>NC_057861.1:1200000-1520833 GCF_019393635.1 Dromiciops gliroides
CTCACTAAAAAAAAAAAGGTTTTTTTTCTATTTCCTCACTCAGAAATAACCTCTTGTAGGTTTTACAGGCAGTCTTTGAAAGACATTACTGACCTAGCCCCAAAATTTACCCCACGTAAACCATCTTATTCAGGTGGAAATGTTACCCTAACCAACCAGAAACCCTTAAAAAGAAGATCTGCTCTAGGTGAATTTCAGCCTACTATATTCTAGGTTAAAACCTAGAGGTCACTTGTGCCCCCTTGTGGCCAAGAGGAGGGAATGATGAGGGCACATTTAATTCTCTCAGAAATGGTGAGCAGCATGCTCTTAATGAAACCTGGAAAATTTACATGAGCTGATGAAAGTGACATGCACTGTGTACAAAGTAAGAGCAGTATTGTAAGATGTTCAGCTGTGAATGACTTGGCTATTCTCAGCAATGCAATGATCCAAGACCAACTCAGAAGGACTTGTGGTGAAAAATGTGATCCATCACCAGAGAAAGAACTGATGTTGTCTGAATACAGATTGAGGCATACTTTTTTTAGTTTATTTTTCTTGAGTTTTATTGTCTGTTTTTGCCCCCACAATCAGATAAATATGGAAATGTTTTGCATCACTACACATGTATAATAATAATAAAAAACCTTAGCTCAGGTGAGCCTTTCTAAAGTAGAGGTGGCAAACTCACAGCCATTAGCTTAGCAATTCTCCCAACTACAATCTGACTCAAATTAAAATAAAATTGTGAAATGTCTAAAATATTAATAAAAATATAATATGCCATTTAAAACGATTGATTTAGAAGATACAATGGGAGACTGGGAGCAGGCAGGGTACATATTAAAAGATGGCCCCTCAGCTGGTGAAGCCATGGGGGTGTTGGGTGCAGAGTAACCAAAGTACAGGGATCTAGGGCCTTCACCCAAATAGCTGCAGGGTAAGGAGTGGAGTCAGAGATATCGTCTCAGCCATGGCAGGAAAAGGAAGAGGTGCGGTCACTTCAGGAGCAGTGGGGCTGAGCCCCAGCCTCAGGGAGGGAAATGGAGGCAGAGGAAGGGGTGGGGCCACTGCCTCCATGATCTCAGCAGCAGAGGCAGGGCAGGGCATCATGGCTAGAGAAGCAGGAGGAGGGAGGAAATGCAGCAGCTGAAGAGGGGGAGGGGACCAAGGAGGGATGAGGATAATCAGGTGAGAAGCCATAAAAAGCAGGTAGAAAGGGGTGATGAAATGGAGGACAGGGCAGGAAATACATGGGGTAAGGGTCTAGAAAAGGTGAGGGGAGAGGAAGGTGAGTCTGGGGAGATCCTGGAGGAGCAGAAGAGTTCCTAGTGGGAGGTGAGGCAGATTGGGAGGGTGGAAGCCCATCTGACAAGGTCTGAGTTGGGAGGCTGGGGGAGAAGCTGGGCACCAGTTCCCAGGCATGGTCTCCCAGTAGGTTAATCTGCTCCAGAGATACCAATAAATCTATTCATTGGGAGCTCTGTTTCCTATGAATAATTTAAAATCCCTCAGTGTTTGAAAATTAAAAGTACCTTATTTAAGCCACAAAGGTTCCCTTGATAACTTAAAGTAAGTTTTATATGAGATATAACAGAGATAAATAAGCTGCTGCTTTTTCCTTCCTGATTTGACTGCTAAAATACCTTTATCCCATTCTACTAGAAGTTTTTAAAGGGGGTTCTCTGACATACATTTTCCGTACTTAGTTTGGCCTCTATTATATGTCTTTAACTTAAAAGTGCCTTTTCTACATAGATAACCTAACAAAAATCCCCTTACGAACTTATTCTGTAAACAGATTTGGGTCTGACTTGTTAAGACAAAAAGCAATAATTCTCTCAGAAGGCCCTTTCCCTCATCTACATGCTTATGTCATGGGGTGCAGAGCACCCCAGAAGTTCTCTGGGGCACACTGAGGAATCTTGTCCTTGAGAGGCTAAACCAGAGGACAGATACGCCTAGAGAGATAAGTAGAACCAAATCGGACTGAGCTAGCTTCAGATACCTGTTTCTCATTTCACTTCTTCTTCCCCGCCTGCTTCTGTACCTATGGGTCAAACACTGTCATATCACTCTATGACTGAGACCTACCCTTGCCCACCAGCTGATCTCAGAACCAATTCCCTGTGCCACATAGGGAGTGGATGTCAGTATCCCTCTATCCTGCTCTACCCCATTTACCATCTGTGGGAACTCTAATACGTTCCCATTTCTCTTGTTTTTTCCATTCAGCAGCTGATCCCATCTGATTTACCTAATCTGCAGTTGCCTACAGCCATCTCCTTTTCCCCTCCCCCACCTACTCCACAGCCAAAGAACGTTACCCCTCTCCCACTGGGCCCTCCGCCCAATCTTTTCTCTTGGCCTCCACCTGAGCTATCTCCCCAACCAGCTTCACCCAGGTCCTTACCAGCATCTCCCACTGCTTCCCTGCTTCCATTAAGGGAATTTCCCATTGGGAAGGGTACAACATTAAGGCATGTTCCTTTTTCCATAAGCAGGTTATCTCAGATTAAAGAGAAATTGGGGAGTTACTCAGAGAATCCCACAAAGTTCATAGATGGCTTTAAGTCTGTGACACTGGAATTTGACCTTTCCTGGACCGATTTGCAAATTATTCTTGCCAACTATTGTACCCCTGATGAGAAAAAACAGATTTGGGACCTGGCGGTACAAGTTGGGGATGAACACTCGCAGGTTGGAAATTGGGTTGGGGTCCCTGGATTTACAGCTGTCCCAGTTGTAGAACCGAGATGGAACTATGATAACAGGGAAGACAGGGCTCGTAGAAACCACATGGTCACCTGCCTAGTTGAGGGAATGAGAAGGGGGGTCAAGAAACAAGTCAATTATGGAAAGGTGAGGGAGATAACACAGGGGTATGACAAAAATCCTGCTGTCTTCATGAGTCGCTTAGCCAACTCTCTGAAGAAATATACTAACCTAGACCCCCAAAGAGATGTAGGAATAACTGTCCTCAATATTCATTTTATCAGCCAGTCTGCTCCTGACATTAGGAGAGAGCTCCAGAAGTTAGACTGGGGTCCCCAGATCCCATCCTCACAACTCCTTGATATTGCTTTTAAGATTTTTAATAACAGGGACCTTGCAGTAGCCAAAGAGAGAGAAAAGATGGCTCATGCCTGCTCCATAGACCAAGCTTCTATAATCTCAGCAGCCATCACCACATCTGCTACCAGCAGAACTCCGGCTGGCCGAGATTCTGGCAGCTGTAGTAAACCGGGACACAGAAGTGGGGGACACTGCAGGAAGGTGAGGCCTGCCCTCCTACCTCTTTGTCCCCAGGGCAGCACCCAAGAGATCAGCTTAGCAAAAATCCAGTGCTCTGCAGCTTACTCTCCTGGCCAGCATCTTGTCAGGCCCATGGCCAAGCTGGACATAGGAGGCAAGCCTAGGAATGGTTTTGGGGAGACCTCTGTCTTACTCTCTCGATCAGGTCCTAGCATTCAATCAAGGCACAAAGTGAGGATGGGATAAAAGGACCCTTAATGTAGACAGACACTGCCCCTCACAGAACTAGGCTTTGATCTGATTACTTAACTCTGGTAAAACAGGCCATACCCTGTCCTGCATTCAGCCTTTCCAGCTTCCACTGGAAAAAAAAGCAGTCACACTTTACTCCTGATCTGATAAAGTCCCTTTTCATTTTTACTCTGGTCAGTTTTAATTTTTTTTTTGTTTAAGTCTGTTCCATCTAGGCTCAAGGATTCATGACACTGTGCCTACGTGTCGCCTCTGGATCCTCTGGGCCCCTCACAGCTCCACACATTCCAGGCCTTCTCCACTTCTCTCCCCTCCCCCTCCTTTGTGCCATGATTTCCTCAACCCCTGGTCAGCATGAAGCAGTTTCAGAAGAATCTTCATCCCCTTTCCTTATATATAGAGAAGTGGGGAAGTGTCATGGGGTGCAGAGCACCTCAGAAGTTCTCTGGGGCACATCAAGGAATCTTCTCCTTGAGAAACTAAACCAGAGGACAGATACGCCTAGAGAGATAAGCAGAACCAAATCAATCGGACTGAGCTAGCTTCGATCTCCACCCTCCATTCTGGTCTCCCTTAACCCTGGGGAGATAAATTTGGTTGTGGCTGCGGACTTTGTGTCCTGAAGAGAGGTCCATAGCCACCCCTTACCCAATTCCTCCAGTCACTGCCAGTGGGGGATGGTCCTCCCTCACTAAAGGAACTTTCCACAGGCAGATGGTCCACCCCCATCAGTCCTGTGAGAAATGGGTAATTGTCTCCTCTCAATGTGGATATAACAGTCAGTCATACTCCCCTGACCTGTTTGTAGGACAAAGGTCTCAGATCCCCTCCTCCCCCTCAGGTTAGCAAGGTCACATGGTTCAAGGAGCCCTGGTCTCAATTAGGTCCTCTCCAGAGTTCTGTCCATATAAGGAAGTATAAGGTCCACTCCTGAGTTATGCCCATACAAGGAAGAGGGGTGGGAATACTACGTTCCAATTAGCTAGTTTTTGCGCGTAGATTGTAACCCCGACCAGTGATGAAAAAGGGAAAGGTCCATTCGCGTTAGGGACTAGGGTATAAAACAGGGCCTGCGAACCCCCTTTTGGGGCACCCACTAGCTGTACACTAGGGTGCCTCCTTCTCATGAGAAGAAAATAAAGCCTTTGTCACCTCGCTGCTGAGTTCCTGAGAATTATTGAGAAGAGGATGGATTTTCCCCTCACAAGTCCTCTATAAAAGTACCTTCCAGTCTCCTGTTCGAGGAGATTGGCACCTCTGAGCCACGTGCCTTGTGCCTATCTCCCCATGAGAAGTCCATGGATTTCTTTCACGGTTTCCCTTCCCTCCTCCCCTTCCTTTCCCTTGGCCCTAAATAAACTACCACCTTATTCTAACTGCTTTTGTGTGCAAGAGGGTGTAATTCTTTAAGAGGAATTCCTAAGAACCCCAACCCCTACCCCAACCTGTACCGCATTTCCCCCATTACATTTAGAAGGCAAAATCAGACAGTTTGAGAATGAAATTCCTCAAAACTTAAGACAGAAACACCCATGGACCAAAACACCCAAAATATGGGCAGACATGCAGACACAGAAATGCTTATCTAGTAGACTGATTGAACATGAAAATTTGAAGCTTCAGGTTTTGAATACTCCTGTCTGGCTTTCCAAACTACATTTTTTTATTAGTTGCTATTTGGAACAGTTTTGGCAGTCATGATTGTATTATTTAATAATATTATATAGCAGTAAAGAAACTTCTCACAATCTCAGGTCATCAGACCTCCACTGTCCTAAGAGAGAGAGCCCAGAGTCAAAGAGTGTGCATGCCAAGAGAGAGAGCTCATGGCCTTTTCCAAAAGTCTTTTATCCTTTTTTGATAGAGTTGGGTCATTATACATTGATCAAATTTAATCTGTTAGCATCATACAAATCCATTGGTTGACATTATTTGAGGGTGGTCTCCATTAAAATGAACTCTACAGATGACTTCAGGGAGAAAAATATGAAAGACCCTTGCTGAAGGGTAAAGGCAAATTCCAGTATCTAGGTGTGATTTGTTCCCATCAGTACTTCCCTGAGCTACACAAAAGAATCAATTTCCATTTCTTTTGTCTCCTTGTGTTTGTCCCAAATAAGGTTTGCTGAAGTTCCTCAAGAACTGGACTTCCTGGAGTAGGGTAGGGGGAGAAAGAAATGCCTTATTAACAACTATTTTTTTCACATTAGGCAAATGTATAGGAGGAAAGAGGCAGGAGAAAAAATTGAGTAATGCTTGCACATGATGAGTTGGAAATGTTTGTGGGACATTGAGGTGGATATGTCCAGCAGGCAGGTTGTGATAGAAGACTGGGAATCAGGAGAGATTGTGGCTGTGTACAAAGATTTCAGAGTCAATCCTATAGAGATAATCACTGGGGAAGGCCACAGAGAACAGTGGAATGTGTGCCAACTCTAGAGACAAAGGACCTATGTTTGAATCCTCTTCTGAGGTTTCCTATCTGTGTGATGTTGTGTGTGTCACTTAAGCCTCTGGAACTCAGTTTCCTCATCTGTAAAATAAACAGCCTTACATGTTAATGGGGACAAGCATTGACTCTCCACCTATTAACTTCATCTCTTATATAAGCCAGTCACTGCCCTAGACTCAGGGAGTACAAGTCCACAATGGACCATAGTATTTGGTCTCATGGAGTCTACATTATGGTGGGGGGAAGCAACATTCAGGGGAGTCAGGAAACAGAAAGTATGCACACAATGGAGCCTCTTTGGGGCTGAGTCTCCCAACTCCACTGCCACTTACTCATTGAATCTCCAGTGAAATCACCAGACCTTTGTATATCAGGTCACAGGGAAATTGTTGGTGGGGGTCCTTAGGTATTCCTCTGTAAAGAATTAGACATCCTGATTAAAGATAAAAGAACCATTTTATTCAGTACAAAGGAACCTGCTAGGAGGAAAGTGTAGAACGTTTCCTCCCCTAACCATACTGAGAAACTATTTTACGGGGATAGATGGAGTGATCACCCAAGGGTGGAATGTCCCCTGTTGGGGATGGGTTGGGAGAAGTCATGTTAGGGGCAGTTGTTCTGATTTCTGGAACTATCTTTGTCCCTTGGCACCACTCAGGCTACAGACACTCCTAATAGGATTATCTTTCTGAGGAGTGAGGGAGACTGGAATGGAGAGTCTCCCACTTCTCCATGCTTTAAGGGATGACTCTGAGAACTTCAAACATTCTAAGAATCTGGAATTGCCAGATATTACTCTGTACATTTATAGCAGCATCCAGTAAAGTAAGTAGTGACATCTACAAACAGCAATAGTCGGTGTCCTGAGGGGATCCAGCCTGTGAATGTGAGTGGCATTTGACAACACAGCCAGAAGGATGCCACTCATTTGAGTTCAAACATCAACAAACCCAATAAATACGGCTAGGCCAAGTCAATGTGGGCTATTCTTCAGACCTGCTGTTCCCAGAGCGGGAAGTGTAAGGCTGTGCTTTAGAAGACATCTTGCCTCTAGAATCCCATTTATTCTTGATCTCTTCCTGGGTGTTTCTATCTGGCTTCAGGAGGATCACATAACATTTGGGAACAAAAATGCAGCCCAGCAGGCCAGCACTGGAGGCCAAGATGGAGAAGACCTCCACCACCACCATGGCCTTCCCTTTGGTGCTCTGGTATGTGGGCAGAAAAGAGGCCCAGACACTGCAAAACACCAGCATGCTGAAAGTGATGAACTTGGCTTCATTGAAGGAGTCAGGCAGGTTCCTGGCCAGGAAAGCTACAGTAAAGCTTGCCAGGGCCAGAAAGCCCATGTAGCCCAGGACACAGTAAAAGGCAAAGACAGAGCCCTCGTTACACCTCAGGACGATGTGGCCAAATTCTGAGTGTGTGTCTGCCTCTGGAAAGGGAGGATAGGTTCCCAGCCAGATGGCACAGAACATCACTTGGATCCCTGAGCAGATGAGAACAACATAGTTGGACACTCGAGGATATATCAGCTTCCAGATCCTATCCCCTGGTCTTGTGACCCTGAAAGCCAGAACCACAATGATGGTTTTGGCCAAAATGGAGGAAACTGCCACTGTGAACACAACTGCAAATACTGTTTGTTGGAGGAGACAGGTGACAGTGGTAGGATGGCCCATGAAGAGCAAGGAGCAGAGGAAACAGCAGGTAAGGGAGATGAGGAGGGAATAGCTAAGGGGCCGGTTATTGGCTTTGACAATGGGAGTGTCTTGGAACTTCACAAAGACCCACAGGACTAGAGCTGTCAGTGAGGCAAAGGAAACAGCCACAGAGACCAAAGTCATCCCCAGAGGTTCTTTCATGGTTAGGAAGCTCACAACCTTGGGGATGCAGCCATCTCTCCACTTATTTGGATATTCATCTTCTGGGCACTTCATACACTGCTCTGCATCTGTAGGAGACAAACAAGGGCTCAGAGTTTAGGCTCAAAGAATTATGCCCATGAGCAGATATAGCAAATAATCATGAGAGCTGCAACAACTGCTTCTGCCTCCACAGGACACAAAATCCTCTTTTCTCTGTGCTGAGATACAGTGTTAGTGGTATGTTATACCAGGTCAACTCTGTCCATGTGCTTTATCACTGATTGGGCTTGGATCACATTGATTCTCTGTATTCCTTTTATTGAACTAATGTTACATGTCCCTCCTAATCTATTCACTGAGAACAATAAATTTAGAAAAGTAAACCTTTTTCTATCATATGTAAAGATGGCTTCTGTTTGTATATCATGTTGTTCAACAACAACTCTAGTTGTACATTGTCTACACTAATCTCCCCTTTTTCTTACCAGATCCCAGGTAACCCCTTCCCACAACCAATTTTGTAGGTGAGTCATCTGAATATGTTCATATTGTATCCTTCATTCTACTGGAAGCTTCCAGAAGGAAGGAATAATTTCCTTTTAACTTTGTATTCCTACTATTTATCAACAAGACTGCCACATACAATAGTTGATTGATTAATGATTTATTGAATACCTGGAGATTAATGATAGAGAAATCTTATTTTATTTTCTAAGTGGACTTCCTGTTAATCCTCATGAAACTGATTGTACTGCATGATTTATTCAATAGCATATTCCATAACCTTTAATGCCTTAGTCTAATCAAATAACTTAAAGTGAATTTCTCCTTGGATCAAAGAATGACTTGTTTTTTTCACTTATTCTTTGAATACTACTTGGACCATATTTTAATCCTCTCCTTCATATTCACTTGAAATTTACCTTGTAAATTGCATTCCAAAGACCCCAACTGGCATCTTAGACTCACCCTTTCTGTCATCAATCTGTCTCTTCTCCAGACATTCCTATTACTCCTTTTTTTCTCTTTCTTTCAGGTACCAAACAAACACTTGAATTGCTTCTGTGACATCAGTGGTGAAAATTCAAATGGATTTGTCTGTAGACAAATGTCATGTCACAAATCCCTATAGAACTTCTTTAATTTTACTAGAAAGTAATGAGTAAGCAAAAGGCAAATTGAATAGGAAGAGCTTACACATAAGGGAGTCAGTTAAGAAATAATCAGCAACTTGGGATTCAAATGCATACTTTATTTTTCAAACAATTGCAAAGCAGGATCAATGTGTTCCATTGTTAAATACCCCTTACCAAAGTCTCCTTGTTCCCTCATATAACTGGGTGTTCAGACTGATTTTTCTTTGGGCAAAAGTTCAGAAATTGTGAAAGCTAATTATCTCTCTTGTTGGAATTGTTGTCATTGTTCATCCTTCATTCAAAAACAGGATCAATTAATTACATTGATATGAGAATACAGTGGGACCCTATGAAACCTAAAGATCCCAAACACCAAGGCCAAGAGTAAAAATGCTCTCTCTCCCACCTCAGGTATGAGGTGTGGTAGCACATGAGTCCAATATGCTGATAACCAATGCTAAGGTCTGCAAGAGAATATGCAGGATGTAGATGGATGCTGCTATGCAGCATCCCAGCCAATACATATCCTACTGATATCCCATTATCAAAGATCCTCTCTTAGTTATCTGGCCCTAGTCTGTGCATTTCCCCTTACCTTATAATTCCCTTCTCTTATTTTGTTCTGTAAAGATACAAAAGATCAGGTCTTCTCTTACTCCAGTGGGACAGTCATCATGGTGATCTGCACCCTGGCCATATTCCTCTCTCCTAATAAATGCCTTTTTATTTTACAATGTATGAGATGATTATGGATTTGAGTCAGATTAAACTCTGAGGCTGGAGTCTGAAAGATACCCAGCCCCATCCCCCAGTATAGTTAGTCTCTCACTTTGCCTAAAAGTTAATTGCTTGTTAAATTCCCACTGTCTCCTTTAAGTTTTATTGCCAATCAACCATATTTTCTTTTGTTTAGTCTTCCCAAACATCAGTGTATGAGATAAAGGACTTGGGTCAGTTCTGTAAACTCTGAGGATGAGGTTTGGAAGATATCCAGCCCCGCCCACCCCCCACCCAGTAAGTTTTATGGCTTGTCAGTTCTACCAATTAGCATTATTTACTTTACTTCTGCTTAGTTTCCACATGCCAGCTACACCTTAGTTTATGGCCTGTAATGTAAATAGTGTCTTCAGCTAGTTGGCTTGGTACTCAGTCCCTGTCCTGAATCAATTGTGGTCAGATAAGGGAGCGATTCCTTCCTCCCCTTTTTCTTTTACATTCCTGCACATGTCTCCATACACTGATCACGAGCTAAGCACGCACCCTGGGTGAGACAGGATTGGATATTAGATTGTGAGCTCACTCTGTGCATGTGAAGGTTTCCCCCCTCCTTCAAAATTACTATAAAAACCCCAAAGTTTGGGCCTAGCATTGCAACTCAATTTGTCATTGAGTTTGCCCATTCTTGCGAGAATATAATAAATCTGTCTCGGCTTGACTTGGTGGTATCCTTGAGTTATTTGTGTAAACTGAGGCAGTTTGTCCCAAACAACAAGATTCATGATGAGCCCCCCCACCCCCCCACCCCCAACAACATCATTATCCTGATTTCTTGATTTGCACATGAATTGGATCTGAGTGAGGTATATCTGAACAAAGTCATCAGCCTCACCCTCTTGTCATAGCAGCCTGGTGGGCCTGGGTTCAGTTAGGGATGCTCTGGCCCTGAAGGGGGCACTATGACCATGGAGAAACACAGTTGATCAGCTTGCTGGGGTCAGTTAGAAATTACTCTTTCTTTGGAGAAGCAATGTCGTTAATTAACCAGATAGTTGTTGGGCAAACAGATAATAAAACAGCCACCCAGAAAGCTGGGCTCCTTGAATTTACAACATGAGCTTAGCTGGGATCCAGTCATGTTTATATAGGACCAAGAAGTGACAATAATCTCAATTTAGAAATGTGAAATTTTTCTTATTCTTATATCCAAATAACTAACATCGTAATTTTCAATCCCCCACCCCCTTCTCATCTCTATAAAAGTGTCATTTTCTCTTTTGTTTGGGGAGTTGAAGTAACTCTTCTCCCCCCAGCCATACCTCCATGGCTGTCTAGGGAACATGTCATAAACCTGTACCTCCCCGGGAGTGGAAGCCTAGGCTTCTTCTTCCAGTCATGCCTCTGGGGGCCAAAGAAGAAAAAAATTTACTTAAATTTTTATTGGATTGTCTGGGTGAGTAATTCTTTGAAAGAGGAATGTTTTCAAGAACCAATCTAGTGGTAACCCTCTCTTCCAGATTAATTGGAGTCAAGTGGCAATACCATGGACCCCTCCCTGGTATTTGAGCAGGAAACCAATTTGTTCGAATGGCTTTTGCTGATTCATCCTAGAACAAAGATCTTACCTTAAATCACACAGTCTAAACATCACTCTACACCCTCAGACCCCCAGACTTCCTCTTTTCAATCTCCCCCTTTGATTTACTACCTGACTGAAAGGTTTTTTCCTGGTATTACCTCCACGGCCATATTTTAGACTCAATCCCCCATGGAATCTAGCATCCACCAACCTTACACCTGGACAACTTTCATTCTGCCCTTGTACACTATCTAGATCTGGATCTTTAACTTTGACTTTATCTATAAGCATATCTATATCTACTGTATCTATAAGTATCTCTATCTCTATCCCTATATACTCTCTAGACACCAACCCTTGTATCTGGGGCAAGACTAAATGACTTTGGTTCTTCCAAGAAGTGACACAGCAAGTTGTTTTCTTCCTATTGACTAAACTTCTTCTTGTGTAGTAGGATCAGGGTCACCAGGCCACACGTAGCTATTTCAGGATATTCAGCTGGTTTTCCTTGGTCTCATATAATTTTTTACTCAGACAATAATATTCCTGGGAGTTGTAGGCAACTGTATAAGAAGTAACTGTTTGTTACTTTTTACATCAGTGACTATGATAAGAGCATTGCCTACAGAAACGCACTCATCTGACTAGAAATCTCCCCTTCTGGGCATGGGGAGCAGTCAAAGCAGCAGGCAGCCTTCCCCTCCAAAGGGGTCTTCCTGAATCCAGGAGTACAACTGTCACTGCAGACCCCAGAGGGAACCTAAGACAGTAAGAGGAGAGTCAAATAAACATCTTTAACATAGAACTACTGAGGTTTTGTGCAGAAAAAGGAAGATTATTTTCTTTGTAACCCATGCTTTTACAGCCACTCCCACTGAAAGTGATAGTGTAGATAGAATTATAAAGTTGGTGTCTGGAAGACCTCAATTCAAACCCAGAGTAACATAATTTTTATTTGGACCTGGACAAATCACTTAATCTCTGTCTGTCTCAGTTTAATAAACACTAAAATAAGAATAGTAGTAGTACTTATCTGAGAGGGTTTTGGGGAGGAGAAAAGGAGACAGTTATAAACCACCTGGCACACATTAGGTCCTCAATAGATGCTTCTGCCCTTCATCCTTCCTTTTATAAATCCTCAAGAGAGAATAGAATCCTCACAAAAGTGGAAGTCTTACCATTATTTTGTAGAAGCTCTCAATTGCCATTCCTGGGGGCGACACTAAGCATATAGATAAAACACTGAAATAACTTTTTTTTGGAAAGACATTACAGAAGTTATTTTTTTTGGTAAAGAAACCTCTTGAAAAGAGAATTTAAGATTGTAAGAGAGGTGCATGTTGGAAAAGGTATTTCAGAGCTTATAGGCCACCTTTGTAGTTTACATTTATTGGTGACTGGCTAAGAGTGTTCACCATAGTTAAAACATTTAAATCTGTATTAATGTCAGTTTCCCTGGTAATTAACAAGACAACCAGTGACATTGATGTACAATTAACTTTGTGGTGGTGTAATGTGTGTGTGTGAGAGAGAGAACATTTGGAAGAATAGTCTTCTCCTCAATGGAATATCAGAGTAAATCTTTAATGAAATCAATCATTTATTTATATTCACTTAGAAAATATGACAACATACCACTGTGATGTAGGAGGCAGAAAGGGGTGAACAGAAAAACCTAAGGCCCAAGCTCTACTTCCATTGTGAGCTGTAAAAGGGATTCAGAACCCAGTTAATGGATAACTTAAGACTTGAGGCTTCATTAGTATAAGTCCCATACAAATCAGCACCCATAACAGGAACACACAGAGGCAGGTCAAAAAGACTCTAACTCTAACAATGATAAACTGACAGGGTATAGAAACTCAAACTAGAAATAAAAGATAAATGAAGGTATTTTGAAACTAGCCATGGGAATCAGAAAGAGACATGTGCAGAAAAGGCAAAGTTTTTCCCCAGATTCACCTTATGATATGAAAAACACAAAAACACACCTCCACAGAAAAAGCTACCTGCCTCGGGAGTTGGCTTAAGTCCCCAGGAACTCCAAATTAGGATAGGTCCTCCCATGTATCTCCCTAAGGTAGAGATTATCAATTTGTCCATACTATAAATATAAATCTTACTTTCCTTATTCAAGAGATACCTTACTATATTTATTTTGGTTCAGTCCCTGTGTTTAACAGTCTTTCAATAAAACTTGGGAAACTGAGTCACTGAGTCTTATAATTCTTTTGGGACAGCTCATGATCATTTTGACCCTAATTCCACCCCACATCAACTGGATTGCCTTAAATCTGGGATGAGAATGAATAGGGTAATGCATAATCTATCAGGCTGACAAGTAGAAGTTTGCAGAATTGTAGACTAATACATATTAAGAGTCATAATCCCTGAAACCTGGATAACAGCAAGGGTTATGAGATTTATACCTGATTCCAGTGTAAAGGGATTCAAATATTTACTGTTTGAAAACTCTAGGCCGTAACCACACCACCAGATGTGCTATTTTTTACCAACTTTTGAATTCTGGGGATTTCCGTTTTTAAAATGGTAAGCTAACTGTTTTAGCTCTCACCTTAGAAATGCTATGATTATGAATATACTATTGATTTTAATCACACAAGGTATTGTGAGAAAATAATGGGGTTTGGGGACTCCCAGAGGCCCCTGCTTGAGGACCTAACCCAGAGAGCCTTCCCTGAACTTTTTTTTTTTTTTTTGCAGGGCAATTGGGGTTAAGTGACTTGCCCAGAGTCACACAGCTAGTAAGTGTTAAGTGTCTGAGGCCGGATTTGAACTCAGGTCCTCCTGAATCCAGGGCTGGTACTCTATCCACTGCGCCACCTAGCTACCCCTTCCCTGAACTTTTAAGACTGGCCCACCAGAGTCAGTCAAGTTGGACTTTGGACTGTGAATACAGACAATAGAAATGATGTCATTCAAACTCACACCTACCTGAAGGCTTTTTCCCTTCAAAGGGTTCCATACTCTGACATAAGCACATGCTGACCTGAACTACCCTCAAATCCAGTAAAGCAATAGATTCGAATGATGCTAGCAAATTAGCTTTGAGCAATATGTAAGGGTGGTCTCTCCTTCAGCCTGCAGGAAGCTTACAGAGGGACTTGCCGGCTGGGTGCTGTGACAAGGATGGAGAGCCGCATAGCCCATTTCTCTTCTCTTTCCTAGCAAGGCTTTCCTCTGAGCCATGTGCTCTCTTTACCAATATTTAATATACTTTAATAAATGCTGAATGCCCCCAAATTGGTGGCCTCTAATTCCTAAGTAACAAATATATGATAAACCCCAACTATGTTCCCTAAACATGGGACAATTATGGGGCAAGCACATATAATTTTAACCTCCACAGTGTTAGACGAAAAGCTATGGAAAGATTAAAAGATACACCTAAGCTATTTCCATCCAGTCTGGAAGGCCCTTAGAGTTGAAGGACCAGAAGAGTGAAGGGATAGCTCCACAATGAATATAAGTTAATAAATATAAACATCTTTGAAAAAACAGCCCATTCTGTAACAATCAGAAATTCAGGCAATTTGAAGAAATATAAAATTCAAACCATTTGTCCTCTCCATAGGAACACATTCTGAAGGGCTCAATACCATGTCTTTCCCTGAATAAATCTCAAAGGATATTTTATTCTCATTCATATAGTTGTAAGACAGTGAAAAGAATACTGAATTAAAGCATCTTGGGAAAGCAGCTACCTTTCAATTTCCTGGTAAATCAAATCAAGAGAATAGACTAGATGGTAGTTTAATTCCTTACCTGCAGGGCAGTGGAATGAAGCCAGGGACTTGCATGAACTCTACAAAATCTCCCTCCAAACAATTTTAAAATAACACTTCAAAATGAATTTTCAGGGGGCAACCCCAAGAAAAGGATGGATAAAACAATATTCAAGCCCAAGGCAACTCAGACTGTTGGCAGAAAAAGTCTCTCTAAATCATGAAGGAAGGGATTATAGTCCAGAGCATGTTTGCTGGGCATGCCTGCAGTTAGGATCCAATCTGAGTCAAAAGCACACATTGAGGCCCAGAGCCGACCCACCCTCCCAAACTCTACTACCCCCCCACACATATATAATAACCAAATAGTGAGTCCTTGGTGGCATTTGCAACTGTGCCAGCCACTTACTGAACTCTCAAGCCACAGATTGTCTATATATAAATGTAGTTTACTACAAAAAAAAATATGAACAGGATACTATCAGAAAAACCCAGAAAGACCTATATGAGGCATTACAATGTGAAATGTTCTGTATACAAAATAAAAGCAATACTGTAAGATGATCTGCTATGAATGAATTGCTTATTTTCAGCAATGCAATGATCCAAGACAATTCTGAAGGTCCTATGAAAAATGGAGTCCATCTACAGAGAGAGAACTGATGGTGTCTGAATATAGATTGAAGCATAATGTTTTTGATTGTTTGTTAGTTCCTTTATCTGAAGTTTTGCTTGGATGTTTTCTTTCACAACCTGGCTAATGTTGAAATGTTTTGCATGACTGCTCATGTATAGCTTATATAAAATTGTTTTAGTTCTTGCTGGGGGGGGGGGAGGGAGGAAGAAAACTTGGAACACAAAGTTTTTAAAACATTTGATGTCAAAATTTATATTTAAATGTAATTTGGGAAAATAAACCTTAACAGGAGAATTAAAAAAGAAAAGAATAATGGAGCACAAGCATCTTACATTCTAAGGTGGGCAGAAACATGTGTCACTCTGAATGTCAAAGAGGCAAACTAATCAGACAAAACTTGGGAGTGAGTCTTTTGTTTTTGTTTTTGTTTTGTTTTGTTTTGTGGGCAATGAGGTTTAAGTGATTTGCCCTGGGTCACACAGCTAGTAAATGTCAAGTGTCTGAGGCTGGATTTGAACTCAGGTTCTCCTGAATCCAAGGACAGTGCTTTATCTACTTCATGACCCAGTTGCCCCTAGGAGTGAATCTTTTATATCTTGATGGTCTTAAAAGAAGAATTGAAAGATGGGAAGAGGAATACATTGAGTGGGGAAAGTATGAAAGGTTAGTGGATGTTATGTCATAATCAGGGTTCAATTGAAGATATCTGTACAAACAAAGAATGGGATGGAGGGAAACTAACACTCGAACTTCACTATTACATGAACTGTTCAGAAAAGGGAAGATTAAAGCAAGGGGGAGAATAAGGAATTAAAGAGGAGGCAGATTGAAGGAGGGATAAGGCCAAAACAAAATAAACCATCACAAAGCATGTATTCAAAAATCTCTTTTTTAAGTGGCAAAGAATGGGCATCTGAGGTCTGTCCCATTAATTGAAAAATCATTGAATAAGTTTACATGTGTGTGTCTATGTAGGTAAGTGTGCTTATATATTATGAAGTACTATTGTGTGTAAGAAGTTATGAAGGGGCTTGTTTTAGGGAAAACAGGAGAGAATTGTATGAACAGATGTTACTTACACTGAGCAGAACCAGGGGAACTAATTCTCCAAAAATCATGATATGGAAAAAAACCAAATAACTTTGAAAGGATTAGAAACTGATTAATGTAATAATCAACCACAAATCTAGAGATTAATAATTAAATGTATTATCCACTTCCTGATACAGATGTTAAGGACCCAGAATGCAAAATAACATATTATTTTTGGACATGGTAAATGTGGAAATTTGTTTCAATTGATTAAACATGGAGTTTTTTTTCTTTCATTCTTAGTTGAGAAAAAGTAAAAGTTGAAATAGGATGGAAAGAAATTTAAATGTTCTGATTAAAACAACTAGATATATACATACATATATGTATATGTGTGTGTGTCTATGTATATATGTGTGTATATATATATATATTCAGTTGTGTATAATCTCTAAATGCTACCTAGGATGCCCATTGTCTATGTGACTTTCCACAAATCACTTACTCTCCATGAGCATCAGTTTCCACATGTGTAAAATGGAGAGTGTTAAACTAGATAGCTTGTGGGAGTCTCTTCATAATTAAGATATATAATTTCATTTTTTACAATTAGTTTTTAGTTGTACACAGTCACAATAATATTGTTTGATGAAGAACTCTGAACAACTTAGCTACTCTTAGTAATACAATGATCCAAGATATTGTCAAAGGACTAATGATAATCTACACTATACACCTCCAGAGAAAGAACTGATATTGATTGAATACAGACTAAAGCATGCTATTTTTCACTTTCTGACTTTTTTCTTTTATTTGAGTCTTCTTATACAAAATGACTATTATGGAAATGCTTTACATAATTGCACTTCTATAACCTATAGCTGATTGCTTAATGCCTCACAGAAGGGGAGGGAATGGAGGGAAGGAGGGATAGATTTTGGAAGTCAAAACTTTAAATAAAAATGTTTTTTTAAATTAGTCATGAGATGTCTTCAAATGATAAATATATGCAATGTGGCTGTTGTTCTATCATTTTTAGGTCATATCCAACACTTCATGACATTATTTAGAGTTTTCTTGGGAAAGATAATGGAACGATTTTTCATTTCCTTCTAGCTCATTTAATGGAGGAGGAACTAAGGGAAACAGGGCTAAGTGACTTGCTTAGGGTCACATAGCTACTAAGAGTCTGAGACTCAATTCCAAGTCATGAAGAGAAGTCTTCCTGACTCCAGACCTGGCATTCTCTCCAATGAATCAAGTAGCTGCCCATATAAGCAATGTAAAGGAAGAAAAAAATAGATCAAGAATTGTTCCTGTGATTAGAAGCATGAAGTTCCCATTTAAAATATCTCTGACCTTTGACTCTGATATACTCCACACTATAGCATCCTCACAGACTGTGAAATCTTGACCAACTGGAGCCTCAGGGACAAACTGCCCTACTTTCAGCAGAACATCAGACCAATTAGGAAAGATCACGTAGTTCATAATGGCATATTGAGCCTCTGATCTTCTATTTTCGTCCACAAACACCTGGTCACCAGCACTATTGTTAAACTGGGTATTTTTCAGGAAGGAGTGCAGCTGAAAGAGAAGAGAAATCATCACTGGGTGCTACCTGAGGGAAGGTTTCCCTTATATGAGGGATGCTGGGCCTGTGAGAGACTTTCAATGTATTACTATTGAACTTCATCTTCTTCAGTTATTCATTTCAATGCTCTGACCTGTCAAAGAATTTCTAGATCATTCCTCTGTATCATTTTGAAGATATTCTTCTGCATAAAGAATTCCAATTCTATGGAAAGAAGGAAAACCTTCTACATACATGAGAAGGAAAAGGGTAAGAATTAGAAGTGAATTGCTGGTTTAAAGTGACCAATGTTTTCAGAAGACCATATCTGAGATGAGGATTTGTGGGTGACATTATCTTGGATTCTTGAAAGTGTAATTGATTAGGAAGCTCCTTGGTGAGGAAACTCCTACAAATGCAGAATAGCAGCTGCCATATGCATTGGCAAATTACAGCCTTTCAGGATAACACTGGCCATGGAAAGGATGAGTCAGTTGCCCAGGATCACAAAGTATGTATCCAAAGGGCAGATTTTAATCCAGGCTTTCCAGATTGGGAGATCCACTCAAACATTACTACAAAGCAGTGGTTTTCTAGATCACAACTTATTATAAGAATAAGGGGATGGACTGAACCTAAATTTGAGTGGTGATAGATGAGAGATGTCTTGCCATCTGAATATTTAATAAAGCAGGCTTTGAAATGCAAGGGATAGGGGAGGGAAATGCTTGTATATAATTAACATGACAGATAACATGACAGATCTTGAAATTCAGGATAATTTTACAGAACAAGTGATATTTATTCCAGAAAAGGAAAGAATCAGGGAAGGCACAGTGAGAGTCTTTGAGGGTCTGAATGGATATCCTATCGAATGGTCATATTCTTTCTACCTGGCTCAGAAAATGTGACCAGTACCAAAGGCTGAAAGTTAAAGACAAAGTACTGCCACACATCATGGCATATGCTTATAGCACCTATTCTTGAGAATACTGAGACCATGGAATCATTAAGTTCAGAATTTCTTAGAAGCAAGCAGGACTAAAGATGATTGGGTGCCTGATCAAATTCTGTCAAAAATATAGTGAGGCTATAAACGCAGATCACCAAACTACCTAATGCCAAGCATACCTGGTCAGGGGAACAGAGTAGGTTAATGCTTCCCTGATGATCAGTATTGGGAACAAGCCTAAGAGGGACAGTTACAAGTCTATCCCTGGGTATATAGGTAAAATTCTCAAGGATAATATTGTAAGTGGTTAAAATTCTAGCAATATTGTCTAAAATATCTAAAGAGTGGTCGCCAATTAATTAGAAGCTTTAGCAAGAGTTTAGACTTTTAAGCATTTATTAAGGAGAATAAGAATTTGAAGAGAGAGACAAAGAGGCCTAGATTCATCTATCTATCAAAGGGAGAGCACATTTTAGCTCCATTCTCCACAAAAGTCCAGCAGAAAAAGAGCAAACCACACCTCCTTCATCCCACAAGTCTCCTGTGAAACTGGAAATATCCCATCCGCTCGCACCCACAGCTCCAAGCTAATTGGTTGATAGCTTTGATAGACAGTACCCACCAGCAATGTCACTTCCTGACACCAAGGATCTGACCACATGGCTTGACCTCAGCCACCTTCTCCTCATGGCAGAACTTTCCTACACTAATTCTCCAGCAGGTGGCTTCACTCTAATCATTACAATATGAATAGTAAATGAAAAGAAAATCTAGTTTTGTTTTTTGTAAATACAAACAACTAGCTTTAGAGTCCCTCCAACCCACAATAAAGTTGTTATTAATATATTTTAAAAGGAAATAAGGAGGGGCGGAGCCAAGATGGCGGAGAGGAAGCAGCAAGCTGCCTGAGCTCTCCTTCTGTTCCCTCAA
The DNA here is from genome assembly GCF_019393635.1 of Dromiciops gliroides. NCBI lineage: Eukaryota > Metazoa > Chordata > Mammalia > Microbiotheria > Microbiotheriidae > Dromiciops > Dromiciops gliroides. Next base: position 1,220,112 of record NC_057861.1, read on the forward strand.
AACAAACATTAAATCAAGCCTCTGGACGGATTCTGAAACTACAGAACCTGCAAAGAGACAGAGAGACACAGTCCTCCAACCAGAGATAATTTAGAAGACTTCAGGAAAAGGTCGGTCTGACTCGGGCAAAAGGGAGGCCCAGCGCAGGGCAGCAACCCAGCGCCGAGGGGGTCAGGGCAAGTCAGCAGGAGCTGCAGGCCACAGCTGAACAACTGAGGCCCCTGGAACCTGGTTCAAAAATCTGGTGGCCAAGAAGGACAGTGGAAAAACCTACCTGCACTGGCTGAGAGGGCCACGAACGGTGGGATCAGATGCCGGGGTCTGGTGCCTGGCTGGCCTAGCGCAATCAGACAGGAAGTGCAGGGTGGGGGGATCTCCACACACCATAAAGGCCTCAGAGTAAAAACCCGGTCACACAGCACCCATACCCCTGCACAAGAAGCCCAAAACAGGGACTCTGGTGCCCCGAGAGCAGACCTCAACTTAAAAAATAAATAAGTAAGCTGCAATAATGAGTAAGAAGCAAAAAAGAGCCCTCTCCATTGAGAGCTTCTGTATCAATAGGGAAGAAGCCAACACAAACTCAGATGAGGACAATAGCCTCAAATTGCCTACATCTGAAGCCTCACAAGGGAAGATGAATTGGTCTCAAGAACAAAAAGCCTTCCTGGAAGAGCTCAAAAAGGATTTTAAAAATCAATTGCGAGAGGTAGAAGAAAAAATGGGGAGAGAAATGAAAGCAAAACAAGAAAACTATGAAAAAGGAATCCACAGCTTGGAAAAGGAAGCACATAATTTCACTGAAGAAAACAAAGCCTTAAAAAATTCACTTGGCGAAATGGAAAAAAAGGTGCATAATCTTACTGAAGAAAACAATGCTTTAAAAATTAAAATTGGACAGTTGGAAGATAAGAAATCCATGAGACACCAGGAATCAGTCAAGCAGAATCAAAAGAATGAAAAAATAGAAGAAAATGTGAAATACCTCATTGGAAAGGCAACTGATCTGGAAAACAGATCAAGGAGAGACAATTTGAGAATCATTGGACTGCCTGAAAGCCATGACCAGAAAAAGAATCTAGACACCATATTCCAGGAAATTATTAAGGAGAACTGCCCTGATATCATAGAATCAGAGAATGAAATCATCATTGAAAGAATCCACCGATCACCTCCTGAAAGAGACCCCAAAAGGAAAACTCCAAGGAATATTGTAGCCAAATTCCAGAATTATCAGGTGAAGGAGAAAATACTCCAAGCAGCCAGAAAGAAGCAATTTAAATATCATGGAGCCAGTCAGGATTGCTCAGGACCTGGCAGCTTCAACATTAAAGGACCGCAAGGCTTGGAATATGATATTCCGGAAGGCAAAGGAGCTTGGATTACAGCCAAGAATCTATTAGCCAGCAAAAATGTGCATTTTCTTTCAGGGGAAAAGATGGACATTTAATGACATTGGGGACTTTCAATCTTTCCTGGTGAAAAGACCAGAACTGAATAGAAAATTTGATCTCAACATACAAGACTCAAGAGAAGTTTAAAAAGGTAAACAGAGAGGGGAAAAAAAAGGATACCCTATTAAGTTAAACTGTTTATATCCCTACACAGGAAAACAATACTCATAACTCTTAAGAACTGTAAATGTATTTGGGCAGAGAGAAGGACTTTACATAGAGGGTATAGATATAAATTGTCTTTGATGTGATGATACAAAAGAATTAAGGGGTTAAAAAGGGAGTCTATGGGGAGGAGAGGAAAGGGGAGGTGGAATGGGATGAATTATATCATATGAAGAGGGGGGAAAAAACCTATTACACTAGAGGGAAAGAAAGGAGGGGGGAACATTGCTTCAACCCTATTCTCATTAGATTTGACTCAAAGAGGGAATAACATATACATTCATTGGGATAAAGAAACTTAACTAATTCTTTAGGGAAGCAAAAGGCGAAGGGAAAGGGGGGACTGATAGAAGGGAGGACAAAAGCAAGGGAGAAAAGGGTAAAGAAAAGAGAGGGGGGTGATAAAAAGGGAAGGCAGATCGGGGGAGGCAGGGGTAAGAAGTAAAACGTCAGTGAGGAGGAATAGGGTGAAAGAAGGGGGGAAAAGTACAAAGGGGGTAAATAGAATGGAGGGGAATAGACAGTCAGTAATAATAACTATGAATGTGAATAGGATGAACTCTGCTATAAAACGGAAGTGAATTGCAGAGTGGATTAAAAACTAGAATCCTACAATATGCTGTTTACAAGAAACACATTTGAAGCAGAGAGATACACACAGAGTAAAGGTAAAAGGCTCGAGCAGAATATATTATGCTTCAGCTAAAGTAAAAAAAGCAAGGGTAGCAATCCTTATCTCAGACAAAGTGCAGGCAAAAATAGATCTCATTAAAAGAGATAAGGAAGGAAATGACATCTTACTTAAAGGTACTATAGATAATGAAGTAATATCAATATTAAATATGTATGCGCCAAGTGGTATAGCATCCAAGTTCTTAGAGGAGAAGTTAAATGAGTTACAAGAGGAATTAGACAGTAATACTATACTAGTGGGGGATCTGAATCTCCCCCTCTCAGAATTAGATAAATCTAGCCAAAAAATAAATAAGAAAGAAGTGAAAGAGGTGAATAGATTACTAGAAAAGTTAGACATGATAGATGTCTGGAGAAAATTGAATGGGGATAGAAAGGAATATACCTTTTTCTCAGCAGTACATGGCACATTTTCAAAAATTGACCATGTATTAGGGCACAAAAACATCATAGTCAAATGTAGAAAGGCATAAATAGTAAATGCATCCTTCTCAGATCATGATGTGATAAAAATTATATGTAAGAAAGAGCCAGGGAAAAGTAGAATGAAAATAAATTGGAAACTAAATAATTTCATTCTAAAGAATGAATGGGCCAAACAAGAAATCATAGAAACAATCAATAACTTTATCCAAGAGAATGACAATAATGAGACAACATACCAAAATCTATGGGATGCAGCCAAAGCAGTGCTTAGGGGAAAATTTATAGCTCTAAATGCTTACATGAATAAAAAAGAGAAAGAGGAGATTAATGAATTGGGCATGCAACTTAAAAAGCTAGAAAAAGAACAAATTAGAAATCCCCAATTAGACACTAAATTAGAGATCCTGAAAATTAAAGGAGAAATTAATAAGATTGAGAGAAAAAAAACTATAGAATTAATCAATAAAACTAAGAGCTGGTTTTATGAAAAAACCAATAAAATAGATAAAATATTGGTTAATTTGATTTAAAAAAAGAAAGAAGAAAACCAAATTACCAGTATCAAAAATGAAAAAGGGGATGTTACCACCAATGAAGTGGAAATTAAGTCAATAATTAGGAATTATTTTGCCCAACTGTATGCCAATAAATTTGACAATCTAAATGAAATGGATGAATATTTACAAAAATACAAACTACCCAGGTTAACGGAAGAGGAAATAAAATCCTTAAATAAACCCATATTAGAAAAAGAAATTGAACAAGCCATTAATGAACTCCCTAAGAAAAAATCCCCAGGGCCAGGTGGGTTTACAGGTGAATTTTACCAAACATTTAAAGAACAATTAATTCCAATATTATACAAATTATTTGGAAAAATAGGTGAAGAAGGAGTTCTACCAAATTTGTTTTATGACACAAATATGGTGGTGATACCAAAACCAGGCAAAGCAAGAACAGAGAAAGAAAATTATAGACCAATTTCCCTAATGAATATTGATGCTAAAATCTTAAATAAGATATTAGCAAGGAGATTACAGCAAGTGATCACCAGGATAATACACTATGACCAGGTGGGATTTATACCAGGAATGCAGGGCTGGTTCAACATTAGAAAAACTATTAACATAATCAACCACATCAATAAGAAAACCAACCAAAATCATATGATTATCTCAATAGATGCAGAGAAGGCTTTTGACAAAGTACAACCCCCATTCCTAATAAAAACACTAGAGAGTTTAGGAATAGGTGGAGCTTTCCTTAGAATAATAAACAGTATCTACCTAAAGCCATCAGCAAGTATTATATGCAATGGAGATAAATTAGAGGCCTTCCCAATAAGATCGGGGGTGAAACAGGGATGTCCATTATCACCCCTATTATTTAATATTGTACTAGAAATATTAGCTTTAGCAATCAGAGAAGAGAAAGGAATTAAAGGAATTAGAATAGGCAAGGAGGAAACAAAACTATCACTCTTCGCAGATGATATGATGGTATACTTAAAGAATCCTAGAGAATCAACTCAAAAATTACTTGAAACAATTAACAACTTTAGCAAAGTAGCAGGATATAAAATAAATCCACATAAATCATCAGCATTTCTATACATGACCAACAAAGTCCAGCAGCAAGAAATAGAAAGAGAAATTCCATTTAAAGTAATGGTAGATAATATAAAATACTTAGGAGTCTACTTGCCAAGACAAACCCAGGAACTCTATGAACACAACTACCAAATACTCTTCACACAAATCAAATCAGATCTAAATAATTGGAAAGATATCAATTGCTCATGGATAGGCAGAGCTAATATAGTAAAAAGGACAATACTGCCTAAATTAATTTACTTATTCAGTGCCATACCAATCAGGCTACCTAAAAATTATTTTATACAGCTAGAAAAAATAATAACAAAATTAATCTGGAAAAACAAAAAATCAAGAATATCCAGGGAAATAATGAAAAAAAAAAACTCACAGGAAGGTGGGTTAGCGGTACCAAACCTAGAGCTTTACTATAAAGCGGCAATCATCAAAACTATCTGGTACTGGCTAAAAAATAGAGTGGTAGATCAATGGAATAGGCTAGGCTCAGGAAATGCAGTAGTAAATGACACTAGTAATGTGGTGTTTGATAAATCCAAAGACTCCAGCTTCTGGGATAGGAACTCAGTATTTAACAAAAACTGCTGGGAAAACTGGAAGACAGAATGGCAGAAATTAGGCATAGACCAACATCTTACACCTTATACTAAAATAAGGTCAAAATGGATACATGATTTAGACATAAGAGGTGATACCATAGGTAAATTAGGAGAGAAAGGAATAGTGTACCTATCAGATCTTTGGAAAGGAAAACAGTTTTTGACCAAACAAGAGATAGAGTATATTAGAAAATGCAAAATGGATGATTTTGATTATATTAAATTAAAAAAATTTTGTACAAACAGAAGCAATGCATCCAAAATTAGAAGGGAGGCAGAAAGCTGGGAAACAATTTTTGAGTCCAGTGCTTCTGATAAAGACCTCATCTCTAAAATATAAAGGGAATTAAATCAAATTTATAAGAATCCAAGTCACTCCCCAATTGAGAAATGGTCAAAGGATATGAACAGGCAGTTTTCTGATGAAGAAACCAAAGCTAGATAGCTAACCCTAACCCTAATTTTTTCATATTCCCATATGAAAAAATGCTCTAAATCTCTAATGATTAGAGAGATGCAAATTAAAACAACTCTGAGGTGCCACCTGACACCTATCAGATTGGCTAAAATGACAAAAAAGGAAGATAATAAATGTTGGAGAAGCTGTGGGAAAATTGGAACACTAATGCATTGTTGGTGGAGCTGTGAACTGATCCAACCATTCTGGAGAGCAATTTGGAATTATGCCCAAAGGGCGATAAAGCTGTGCATACCCTTTGACCCAGCAATTCCACTTTTAGGTCTTTTTCCCAAAGAAATCATGGAAGGGGGAAAGGGACCCACATGTACAAAAATATTTATAGCTGCTCTTTACGTGGTAGCAAGGAATTGGAAGTTGAGGGGGTGCCCATCAATTGGGGAATGGCTGGACAAGTTGTGGTATATGAATACAGTGGAATACTATTGTGCTGTAAGAAATGATGAGCAGGAGGAGTTCAGAGAAACCTTACAGGAGCTGATGATGAGTGAGATGAGCAGAACCAGAAGAACATTGTACACAGTATCATCAACATTGAGTGTTGACCTACTGTCATGGACTATATTCTTCTCACCAATGCAATGGTACAGAAGCGTTCCAGGGAACTCATGATAGAAGAGGATCTCCAAATCCAGGAAAAAAAAAACTGTGGAGTATAGATGCTGATTGAACCATACTGTTTCTTTTGTTTTGGGTGCTGTTGTTTTTTGTTTTTTTTTTTGAGGTTTTGCATCACTGCTCTGATTTTTTCTCTTGTAACAGGATTAATGCAGACATAGGATTAATGTTATTATGTGTATATATATGTGTGTGTGTATATATATATCTATATGGATATGGATATGATATATAGATATAACCTATATCAGATTACCTGCTGTCTAGGGGAGGGGGGAGGGAGGGGAGGGAGGGAGAAAAATCTTAAATTGTAAAGCCTGTATAAACAAAAGTTGAGAACTATCTTTACATGTAACGGAAAAAATAAAATACCTTATATGTAAAAAAAAAAAAAGGGAAATAAGAACATAGAGAGAGTCCACAGCCATATAGAAACAGTCAAGGAAAGAGCAATGGTGTGAGGAACAGAAAGGACAAAGAGCATTTTTCTGAAAAACAGAGTAATTTAACTAATACAAGAAAATCTGAAGAATATTTTGAGAGAGCTGAGTTTACATCAGCCTGTGAAGTTATCCCGAGGAGAATTTTTCAGAGACTTTGATATCTGGAAAGAGTTGCCTGGTATGAATGCTTGTTTACATAAATGTCAAAAAAAATTCAACAACTTCCATTAGTGGCTAAAGATGATTCTATCCTTAATCTTTACCAATATAGGTAAATTTATTTTATGGGTAGGCAATGAGGATTTTAGTGACTTGCCCTGGGTCATACAGCTAGTATGTGTCAAGTGTCTGAGGCTGGATTTGAACTCAGGTCTTCCTGAATCCAAGGCCAGTATTTTATCCACTGTGCCACCTAGCTGCCCCCTAATGTAGATAACTTTTGAAATATTTTTGTCTAATTTGTTTAACTCAAAATGTAACATCAATAGAATTTCTGTTTGGCCAAGGCTGTGATCAGTAGTAGTAGTAGGCCTCCGTCAGTCTCCGATGACCATGGATCAGTGCCTTGAAGAGCCACGGGCCACAGTGTGGCTGTGCTGGAGTGTCTTCTCCAGGGTGCTGGCCTGGGTGGATCTATATGGAACACAAGCTGTTGCCCATGCAGCAGGTTTTCCCTCTCCATGACATTAGTGGATCCAAAGGAGAGGCAGAGCCAGTACAGTTTGGCACCAGTGCCACCACAGAAGTTTCCAGAGGGATGTGATGTCCAACATCCAACTGCCTAAGGGACTTCGACTCCTGATTTTTCCTCAGGGTTAACTTCTGAAGCCTTTCTCATATGTGGCTATAGCCACAAGGCAGCAGAGGTTTAAAATCAGGGTTCCTTCCCCTAGGCGAGTTGCCTGCCAAGGCTGATGAGCCCCACCTGCCCAAAGAGACTGGTTTTAAGGTGCCAGTGACTTGCCTTTGCCCCTTCTCCTGTTAGTAGAACCAGTTCCGCCACGAGAAGGCCAGGAGTTGGGCAGATCAATAAAGTTCTGTGGGGAAATACATGTTTCTAGTATATTTGTCATGTGGGATAAGGGGTCAGATTCAATTAAATGAATAATGAGAAACTGCATCACTAATAATTTGTGAAGAATATCATAACATAAACTTCATTGCTTAAGAACCCAGAATTACAATTAATGAGAAAATAACTCATAAGCTGGAAGAGGGACTATGAAGACTGCTCAATGTCTTATTTATCAACCAGTGTAGGACATTTTATAGCCTTACTATCCCCACTTAGGATAATGATGAATAGCTTTTCAACATTTACTATTGGCACAACACAGAATAAAATTCCATGAATGGAAGTAAACTCGCAAAATTCTTGCCAAAAGGGAGCCAGTCCAGATACATCCATAATGACTAGATGGTACCTGACATCCTTTCCAACTCCAAGACTCTAAAAAAACCACAGTAATTATTAACTTTACATGCAAACTGACAAGTATTAGAAATCAACAATATATTCTTTTTTTTTTTTTTTAGTGAGGCAATTGGGGTTAAGTGAGTTGCCCAGGGTCACACAGCTAGTATGTGTTAAGTGTCTGAGGCTGGATTTGAACTCAAGTACTCCTGACTCCAAGGCCAGTGCTCTATCCACTGTGCCATCTAGCTGCCCCTCAACAAAATGTTCTTAAGGATCATATGATCAGAAAACATGAGAGCTGGAAAAGACTTCATTATCCATCTTGTCCTACTTATGCCCAAAGCACATCCTTACCCACCATAGCCAAAAAGTGGCCACTAATTCAATATTACCTGCCATGAATGAGGCACTGCATGTTCTTCATCTCCCATTGATCTTTGTCTCAAAAACATTTCATGGAGAGCCCAAGCCACAGCATAGATACTATTGTAGATCACATAACTGAAGCCAGACATAGTCATATCAAAAGAGCACAGAGGCAACGTCTCTAAGGAAGCATTTGGCAAACATATCTCTTGCTCTGGGTTTTCTGGTTGATCTGGGCACAGAAAAGCTGAGAGCCAGAATCCCCTAAGTAAAATGTCATCTGGGTATTTAGAAGGTGTAACTGTTTTCAGAAAACTCTTGAACCCAGGAATTTCATTTGTCAAGTATGAAAATGTGAGGGCACCATGGAATTGATCACCTTGATACTGATAGGGTCTCATGGTAATGTCCCAGTGAGATGTGCCAATCCACACCTTTCCTGTTGGTAAAACAGGGACTTGTGAGTATCTCAGAATCATTAATGAATCCGTGTCACCATGGATGACAATCACCTTGGCTGATGATATTAAGATCCTGGGCATAAACATCTCATGAGATTCCATATGTCTTCTCTCACTGACAGGGATCTTCTCTGTGAAGGACACACAAACACCATTCTTTACCATTTCCCCCCTTATTTCCCAGAGGAATTCTTCCCCTCTTATATCATCAGAGGCAATCAGACCTATCCAGTTCCATTTAAAATATACCAGTAACCGGACAACACCTTGGTGAAGAGAAGAGTCTTTGGGGGCCATCTGATAGAGTGAAGGAAACTGGACCTTGTCACTAAGAACAGAATCAAATGGACCATAGCTGACCTGGATGGGAAAGAAACATGCATCAGTTTTATCATGGCAACTCTGAGAGAATTGAAGCAAAATGCAAATTCAGAAATGAACCTTTTGTTGGTAGAAAAAAATATGTGTAAGTCAGTGCATAGTTCGTATGTGGTATTTTAGTCCTTGAAAGTCTCTATATTTATCTCTCTCAATGAATCCTCAAAAAGACAATGATTTAGTGAAGAGAGTTCTGAGATTCTAATGTTACCTGTACTCCAGTGATTGTGTCTTCTCTATGCTTTCCAAATAAAGAAGCATATATTCTGATTCCTATGAATGATTTGTGACCCACAGTAGATTTCCAGATTAAACCTTTTATACATTATTGATTTCAGGGTGCATTAGTTTTCTTTTTATAGTTAAAAAATAAGCCATATAAATAGCATCTTGTGTCTTGATTTTGGGTATTTGTTTTGTTGTTATTGTTGTTGTTGTTGTTGGTGGTGGTGGTGAGGCAATGAGGGTTAAGTGACTTGCCCAGGGTCACACAGCTAGTAAGTGTCAAGTGTCTTAGGCTGGATTTGAACTCAGGTCCTTCTGAATCCAGAGCAAGCACTTTATCCACTGCACCACCTAGCTGCCCCTTGTGTCTTGATTTTGGAAAACTATAATTTACCTATGCATGTGTTTACTAGTTTTAAATGGTGGTGTGTTCTTTTGTTTTGTTTTGTTTTGTTTTTGGAGTATGGAGTTTTGGTTGTATAAAACCAGGAATCCAATAGTGAAAAAGGAGCTAGAAAAATCTAAAACTATATAAAAAGGGATTCCCACTATAATGTATCTGAGTAATAGGCATCCAAACTATGATTCCAAACCTTGAATTAAAATAGCCTTCCTGTAAAAATATCTCATTCTTCTTCATGCAGAATTGATATCATGATAATTTGTAGGAAACAAGTCTTCCTTTCATCTCCTCTAAATCTCCTTTTATCTAATATATGTATGAACAAAAGAAAATACTGAGTGCACATCATGGTCCAAATATTGTCCTAAGCTGGAAGATATTAATACATGAATCAGTTTAGTCTTTCTTCCAATAGATTATATTTATATTGGAGAAGACAAGATATATAGTAGGGTACTATCTGGTGTAGGGGGCAAATTTTAATTCAGGAGTGTTAGCTAGCCAGTTTGCCACAATATTGAGGCAAGCAAGGAGACCAACAGCCTTCCTCAAAAACAGAACAGGGTTTATTAACAAGAATGAACTTAAAAACACAAGCAAGATCAGTAGAATTAAGGGAAAGAAAAAAAAATGGGGGAAGGGAAATGATACAACCTAAATAACACCACCACCCAGGGATCAGTTGATAACACATGGCTGCATCCTGTTGTTTTCTAGCTTCAAGCTAGAATGGCAAAACTCTTCCCTTCTCCTTCCCAGCAGACCCCAGGCTGACCACACACAGTCCCAAGCCAGTTGACTGGCAGCCCTGACTGACAGTCACATGACTGCTCTCACTGGCCTTCCAGTCATTATAATTTTACCAGGCTCATATAGATGTCAGCAAGTGGTGATGACATGATGTGAGGTGCCAGTGCCATGGCAACAGCTACACCCAGTGGGTGGAGGACTTTGCCATTGTGGAGGCAAGGTGCCTGAACCCCAGGCCAGTGCATGTACCAGGGTTTTTTTTTTTTAATTCTAGCCCAACGATGGGGTCATAAAAACCTCAAATAACAATTAATTCTTTACACCAAGGAAGGACTGTTCTGAAAAGTCATTGGGTTGCTGAGTGGAGACATGGAGCAAGCTATTCTCATGTCCTTCCCATGAATGATAGTGTTGATTTGATTCCTGTGTCCTGATGTGGAGGTAGAAAACAATGACTATTAGGAAGGAATTGAATAGAGTAGGGAAATTTAGGATCTGGACTGGACTAGATATGAAGAAATATCACCTATGAGAGGTCTCTGTTTTGAAATTTCTGGTTGGAGGCAGAAGCTGGTTATGCCAAATTTAATCATCTAGATTCAAGTGAGATGGTTAATGAATATTTGAATCACCTGGATTTGATGGAACTGCTTTATTTTCCAAAGGAGTTTTGTGAAACCCTAGATTAATAGGATTAGTAGGAACAAAATGCCCTTCAATTGAACTCCAAACTGAACTCAGATGGATGGCAGATTAGTCCCTATGTAGTGACTTCTTTTCCCTCAGGATAGAAAGTCCCTATCTTATGGTAACATCTGGGAATCCTCATCCTTGCCAAACATGTTTTTGGAATCCTATAATCTTATCATGATGCTTGGGTATTTCCTCCGTACTTTTTATAACTGAAATTGTTAAAGTGCCTTTGTTCCTATACCATATTATTGAAACTGACAACACTCTGTAACCAATAGACAAGACAAACCTTATATACCCTCAGAAAAATGAAGATCTTTGGGAACTTTCCTTTTGTAAAGTTCTCTGCATGTCATGCTTGCTTGTTATTGGGGGCAAAATAAGTCTGTGCTTAGTTTTCCTACCCATTCTCTGATCTGATTTTCTGTGAGGTTCCTACTTCTGTTAGGCTAGGCACAAATAGCCTTCTCTGAGCTGTCCATGTGAATTCGGGTTCTGTTTATCTTGTAGGAGGCTGGGTATGAAAACTATATTTAATTTTCAACAAGCTATAGCAAAGAGCCATGGGATACATGTAACTTGAGGATGGTGTAATTGTTTGGGATTACTAAGATTTTGAGTTTGTAATCCACTAAAATCTGATTTCTTGAGAAAAACTGCTACTGAATGCTGCCTACCTTATTCAGTACTGGAAAGGTTGGCCTTCAAAACAAAAAACAAAAACTAACTAACTAACTAACAAACCAATGAGAGGTTTTAGGTTTATACCTATTGATTTTTTTTTCTTTTTGTTTTAGAACAACATCATAAACTGTCAGGTCCATTTAGATCCTGTCTCAGTCATCCATCCTGTAAGTTGTAACCTCAAACTTTCTTTTACTTCTATATTTGATGAGAATACTGTCTATGCTATGAGAAAATAATTATGTATAATGAATTTCTTGGGCAGACCCAGAGAACAGCTCCTCAGTCCTTTCTCCTCCCCTCCCCCATTCCAGAAAGTTCTGATCTTGTCTGGGACAAACCCAAGGGAACAAAAGAAATGGAGATTGATTCTTTTGTCTAGCTCAGTGATGGGATCAAACCAAGCCTAGATTTTACTAGGCTACTAGATACTAGATTTTGCCTTTGCCTTTCAGTGAGGGTCTTTTACATTCTTCTCCTGGATGTCATCTGCAGAGTTCATTTGAATGTAGACCACCCTCAAGGCATTTCAGCCAATGGAATTGGAAGATCCTAACCAATTAGGTTTTTTAAATTTTTTTTTTGGTGGGGCAATGGGGTTAAGTGACTTGTCCAGGGTCACACAGCTAGCAAGTGTCAAGTGTGTGAGGCCAGATTTGAACTCAAGTCTTCCTGAATCCAAGGCTGGTGCTTTATCCACTGTGCCACCTAACTGCTCCTACCAATTAGCTTTGATCAATGTATAATGAACTGTCTCTATCAAAAGAGGATAAAACTCTTAGAAAGTCAGTGATCTCTCTCTCTGTCTCTCTCCGTCTCTCTCTGTCTCTCTGTCTCTGTCTCTGTCTCTCTGTCTCTGTCTCTGTCTCTGTCTCTCTCTCTCTCTCTCTCTCTCTCTTGACAGTCTCTTGGCTTGACTCTCCCTCCTAGGACAGCATAGGTTTTGAAGGTCTTCTGAACTCTCCTTGAGACTACATGGAGACAGCATGGGTCTTCAGGGGACAACAGCCCCTGCGATGCTGAAACTCTCTCCCCTAGTTTCTCTACCATGAAGCCTAAGACCATGAGAAGAATATGATAATTGCCCAAACTGGTGCAACAGCAATTAATTTTATTTTTTTGTGAGGTAATTGGGGTTAAGTGACTTGCCCAGGGTCACACAGCTAGTGTCCAGTGTTTAAGTCCAGATTTGAACTCAGGTCCTCCTGAATCTAGGGTCAGTGCTCTACCCACTGCGCAACCATATCTGCCCCAATAGAAATTAATTTTTAAAACACAATACCTTTATCAGAAGCATGAATCATATTGTTGGACAGCAGGGAGCTAAGAAGCTCCTCAAGATGCTCCACTACTTACTATGACATTAACTCTGAACTGTTAAAAACTCTACACCAACCAACCATTATTGTTGTCAATTCTGCATATCTGCTCCTATTCCTCTATATTATGCCCTCTCTATTGGCTCTTTAAGAATAGGATCATACATTTTATTAAATATTTTAAATTGAGTTGTTTTTATCTCAGCCTTTCTTCTCTTGGAAATAAGTAGGATTGATTTTTCATATTTAATCTGAGACTAATGCTTTGCAGTGTTTGTTAGTGACAACTAAAGCCACTCAACCCAACATTTGCATGTATTCCTTTTAAACATGTGTTTTTTTTTGTAATTTATGAAATAAAACAAGTATTTCCATAATATAATATAGTAAAAAATATTTCATATGAAATTGCAAATCTACTAGGGGCAATTTGCTATTCATTTAAATATACAATATTTTCATATAAATTTATTTTTTCTTTAACTCTTGTCCACACCCTAGAGATGGGGCTACTATTACACACAAGTATCTATCTAACTATCTGTCTATCTGTCTATCTGTCTATCTATCTATCTATCTATCTATCTATCTATCTATCTATCTGTCTGTCTGTCTGTCTGTCTGTCTGTCTGTCTTTCTCTCTCTCTCTCTCTGGCTGTCTATCTATCTATCTATCTATCTATCTATCTATCTATCTATCTATCTGTATGTATGTAGAGCTATTTCCTATGATTTGTGTTCTATTCTGTAAGTATGTGGTTTAGGACTGAGAAGGAAAAGCTCACCCAAAAGAGAGCACAGATGTTCTTAGCTCAGGCTGATGTTATGAGTGAGCCAATTTGGGAGAGCTTCTGAAATATCAATAATATCCAACATATCCATACCATGTACTTCTTTGAACCAGGACAGATGCTTAATAAAGAGAGAAATTCATAGGTTTTTTTTTAAAGAATATATGGGCCCTTTCCCTTTTTCTCTAATCATTTTGGGAAGTAGCCTTAGCAGTGCTATTGCTGGTTCACAGGGTAGCTACATAAGCCTTTGGGCATTAGTCCAGATTGCTCTGCAAAATGGTTGGAGTAGTTCATAATTCTACCAACAATGAATTGGTGTCCCAATGTGTCTACAACTCTTCTCACATTTATTACTTTTACCTTAAATCATTTTAGCCAATCTAGTTGGCGCAAAATCATAACAGAAATGTGTGGGATAGGTGGGTTTGAGCCAGTTCAGATCCTGAGGATGGGGTCTGGAAAATACCTAGCCCCTGGTCCCTGATACTGTCAGATCATTCTGTTTATGTCTTATCCCATATATTACAACAGAAATCATGTATCTTGCTTTACTGAACTTGATGTATCCTGGTACCACCAACCCCACTCACATTCCAAAGCCCCAGTCCTTGTTATGGGTTAGTTATGCCATTGCTACAACACACCTCATACTCCCCCCTTGTTCTGTGATCAGGCAGGAAAAGTTTTTTTCTACAAGTGCAGACCCCACCCAGATATTGCTTTCCTAAGACCTAGCTCCCAGTACCAGCTCCTGGTACCATCTCTCCCCTCTTCCCCAATGCCCCCTCCTTACATGGGTGGAGTGATTTCACCCTTCCCCCTCCTGTGGTTTAACCTTTTCCCCCTCCTCTTTCCCCCTCACTCTTGGATCCATACCATGATCACGAGTTGAACACACATACTGGGTGAGACAGGATTGGATGTTAGATTGTGAGCTCACCCTGTGCACAAGGGGACGCCCCCCCTCAAAACTTCCATAAAAACCCAACTCACGAGCCCATTAGTGCACGCCTCATCCCTTACATGGGGTTGCCCATTCTCATGAGAATGAAATAAATCTGCCTCTGCTTGACTTGGTGGACTCCTCAAATTATTTGGGTAAACTGAGGCAATTTTTTCCCAAACTCAAAGTTCTTTTAATTTGCATTTCTCTAATCAATAATGGGTTTTGGTTTTTTTTTGGGGGGGGGACGGTGAGGGTTAAATGACTTGCCCAGGGTTCACACAGATGGACAGTGTCAAGTGTCTGATGGCTGATTTGAACTCAGGTCCTCCTGAATCCAAGGCCAGCCCTTTATCCACTGTGCCACCTACCTGTATCCATCAATAATGATTTAGAACATTTCTTTATATGATTATGAATTGTTATCTTTTCTTCACTGGAAAACTACCTGTTCATAATCTTTGACCATTTATCAACTGAGGAATCATTCATATTCTTATAGGTTTTACAAATTTCTTTATAAAAGAGATATAAGACCAAATTTTATCTGAGAAACTGTCTAGAAAAATATCTCGCAATTTTCTGCTTTCCTTGTGATCTTTGTTACATTTGTTTTATTTGCACAAACCCTTTTCAATTTAATGTCTTTCATGTTACCCATTTTACACTCATATCTGCTTTCTACCCCTTGTTTACACAGGTGTTTTCACCTACTCATAAGTCTGATACATATGTTCTATCTTGTCCTAATTCTATTTTAACATCTCTCTTTATATCTTGACATTTTGACCTTATCTTCCTAAGTGGTATAAGATATTAGTCTCTGCCCAGTTTCTGCCATACTACTTTCTAGTTTTCCTGAAAAGATTTTTTACCAAATAATAAATTCTTAATCCCAAATATTAATTCCTTACACTTGTCAAATACAGTTCTTGTGTTTATTTGCTGCTATCAGTTGTTTACTTACTCTATTTCATTGATCTACTTTTCTGTTTCTTAGACAGTCTCATAAGGGTTTTATAATTAATGCCTTATACTATTATTTAAAATCTGGTTCTGCTAAAGCTCCCTCATAGAAACACATTTGACTGTTTGTGTGTATGTATATATGTTTGTGTGTATGTATGTATTTATATATGTATGTGTGTATTTATATCTATGTATATATTATGTATATATGTGTATATATTTTTTTCCTTTGTTATTCTTGACTTTTTGTGCTTCTAATTGAATTTTGTTGTTACTTTTTTTCTAATTCAGTAAAATAATTTTTGGTAAATTAATTGGGATAACATTGGATACATTATTTAGCTTATGTAAAAATGTCATTTTTATTATGTTGGCCCTGCCTACCCATAAACAATTAATATGGTATTCCATACATTAAATTATTTTCGTGCTTTTCATTTTCATGTTCCATTGGTTTGAATATGTTGCCTCAGAAAATAGATGTTCTTTTGAAAGGGAAAAAATACACAGTAAATTCTTAAAATAAAATTTACTCTAGACTAAACTCAGATTTTATCAAGATCATATTTGAGGAAAAAGCATAACCTGCATCATGAACACTTAATATATAAATCTCTTAGGAAATTTGCTAGTACTTAACTCTTTTCTAGAACATTTAACCACAAGGTGTGAGAAAATAATGGGCTTTGCCAAAGCCCAAAGGCCCCAGATTGATTTGGATTGATTGGATAGGCTGAAATTGACTGACTGTGCTGATTAACATACTTAAAATTGACTTGATTAAAACCACACCTGCCTGGCTCCCAAGAGGGAGTGTTCTCAGAAGCTGTAGACTCTGACCTGAACACAGGACCACCCTCAAGTCCAGTGAACTAATGGATTTGGGTAATGCCTAGACAATTAGCTTGAAGCAGGGTGGAAAGAAGCCTCTCCTCCACAAGTAGAGGGAGCTTGCCCTCTCAGTTCACATCTCAACCAGCCTCGTGGAGGATGACTTGGGAGAAGAACCAGGCCAGGTTGAATTCTTATCTCTCCTCTAGGGTAGATAGGTTTCTTAACTTTCTGAACTCCACGTGCTCTCTCTTTACTCTTAAATAAATGTGTAATGCAAAACAAAACAAAACAAAACCTGGTGCTAAAGTTTCTAATTTATAAGTAAACCCTAACTAGTTTTCCCTACAATTGGACAGGAATAATGAGACCACACATTTAATTTTAAATGTCACAAAGGAAAATAGATAACTTCATTACCAAAGAAATTTGTATTTATTATGCAATGTATACCACAACAATAAGTACTAAAGGATGTCTTTCTCCTATAAGAATGTTAACACCATCTAAAAGCTGAAATAAATTTCTCTGTGTCTTATTCCTGCTGAAGCAATGTTGGCTCTTTAAGCTCACTCATTGCTTTTCTAGATACAAAGTTCTCACTATAGATAAATGGACTGTTCCTCAGACCTTTATGGAAAATAATTTTTGGGCAATATGAATTTGCCTGCAGACATGAGGAAGGAATGAAGGGAAAGATAAAGGAAGGAAGCTTCATTCTGGTGATGGAATGAGGTCAGTAAGTAGTTCAAAGACACCTCAGGGCCACAGAGAGAGATGAGGAAAAGGGGCATCAGGGACAGTCATATGGAATTGAGAAGATGCAGTATGAGAACTGGGATGGCATGCAAAATTGGGCAAATATCTCAAGTCAAATCCTTGATCCCAAAGTAGTCCAGGTCTTTCTGTGTATCTGTTTTTCTGCTTTCAATTTGAGGGTATATTTTTTAGTTTTGTTGTTGATGTTATTGTTGTTGGAGTTTTTGAGAAGACACATAGCAGCCAGACAAGGGGCAGGAGCTGAGAGAGAGAGAGCCTAGTAGGGTATAGTAACATTAATATGTGTGGTTTTTGGAATGGAGATTTATTTCAGAATTCTTGATGTAAATTTTAATTTGCATAATGCACATTTGTATATACTGTCTGTGCACTCACTATTTAATGCTCCAGTCTAGAATCTCTTTTCCTAAAAATCAAAGTCAAAATCACTAACATAGAAGTTTAGTATTCCATAATCCTCTCTATTTTGGAAATCAAGAAATTTATTCTTCTCCACACTTGTAATATCTTTTCTATTTTTTGTTGTCACTTAGGATGTTATAGAATCTCCTAGAAAAATCAACTTATGGGCACTTAAATATCATGGGTTATACACAAATACTGTAATTGTGATGTCTCCAATGGTCACTCATAGAATATTATTCAAAAAAATGTGTGTGTGTGTGTGTGTGTGTGTGTATGTGCATACACACATGCATGGACTACTAAGAGGACTAATTAAGAAGGGTAGGACTGGGGGTAGCTAGATGGTGCAGTGGATAGAGCACTGGCCCTGGGGTCAGGAGGACCTGAGTTCAAATCCGGCCTCAGACACTTAACACTGTGTGACCCTGCACAAGTCACTTAACCCTAATTGCCCCGCAAAAATATATAAATAAAATGCTAAAAAAAAAAAAAAGAAGGGTAGCACTGATTGTACAAGAAATGATGGTCATGGGTAAGAGTCACTCAATAGAAAAGCATGCCATAGTGCATAGGTGTTTCTAAGGTGGAAATGAGGGTTTTGCAAGGGTGAATTATGTTAGTTTCTTTGAAATGACTCCACGGTAGTTTTTGAGATGTTACCTCACCCAAATTGGTGAACCAAAGAAAAAAGAAAGAAAAGAAGAAAGGCATCTCATTTTAGCTGTGAGTTCATTTGTAAACATATGCACTGTTTCTTTTAAATATGCATTTGTGGGCAGCTAGGTGGTGCAGTGAGAGCACCGGCCCTGGAGTCAGGAGGACCTGAGTTCAAATCTGGCCTCAGACACTTAACACTTACTAGCTGTTTGACCCTGGGCAAGTCACTTAACCCCAATTGCCTCACTAAAAAAATATGCATTTGTAATTATTTGCTCCTTCTCCCCATCATGCCTTGTCATGGTGAAAGTTGTTGCATAGCACAATGAAATTATGATCTGTGATGCGCAGGATTACTCAACTTGGATAGGTCATAATGGAGAGTTCTGATAAAATTTAATTCACTGGGGAAGTAAATGGAAGATCACTTCAGTATGTTTCCCCAGAAAATCTCACAGACAGGAGTAATAAAATAAAAGAAATAACATCAAAAGATAAACTCCTCAGATCAGAAGATGCTCAATACGTTACTGAGGAAGAGGGGAGGACAACTACAAGTAGTGCTTATACTAATAAAACAACTGCACCATAGCTAAAGGGAAGCTCAACTGCAGATGTTCATTTTGATGAAAGAAAAGGCTGAGGTTGTAAATAGCAACATTGCATAGTAACTTGGAATCTATGAACCAAGTAGGCTGGATGTGGTCATACAGGAGATAGCAAGATTAAATGCTGACATCTTGAGTGTCAGTGAACTTAAATGGTCAGCAATGGGTGAATTTAATTCATATGATCACTGTATATACTACTATGGGCAAGGCTACTTTAGTAGAAATAGAGTAGCCCTTATAGTCAATAAAAGGGTGAGAAAAGTACTACTAAAGTGTGATTTCAAAAATGACAGAATATCTGTTCAAATGCTAGGTGAACCATTCATCATCACTGTAGTACAAGTCTTTGCTCCAACCAGTGATGAAGAAGAGGCCAAAGTTAATCAGTTCTGTGAAGACGTACATCATCTAGAAATAAGACCAAAAAAGGATGTCACATTCTTCATAGGGGATTGGAAAGCTAAAGAAGGGAGAGAGAAATAAATTAGCAAAAGATAATTGGAATTACAGTCAAGTGTGACCCTAGAGTACAAAATGAAGCAAAGCAGAGACTAATAGAGTTGTGTCACGATAAGGCACTGGTTATAACACTCCTATTTTTCCACTGAAAGAAGACTCTACACAGGAACATCATCAGATAGCCAAGAGAGAAATCAGATTGATTATATATTTTGCAGCCAAAGGTGGAGAAGCTCTCTACAGAGTCAGTTAAAAGAAGACCTGGACCTGACTGTGGCTCCTATCATAGGCTTCTTATTGCAAAATTCACACTAAAATTGAAGAAAGTAAGGAAAACCATTACTTCCTATAAATATGACCTAAATAAAATCCTTTAGGGATATGAAATAGAGGTGAAGAATAGATTTAAAAGAATAAAAGTAGTATAAATATTGCCTAAAGAACTATGGAAAACAATTCCAATATTTCATAACAGGTAACAACAACAAAAATTTTAAATTTCCAAAGAAAAAGAATAAGAGGGGGCAGCTAGGTGGTGGAGTGGATAAAATACCAGCCCTGGACTCAGGAGGACTTGAGTTCAAATCTGGCATCAGACACTTGACACTTACTAGTTGTGTGACCCTAGGCAAGTCATTTAACCCTCATTTCCCAGAAAAAAAAGAACAATAAAGCAAAATTGCCTCTGATAACACTTTAGAAATAGCTGGGGAAAGAAATTGAAGTGGGGGCAGAGGCAAGATGACAGACAAAAGGCATTAAGCTCCCAAACTTACGACATGTTCACTCAAAAAATCCTCCAAATAATGCCATATGACAATTCCTGGAACAGCAAAACCCACGGAGGAACGTGCTGAGATCATTTTCCAACCAACAATGCCTTAGAAGGTCAGAAGTAGGGGGCTGCTGTGCTGAGACAGCAGTGGAGCCTAACCCCAAAATCACAGTGACACAGATCCAGTCTCAGGCAGGCCAAGCCCAAGAAGGAGACTCCCAGAGCCTCTTAATCAGCTGCAACATCAGTGTCATCTGGAACTAGGGTCATGGTCTGGTGAGAGGGCTGAGCAGTTGGCAGAGGGGAGATTGCAGGGGTTTCTGCTGGTACTGAGGCAGAACTTGAGGTTTTTTTACCTCTGCTGGAAATCAGGAAGAAGGCTTGAGTAGTAGTGGCCCAGGTCAGGGTAGGGAGCAGGATCATTGGAGCTAACAACCACTGCACACAAAGTTTTGCTGTCTGGTTAATTAGCAAGTTGACCTGGAGTTATCTATGTACCAGGGAACAGACCAGGCAAGTGAAGAACCTGACCTTCCATAAATCATGCCACCTGGGACTCCCTGAAGCTTGGTATAGTACAGTCTGGAAACAGTGCCCCACTCTAAGGAGCTAAACATCTCAGTATCCTCCCATTTAATATAGGCATAATAATTATACCTCCCTTATCAGTTTGTTTTGGTCATATGTGTGTGTGTGTGTGTGTGTGTGTGTGTAAAGTGCTTTTCAAATCTTAAAGCACTCCATAAACACTACCTATTGTTGTCATATTATTATTCTTATTATACTAATAAATATAATTTTGGTAGATAAAGGCATAAAAAATATAATAACACTCACCTGTGGAAACTTGTAGAGGTCCAGCACTGTCCCCATCTGGACAGAGAGAGCTGATGTGACTCCTCCAATAACAGCCATAGCCTTGTCCTGTTCCTTGCATCTGTAGTTGGGGATGAACTGGCCCAGCCCAGACAGCCACTGCAGGGAGCTCTCCAAGGTTCTCTCATCACTGTGGTATGTGTTGTAGAGGTGGAATCCCAGGGAAATGTTGGGCAACAGACTGGGATTCCTGTTAATCTCCTCTATAGCAAATACTAGGGCCAGTCTTTGTTGGTAATTTTTGTGCAGCCACCTGTGTGGTCCCGGGTGGGGGTAGAAGCAGGGCGGTGGGGGTAGGGGTGGAGCAAGAACATTAAAAAAGCCTTCAAACAGAATAAAGTTCAGAAGGATGAATCCCCCAGTCATATCCATTAAAAATAAGGACTACAATGGTTTTTCAACTCATTTCATTTGTATTAAAAAAATACTATCCTCCATGTAACTTATTCCTATATACTTCTCTTCTGACGATTCCTGAGATGGGGGGCGGGGGAGGGCTATTGGCTTTAAATTATACTATTTTGCCTATCTGAGTTACTCATTCCATAAATGGATATTGAGCTACCAGTATGAAATAGATATTGTAGATTAGATTGTCCTTGACCCTAGAAAGAATTCATATATATATATATATATATATATATATGTGTGTGTGTGTGTGTGTGTGTGTGTGTGAGAGAGAGAGAGAGAGAGAGAGAGAGAGAGAGAGAGACAGAGAAAGGGAGAGGAAGAGAGAAAAGAGATACATCAATAACTGTAATACAAGGGGGTGGTACATATGTTGAAGCAGAATGGCATTGAGATCTAAGAAAACTAAGCAGAGGGAGTTATTATCTCCTTAAATAAATAAGGCAAGCCTTCATGGCCCATGAATCTTAGTATGATTTTGATTTATGAGTATTTGGGGAAGAGGTTGTTCCAAAAGGAGGACATTAAACAAACAGCCTTACACAAGTGTGGGAATAGGAGATACTGCATATTTAGGCCCCCAGTATCTGACTGCTATCTGATATCTCCAATGAAAGGCAGAGCTCTAAATCAGCCTTCTCTCCATCAATACTACCTTCCTTACTATACAAGAACTGAGGTGAAAAAACTAGAAAACCAAGTGATTTCAAAGATTGTGATTTTGCACCAGATCTTTAACCAGGAAGCCAACAGCAAAGAACAAATACATCTCTTATACTTAGCAATTTTTAAATACATATGCGGCCCAGGAAGATTCCTCCAGAATATACCACTTCTCAGACAAACTGGACTTGTTTTAATGAAGGCAGAAGATAAGCAGGACAGAATACCAGCTCTTGGCTATCTCAATTAAGGTGATACATTCCACACAATTTTTAATCCTGTCTTGAGAAGTTTTTTTCTATGCTTCTGAGAATTTAAGAACCTGTTTCCATTTGCTCCTTCATTCATTTTCCATTGAATTAGAATAAGGGAGAACAGAAGGATAGCCCCTACCCACACCCAGGAGTGCTATTCTCAAGACAAAATTCAAAAACTTCATAGAGTTTACAAGGGTCTTTTAATTAGTACAGCTTTTTTTGTTTAAAGTTTCACCAAGGGAGGGGAGAACCTTCTTTTACCTCAAGGTCAAAACACTAATTCTCCCTGGTTGGTGAATAATAAAGAAAAGCAAAGAAACAACAGCATATGGAAGTTTTAAATGACTAAAATGATTTAATGATTTTGTCCTTTAGAAAAAATAGAGACATATAAACTTGTTACTCATAAGATGAAAGGAGGGTGTAAAGGGAATTGAAATAAATGAGAAAGATTTAGAAAATGACAGAAAATGTAAGATAGACAGAAGTATTTGACTCTAGGGAATTATAGAAGTCAGAATGCTCATCTGCCAAAGAACCATCCAATGAATCTCATAGCCTGTCTCTCACAGGGTCAGCTTCCATCCTTGTATTTCTCAACTATTACAAAGAGATATTTTTCAGGATTTCTGAATTTTAATCTGAACCCCATTTCTACAGTGAAGATGTACAGAGGCCTATGTATGAGTGCTGCATTTCTAGACACAGAGTGGCTGCAATGTAAAGCAGAGTTTCTCCAAAGGGAATTGCGAGGAGACAAAAGCCTGGGAGCAGCATGAATGTCACTATAACTTTTCAAAGTCCCCAAAAAAAGGAATACAATATCACTTGCCTTGGATGCCTCCACTTCAACAAAACTGACCTAGAGAAGAATTCTCCAGACATCACTGAATAATAGAACACATTCCCCAAAGACATCTAAAAATCTCACTCAGTACTTGTTACAACTACAGCCTAGGCATGCCTCTCTCTTCCCAATAAACTCAAATCTCCTGAGCCCTCAGTTTCAGACTCTGTCCCAGGCTGATCTAGTCACCTATCTTTGGGAATCCTGGGCTGGACAGCTCTGACTATCATGAACATGTAATTAGTGCCAAAAAGAATAGAGTAAAATTTTAAATTCCCATACACATGAGGGAAGAAAACCTAACTGTATATTTAACATTCATTGTGGGGGGGGGGAATGAAGTATAATATCTTCACTAAAGGAAGAGGTCCCATGACTCCTTAAAAGGTTGTACTCACTTGTTTTTAGACAGGCAAATGTAGAGAGCAAATATGGGAACTTTAATTTTAAGGCTAGAGTAGATTTCTCATTGACCAGTATCAGGACACTCAATAACAATAAATCCATCCTGCAATAGAAAATGACCACAGTCTTCTGTTGCTTCTGGGTATTAACCAAATTCCAGGGGGCCTGGGTTCTAAGTACCTTTAGTACTTTCACTGCTTAAATATCAATACGAGCCCAGGACAAAGAAGGCAGGGTGACAAAATACTGAACCTGCTCAGAACTGAGCTTCCTGGGAATGGGCTCTTTGGAGGGACATATGAATGGGGAAGTGGAGGACAGATATTTACTCTGCTTAAATCTGAAAGTTAAACGTAGGAGAAACTGAGAAAAATGGAAATAATACTCAGAAACAAGAAGAGGGGGAGAACACCCACTGTCTCCTGCTGCATAGACCTGCCTTTCTGCTCCATCTATAAGGACCTCTTTTTAATTATCAAATTGGAAATGAGCCCAGACAGACAGACACTTACTGATAAGTCTTACAAGCTTTGTTAGGAGGACTTTTAAACAGTTCTCCTCCTGTTTCACTGTTCACTTCAACTGAGAACAAGGATAAAAAGATGCCAATCAGCAGGTCCCCATCTTGGGAATCTATGGGGTTAAGCTGTTGAAGGCATGGCAGCTTCTCTGTCCTGTGCCCAGAACCTGGAACCTGCAGCAACAGAGATATGAGAAGGTAAGAAAGAAACTGAGAAATACTTTTCTGAATATGGAGAAACATCTCCCTGAAATTAGCCAAAGATGAAACCCTGAGGAAACCAAGGAGCCACTGAGACCAGAGCAAAGTCAGATGACTCAATCATGAATTAATGATCCAGCATCATATATCCATCTGTAGATATCCAGGCTGTGGTCTGCCTGCCACACTTGAGGAATCACAATGGAATACTAGTCAGGTCCAAGTCTAAGAGAGGGACAAGGGTGCAAGATGAGCAGATGTTTTATACTTTCACCAGCTTGTAGAGTGAACTCTGTCTCACAGCACCTTTATTGCTATTCCATGCTCCATTCCTCCTAATCTAGTCTCCAAAGAGAAGTCTTGGTTGCTGTGAACTCTGGAGACCAGACTGCCTGGGGCATCTCCAGCTGAGCTTCTGCATCCAAGGGAAAACCATAAGTACAAAATTATGTTTTGGACTCTCTTTCCCTTGATCCCAGCAGAGACTATAATACAGAAATGCCTTCCTTGGAAAGTAATTTCTATGACCTCGGTTCAGTAAATGGCCCGTGTGGATTGAATTTCATGGAAAAAATAACCCAGCAGGTGATAAAATTTGTAAAACAAAACCTTCAGTAACAGTAATTTCCCTGATGGTCCATAAGACTTACAGCCATGATGTCTCCCCACCCCACCCCTCCTCTCTACTTGGTATAATGTAAGCTTCATACTCAGGACTGAGTCTAATGTATTTTGAAGTTCTGTTCTACTTTGTTGATTCCTTGGTTGCTGTCCTTCAACCTCAAAGAGGACCAACATGACATCACTATGTGGCAGTCACATTACAATGTGTCTCACTGTGGCTGATCAACTGAATACAAGCTGGGAGGGCTCTACCATAAGTCTGGCACAAATACTCCACATTAACATTTGGGGTGGAGATGTCTCTGAATATGTGCATGTCACAGCTGCGATGCACATAAATCCCCTCTCCTATTTCTCTCCTCACTCTTTGGGCAGAATCATAGAATTACAGTCTCAGAGATTAAAAACGGGGCCTCAAAGGTTACTTAGTCAAATAGGTTTATGATAAAATTCCCTTTTCCAATAACTGGCATTTCAGACATGTGCATAGTCATATTCTTTACCTGAAAGAGGTTATAATGAGGGTGTAGGGTATGATCAGGCAAGACTAGTGCCTCTGGTGTGAGGGTGGCCAAGCTCTTTCCAGGACTTTTTACGACTGGTGTCTACCTGATCTGCCTGATTCTCCCCGGTGGCTCTAAGAAGCTGTAGCACCCACAGCCACCATAGGCTTATAAACCATTTCAGCAGATGGGCAAAGCCAGGTTGGGCGTAACCAGGGGGCCTCAAATGCATTGGTGACTTGAGGAGGGGGTGGTCTACCCCATGCATGTGAATGTTTTCTGGTGCAATGAGTACATGAGAATAATTTGTTACAATGGTCATGAAGGCAGATGAAACAATTGCTGTGGAGCCTTAGAGCTCAGTCACACTTTGAAGATACTAAGGACAATCACTGCACTTGAACCATCACCAGTTGTCTTTTTTAAATAATAAACATTTTTATTTGAAATTTTGAGTTCAAAATTCTATCCCTCCTTCCTTACCTCCCCATCCCCCTACCTAAGGTGGTAAGCAATCAGATATAGCCCATACATGTGCAAATATGTCAAACATTACCATATTAATCCATTTAAATGAAAGAAATAAACTGAAAGATAACATGCTTCAGTCTATGTTTAATCAGTATTAGTTCTTTCTTTGGAATCCCCAGTTGTCTTGACTCTGTCCTGCCATTAGACTGCGTCATGACTCTTGCCTCAGTCAAAACCTATTTCTGCATGAATCAAAGGACATCAGCTGTACCATTTTACCATTTTTTTACATACCTCAAATGCCTGTAGTGACAGGCAAGTGACAAAGTAGCTGTATCTACAACAGATACACCGGGAGTTGTAGTCACAACCCTGTACACAGGCAGCCCAGGCCATACTGTCCTCTCATTGGAATCAGCAATGCAATTTTGCAGCCCCCAGTTGTCTGAGCAGCCTTTTAAAGACCATACTGCTCACCTCCTGGAGTAAGAAGGGACTTGAAAAAGTTCCCTGAAAATTGCCTTCTTACCCAACCCTGACCTGTTTATCATGGCTTGCAGGCAGCCCACCCTGTGCTCAAAATACAAAAAGAAAATATATAAAACCTTCTGCAAAGATGATTCCACTCATTATCTATGTACAATCCACAAGTTCTCTTTTTATCAGTTCTTTCTATGGGGGTGGATAGTAAACTTCCTCATTAGTCCCTTGGTATTGTCTTGGATCATTGCATTGCTAAGAGTAGTCATTCACAATTGTTCATTGAACAATACTGTTGTCACTATGCACAATGTCCTCCCAGCTCTGTCCACCCATTATCAATATCAGTAAAACAGTCAGTTTGGGAATTTTCTACAAAGTAAAAGTAGAGAGGTGAGTAAGTCTGCCCAAGAGGGCTTGAGAAGCCTTATTCTTTTTTTATTTTTCTGGGGCAATGAGGGTTAAGTGACTTTCCCAGGGTCACACAGATAGTAAGTGTCAAGTGTTTGAGGCCAGATTTGCACTCAGGTCCTCCTGAATCCAGGGCCACTGCTTTATCCACTGTGCCACCTAGCTACCCCTAGAGAAGCCTTATACTTGGTGTTTTCAGGCAGAAGTCTTTCAGGTAAACTGAAGTGAGATATTAAAGAAAACTGCAAGAAGGATTTTTGCTCTCAGGTGATGTGAGTATCATGTTCACCAGGACTGATATCAGAACTAATGCCGTAGTGAGAGTGTAGTTGGGGTGGATTTAATTGATCAAATTCATCATGAGGTGTCCCAAAGAATTACAATTACTCAGTTTCCCAAGTTTTATTGAAAGACTGTTGAGTGACCACAGAGACCAGGAGGTGTCTCAATTTGGGAGATGGAAATGGTTATATTTACAGTGAGGAAAAAGTAGATTATATCTTCATTATCCTAATCTCCTCCATAAAGAGGTACATGGGAGGTTTTATCCTAATTTGTACTTCCTAGGGTCCTCAGATAACCCCTGAGGCAGGTAACTTTTTCCTTGGAGGTGTGTTTTTGGGGCGTACATGTCTTAAGATGAACTAAGGACACATGTGTCATTTGAAATATTGGAGGGAATCCTGTCCCTGTTCTATGTTATTGGGGAACTTAGTTGGGGTTTCTAATATATTGCTTCTTATAAATTAGAGGCTACTGCAGCAGTTTTTGCCTGCAAGCATTTATTTATTATTTGACTGCATGTAAACTCAGTATAGAATCCCAGGAAGTGGGGGTGTGTAATTTAAGATTCTAAATGTGGATTCTAATGTGTTCCCCCAGTTTGGGGGAAACTGACTAAAAATCACTGATAAAACGAGTTTAGGTTTTTAAGGGTTTATTGGAAAATAGAAAGAAAAAGATTGAGAACAGAATTCTAACAGCCTGGCATTCCTATCTTTCCTCAAATTTCCTGTGAAGTCCTCTGCCGCCACCACCATCAAGTCCGGAAGCCAAAAAGGCCAGCGCTCTCTGCGCAGGCTCCCTTTCCTCCTTCCTGTCTCCTCCCAGACCATAGGAGGCTCCTCCAGTTGATTGGCTGGTAGCCTTGATAGACAGCACCCATGAGCAAACATCATTTCCTGATGCCAAGGAAAAGCCACAATGCCTCTGAGGCATTTTCCTCATGGTGGAGCTCTCCACAGCAAGTCTCCAGTAGGTGGCGTCATTCCAATCATTACAGGGGGCTGGGCAGAGCCAGCCCCAGGTTAAGGTAATTCATAATCCGGGAGAGGCTCACCAAGAAGAGAGGAGCAGAGAGCAACCCCCCTCTCCCCAAAGATTTTTATCCTCTCTCAGGTAGAGGTGGGTCACTGCACATTGATCCAAGCTAATTGGACAATAACATTCAAGTCCATTGATTGATATGACTTTGCAAGTCATTAAGGTGGGTTAACTTCCTTTAGGTAGTCAGGAGGGTCAATCTACATTTCTTTTGTATTTCTACTGATTCTGGGATGGCTCTGAGGAACCAGCCAGAGTTCTTGAATAGGACTAGGGTCACTGGGTTTCCCCAAAAATCCATTATTAATAATCATTTCCTCACACATATTTGGTCTTTTCTGAGTATGCTCCTAAGACATGCTTGGGGATACAAAGGCAAAAAGGAAATAATTCCTGCTCTCAAGAGCTCCCATTCCAAAGGAGGAGACAACAAGAATATGTACAGAATAGGCATCTACAAAATATGTGTAAAATGCATACATATTAGGTGTGAATCCTGGGGAGCTTGGAAGAATGGGTAAAGATTAATGGAAGCAGGGCAGCTAGGTTGCACAATGCATAAAGCACCAGCCCTGGATTCAAGAAGACCTGAGTTCAAATCTGGCCTCAGACACTTGACACTTACTATCTGTGTGACCCTGTGCAAGTCACTTAACCTCATTGCCCTGCCCCCCAAAAAAGAAGAAAAAGAAAAAATATTAATGGAAGCAATCTACAACTAAAAATCTTATTGCACAATATAACAGATATGGAAGCAATATTTATACTTGATACTAAAACACTTCTGTTTCTAAGTTTGTTGTACTAAGAGAATAGGTTAAAAGGAAAGGTATCATCAGTTAAATAAAGAAATACAAGAGAATGGAAGTGCTCTAAGCTCAATTACTAAAAAGGAACATAAATACAGTAGGACTGGCCTTGGGGACCATGTTACATAGCAGTGACATTGTCTCTCAGTAAAGAGAGAAGGAGATTTTGCATCCTATGGAGGCAGAAGGAATTGTTGCAGCATTCATGATGATTTCTTACATGTCAGCATTGGGATGATCCTTTGAATCTAAGTTTTGAGCCTTATTTGTCTCCTGCAGATGCAGAACAACATATGAAGTGCCAGAGATTGAACATCCAAATAAGCAGAGAGATGACTGTCTCCCCTATTGGGGCCAAATTTAATATGGGGAAAGTTAATTGGGTGGCTCACTGTAATATTGGGGTTCAGAAAATAATGAGGGGCCTCTAGGTCCAAAGTTTCCTCCCCTCTGAACTGCCTTTTTAAAGTTATTTCTCCCAGGCCAATAAGAAAGGGTCCAACAGCTTCTTTTCTACAAACAAATCAGGTTTTATTAATGGGAATAAAATACACAGCAAAGGTGAAATTAATAAAGTCAAGGACAAGGGACTAGGGAAAGAGGAAAATGGATAATCTCCCTGGCTCTGGCAAAGGCTGTCTCAAAACCCAAACTTGCTTTCAGCTCAGCTAATTCAAAGAGATGGATTTTATTAACTCACCACCAGGGGTCCATAATTTCTATGGGAGTCAATTGTGCAGCCAGTCTCCAGTCCATTGCAAAAGCTCCTCCAAGGCCAGAGAGAGAGCTACTTCCTGTTGGGGTCCTTTTTTCTACCTTTTTCTCCCTCCCCAAAAGGGGAGGTCCTTCAAGTTGTGTGGTGGAGACTGGTCCTCTGGTGATGACGCAGTCCACAGCCTCTGAGGACACTCCTTCTCAGGGTTCGCCAAGTTAAACCAGGTTTAACAGGGCAGCCAGGTGTGGCTCAAAATCTAATAACCTTAAGTGGGGACTTAGTGGTTTCTCATTTATACCCAATTCAAACACTACTAAATCAATCAAGTTGGACCCCTGGGCGGCTGCCAAATTCCATTATTTTACCACACCCCCAAGGATGTGACCTTTCTAAATGTAAAAGAACCTTTTAGGATGACTTTGGACTTTGTGGATGGTTTTTTTATCTAGCAGCTTCTGAATTTCTCCATGGTTTTCAGCAAACTAGTCTTGATGTTTGTGAGTCTTACCCAGATAAGCAAATGCAGTGCTGTCCACCAAATCTCTGAAAGTTGCTCACTCCTTTTCTGCTCCAACGTTGCCAAGTGTATCTTGGCTCAACTTTCTCTCCAAGTTAGCAACAAACTATTCCCACTCATAGAATCACATCAATATGTTGACATTGACATTAAACCTTCTGCTAGTCATTTTGCGTTTGGGTCACCACTTTTGTTGAATTCAACTATTTAGCTTAGAGAGGAGAAGTCTATGATCAGTCCAGCACCCTGCATCTATACATTGGCTTCATAATTCTCACATTCTGTCTCTCTCCTCCTTACAGTCATGTAGCCTATTAAATGTCAATGTTTGCTATGAAGGTGCTACATGAAATTTTATTGCATTTAGGTAAGCAAATACAGTTTGGTTGATGAGAAGGTCATGAAAAACATAGGTCTAGTAGTAACTGACCATTGCTTGTTGCTGTTTCCAACTCCATTCCTCCCAAGTACTCCCTGCCATGTCCGCTAGTTTGAACCAACCCTAGCATTAAAATCATCCAGAATCATGAGTTTGTCCTCTTTGGGCATATTGGTGATGAAGGTCTCCAGGCTTTCATAAAATTTTTCTTTGACCTCATCAGAGTTTGTCATGGTGGGGGTATAGGCACTAATGATGGTGGCATGATGTTTACCTACAAGTGACAATTGAATTTTCATGAGCCTGCCATTCTCTCCTTTTGAAGATTGATTTGGAATCGATTGAACTGGGTGAAACAGAGACTGACTGAGAACCTACTTAAGGATGATTAAATTGAGACCACACCTGGCCAGCCCTAAGTGGGGTCTTGTTCTCAGAGGCTGTGAACTATGACATCAACAGGAGACCACTTTCAACCAATCAGCTTGAAGGACCTCCCCTTTCAGGGAGGGAAACAGGAAGTAGGAAGGTGAGGCTCTTGCTGAATCAGCCTCTTTGCGTTTGGGACTTTGGCTCAGTAGCAGAGAAAAAGGCAAGGTTTTCTCTCTGGCTATCCTGCATGGACCTAAGCTACAAGAAATCTGTTCTCTCTCTCTCTTCAGTAACTTCTAATACACTTTAATAAATATCTAAAAGCCTAAACTCTTGTTGAATTTATCAGCAAATCTTAGCTATGTGGGAGGGGGCAGATACGGACCCACAGTGGGCACACAAGCTTGCTGACTATATTATGTTTAATTCCAAAACCTGCACCAGCTTTTGGCACTCCCCTTTACCACAGTCACTCCAGAAAGAAACCATGTATCCACCTCTGGCTTAAGCAAGCTAGCCTTCATTTGCCAGACATGTTTCACTCAGGGCTGCTATTTGGATGTGATGTCTGCTGAGGTTGCTCACACCAAGAACTGTTTATCTCTCAGGTCTACTGGACTTTGTATTGTCTCTAATAGTGAGTGGAATCAGATTTGCAGAAGTTTTTGTACATTTTTGTGTGTATTTCAATAATACAGTGGGATTTCCTACCAGTCATTGTAAACAGCCCAGGGATGAGTAAGCAGATTATTTTAGGGCACCTTTTCTAAACCCTTCTTCAGACCAGGAGGTGAGCAGTGTGGTCCTTAAAAGGTCAGATACCCAGAGGGCTGCCAAATCCCACTGCTGCTTCCAGTGAGAAGATGACCCTATAGACTAAGCTGCCTGTATGTAGGCTTGTGACTAGATCTCCCAAGTCCTTTGGCCTTAGCTTGCCTCAGTGCCTTCCTGAGAAGTGCTGGGTCATAGTGAGGTGTTGATCATCCAATATGGCAGTCATATTCCCTTGGTTCTGCTCCCCTCCCTCTGCATAAATCCCTCTAAGTGTTTCGGGGTTTCTTTGGAAACCATACCATGCTTCATTCCTTTGAGCACCATCATATTCCATTCCAATCCTTGACCTGGGGTCAGTCTGTGTTGCCCTCCCTATGCCTAGTCCCTGGCACTTTGCAGGGCAAACCCTGAATTTCCAATGGTTAGCCACCAGAAGAAGAGTTTCCAGGAAGTTTGTTCTGCAAACTCATTCTTTCACATATCCTTGGATCTCTTTGGGATGAAGAGCTAGCAGTGGCATGTTGGCATCCTTGGATCTGCAGCGTTGGCTCCCAGTCGCTCTATGGTAAGGTTGGAGCCATTAAGCAGTGCAGGAAGAGCATGCAGAGTGTTCCTCTGGGGATTGGTGGTGTGGGTGTGGGTGTGGGTGGCAGATGCTTTTCTGGCTAGTCCTTCAGAAGTTGTTGGGCCATGGAACCAGCACCAGTTCTCAAAGACATGCCTTGGGTGAAGGAATGCAGCATGTCTGCCTCAGCTCTGTGGTATCCATCCAGCAAGTGAGCAAACCACTTGTATTTCTTCCTCTCTTTTCCAATTTCCAACCTGGCTAGGAGAGAGGTGCAGCTGAGCTACCAAGACTTCCACGTCATTGGCTGTGAGGTTTCTATTGGCCTTGAAATGGCCAAGGCCTGGCATTGGTAAGGCGAGAAGTGGACCCAAGACCTGGGCTTCCTCTTGACAGGTCCAACAGCCTTGGTTCTCTCTGCCACCACCTGCAAGGCCTGAGCAGGCAGTGGAGCAGGGCAGAGAGCTGGCACAGCAGTGTCCCTGAGTGGCAGTGGCTCTGCACAAGTCTCCATCTCAGTGGTGACCAAAGTCGGGAATTACTAGGGTGGGGTGGGAGGTTCACTGATACCTGTCCCAGCCCCTTCAGGGTGCTCTCATCACAGGCCTTCCAGCAGGTGGTCCAGCACCGGCCAGTAGCTGCCCGCAGAGGGAGTACACTCTCCTCTCCCCTCAGGGAGGCTTAGGGAAGAGCCCTTTCAGCAGCCATTCTGGCAGCTTCTGCCACTTGGCTCCTCAACTTCGACTCCAAACAGCACAAACTCAGCAGCTGCAAGATTTCTTCCAGTGCCAGGTCCAGGCACCCAGAGTCCAGTGGGTCATGGCTGGCAGGCAGGGCCATGTCTCTTGGCTCCATCGCCAAGCAAACCAGGGCTTTTCATAAAGCCTTGGCACCCCCCTGGCTGGCTGACCTCGAGACTGATGCTGGTCAAAAAATCTTGGGGGAGCCTTCGCTCTGAGCAAGGAGGCCAAGGTGGAAAGAGCAAGTTCAGAAGATGCCAAGGTCCACAAGCTTTGGCCAGTTCTCTGCCTCCAGGCAAACCGTGGGCTCCTGATGACATCCTGGAGGGTGTGGCTTCCTTATAGGTCAAGGGCTCACAATGCCCTACTGGGAGGGGCACACTAGCTCCCACTTCCTTCCCCAGCATGGATACATGACATTAACTCCCACTCTACCCTGGCCCTGAAAACCACCATGCAGGCCAGAACCTTGATGCCTTAGTTCAAGAAATTGTCCAGGAATCAATAGAATGCCCATCCATTGGGGAACAGTTAAACAAGCTGTAGTATATGACAGTGATGTAATATGATTGTGCTCTAAGAAGTGACAAGCAAGGTGATTTCAGAAAGGCCTGGAAAGACTTGTATGAACTTATGTATAGTGAAGTAAGTAGAACCAAGAGAATGTAGTGTACAGAGACAGCAATATTATTTGATGAAGAACTGTGAATGACTTAATTATTCTCAACAATTCAATGATCCAAGACAATCCCAAAGGACTATTGATGAAACATACTATCCACCTCCAAAGAAAGAACTGATATTGATGTAAAACAGACTGAAGCATACTATTTTTCACTTTCTTTCATTTTTTTCTTTTATTCAAGTTTTCTTGTACAAAATGCCTAATATGGTAATGCTTTACATAATTGTATATGTATAACCCATATCTGATTGTTTACCACCTCAGGGAAGGGGAGGGGGAGGGAACGAAAGATAAGAGTTGGAACCCAAAACTATAAATAAGTGTTTATTACTTTAAAAAAATAAAAAGAAATTCTCCAGGACATCTGACCTATCTCCAGAACCTGGAACTCCTTCCTGCCACTCGGCAGGCAGCATGTGGGCTTATTTTTTCGAAATGGAGAAAATGGCACTGGGAGTGGGGGGGGCAGGTGGGAGAGGGATGGGGAGGGGGGGGGGCTGGGACTGAGGGTAGGGGTGGTGTTCCTGGAGGCAGCCTTAGGAAAATGTGCTGTGAAAAAAGGAGAACCATCCATTTGGTTGTCCATAGGTAAGGTTCATTTTATTTGCTTGGAAGTCTTCAGTGGACCTCAGGTACCCAGAGCCCCGGAGTACATTTCAAACCAAACTAAGCCTCCAAACTCATTACAACATCTCCCTCTGCTGTCCACAGGACCAATGGCAGCACCAGGAAAAGTCAGGAGAGTTCAGGATAGAGCCTTTTCACTCTACTCATTCATATATATATATAGTGGGGCAATGAGGGTTAAGTGACTTGCCCAGGGTCACACAGCTAGTACATGTCAAGTGTCTGAGGCCAGATTTGAACTCAGGTCCTCCTGAATCCAGGGCTGGTGCTTTATCCACTGCACCACCTAGCTGCCCCCTCTACTCATAATTGATAACCCATCCCCTCCCCAAAATCTGGGGCCCAGTTCTCTCCTTGGTCCTTTTGCCTCCCCCTGCTTTCTATTCTTTTCTCGTCATCCCTCTCTCTCTTTCTAAGATGGGATCAATCACTTTCAGGCCCCTTCCTTGTCTGAGACTGAGTCCCTCAGGGCTTGATAAATACCATTTATCAGAATTCCCTTAACTGTATGAAAATGCAGTCTAACATCAGAATTCTTTGCAATGACAGAGGTTGAGCCTGGATGATATACAAAAAAGTGTCAAGAACCACTTGCCTATCAAAAGACATTTGGGGATAATGGGACAGCTAAATAGATTCTCATCTGAAGGGAACCTTCATCCTTGAATTATGACTTACTACAAAGCACTTTTTGTCTGCCACAGCCATCCTGTCTCACCTCCCCCAGACATCTGGAGTGTCATGGACTTTCCAGGAAAACATTTTTATTTGTGGAAAACCCCCCTCCTAATTCATATTCTCTTGTTATATTGTTTGCCTTCAAGTTTGTACTGTCAGACTGATTTGTACAGTGTTAATAGAACTAAGAACAAACGGTAAACCTGTGTGGTAAAAATTATTTGCGATATAGGCAGCTTTTGAAGGACCTCCCCTTTTGGGGGAGAAAAGATTGAATGCTCCCTGAAGGGAGGTTAAAGGGCATTTCTGGAGCGCCAACTCTAGAGTCACTCCCAGAATGTTAGTTCACTCTCTCTGGCTGGTGACTGAGGTCCTGGTGGTGCACAAGCAACCTTAGACTGGCAGGCT
Organism: Dromiciops gliroides; assembly: GCF_019393635.1. Lineage (NCBI taxonomy): Eukaryota > Metazoa > Chordata > Mammalia > Microbiotheria > Microbiotheriidae > Dromiciops > Dromiciops gliroides. The sequence continues at coordinate 1,255,776 of NC_057861.1, forward strand.
GTTCAGGTTGGTGAGTTTAATTACGGAAAACCCTAATAGGCTAAATTTAGAGTTAAAAGCATTTCTCTGTATTTCTATTTTCCTATTTCCTTATCTTTGATTTTTATGAGTTTCACCTTTGTTGTTTAGTTAATTCCCAAGTAATAAAATCTGATCCTTTTGTGAACTAAAGCTTAGAGGCTCCTTTCTTATTGGCCTGGGAGAAATATCTAAAAAGGGCAGTTCAGAGGGGAGAATAAAGTTGAAAGGTCCCTCATATTTCCGGGACCCCAATATTAAGGTGAGTCACCCAAATAACACTCTGTATATCAAATTTTGGCCCTCAGACCTGGGAAGCAGATAGTCAATCAATTCAGACCTGGCTGCTCCAGGTACTGTAGAACCCCCCACACACACACCCCCACACACCCCACCCCCCCACCCCCCAACTAGTTGAATAGTCTTCTCTTCAAAACCTCATTGGAATCTCTTTAGAGAGGTTTCAGAGTTGCTGAGAAGAATAAAAATGGGTGCTTGTCTTTATAATTGTGATTTGCTCTGCTTCGAGTTTTTTGGGAGTGTAGTAGCAGCCTGGTAGGCCTGGGCCCTGGTAGGGATGCTCTGGTCCTGAGGGGGACTCTGTGACCATGGAGAAATATGGTTGATCAGCTTGCTGGGATTAGTTAGAGATTACTCTTTCTTTGGAGAAGAAAAGTAGTTAATTAACCAGATAGTGGATTAGTCAAACAGGTAACAGAGCAGCCGTCCAGAAAGCTGGGATCCTTGAATTTACAGCATGAGCTTAGTTGGGAGCCAATCATGTTTGCGATGTGATTAGCACCAGTTAGTAGAATAATCTCAAGTTAGGAATGTAACATATTTACTATTTTATGTATCCTACTCTCTGAAAAGCTAACAGCATATATTCAAAGAGCCAATATCATTTTCCAGTCTTAGTTCTCTCCCCCACCCCCTTCTTGCCTCTATAAAATTGTCATCTCTTTTGTTCTGAGAGTTGAAGTTAGACTTCTCTCAGCCATACCTCTATGGCTGTCTGACTAAGGAACATGCCATAAGCCTGTACCTCCCCAGGAGTTGAAGTTAGACTTCTCTCAGCCATACCTCTATGGCTGTCTGATTAAGGAACATGCCATAAGCCTGTACCTCCCCAGGAGTTGAAGTTAGACTTCTTCTCCCGGCCATACCTCTGTGTGCCAAATAATAAAACAAACTTTTATTTAAATTTTGATTGGATTGTGTGAGTGAGTGATTCTTTAAAAGAGGAGTATTTTCAGAACCAATCTAGTGATAACAGGAGGAACAGGTTTTAGGTTCAGGGGCCTCATTACTGTCCTTTTTTTCTCTTTTTAGAAAATAAAAGTTTTTATGCATTTTTGACTACATACAAATACCCTAGCACAAACACATACTATTTGTACAAAAACTCTTGAGTCAAAGATTATGTCATTAGAACCTCTCTTCTGAATATCTTCATTCCTGAATCCCAGGTATTAATGCCATAAATTTAACTGTCCTGAGTATGTAGCTCTCATATTTGAGGTTTTTAAGGCAAATGGGCAGATTCTTTCCCATCAGTCTGCAAAGATAAGAAACTTTGCTCAATCCTTGGGCAATTATTGGCTTGTCCAATCAGTCTTCTCTCTATTTTATTTTTAGTGAGGCAATTGGGGTCAAGTGACTTGCCCAGGGTCACACAGCTAGTAAGTGTTAAGTGTCTGAGGCTGGAATTGAACTCAGGTACTCCTGACTCCAGGGCCGGTGCTCTATCCACTGCGCCACCTAGCTGCCCCAATCTCTAGTATCATTTTGAAGATTTTTTTTTCTACACAAAGACCTCCAATTCTATGGGAAGAAGGAAAATCTTCTATACACCCAATAAGGAAAAAAAGCCAAAAGTTATAAGTGAATTGTTAGTTCAAATTGACCAACTAGTTCAGAAGATTATACCTGAGAAGGTGAGGATTTTGGATTACATTATCTTGGATTCCTGTAATTTGTGTGATTGGGGAGCTCCCTGATGAAGAAATGCCTACTAATGCAGAACAGCACTTGCCACATGAGTTGGCAACTTATAATCTTTGAGTATAACTTGGGGCATGTAAAGGATGAGTGAATTATCCGGGGTCATATATTATGTATCCAAAGGGCAGATTTTAACTCAGATCTTCCTGACTGGGAGATCCACTCAAACATTACTACAAAACACTGCCCATCAAGATTGTATCTTAAATTAAAAGAATTAGGGGATGGATTGCACCTAAAAAAGTATATTTGTCTTGCCATCAGGAGCTTTAAGAAACCAGGCTCTGAAATGAAAGGAACAGATTGGGGAGAAAACTGCCTGTGTATAATTAACATGACAGATATCTTGAAACTGAAGGATAATTTTACTGAACAAGAGCTGTTTATCCTAGAAAAGGAAAGAATTAGGGAAGGCACAGTGAGGGTCTTCCAAGGTCTGAATGGATGTCCTATAGAAGAATGATCATATTATGTCTACCTGGCTCAGAAAACATAAGCATGTTCAAAGACTGAAAGAGAAAGAGAAAGTAAGCACTTGCTTACAGTCTCTACTCTTGGAGACAGTGAGGCTGTTGAATCATTAACTTCAAGACTTCTGAGCTGCTGCAGAACTACAACTCGGATGCCTGATCAAATTCTGTCAATAGTATGGTTAGCACATAAGGGCAGAAAGTCACCAGGCTACCTAGCAGCCCTGGTTAGGGAGACAGAATAGTTTAAATCTTCACTGTTGATGAATATTGGGATCAGTGTATGAGGGACCATTGCATATCTATCCCTGGGCATGTAGAGAAATAGTTTCAAGGATAGCATGAGTAGGAACAAAAGAGAATCTTATTTTCTTTTTGTAAATATAAACAGCTTTTGTAACCCCTCAAACCTAGAATAAAATTACTTCTAATGTATTTAAAAAGGAAATAGGATCACAGAGACAGTCAATTTACCAGCTATATAGGAGTCAAGGTGAGACTAACCATCTGAGGCACAGAAAGGACTAAGAATTTTCCTGAGAGACTGAGTAACAACTATTATGAGGAAGTCTAAAGAAAAATTTGAGATAACTGAGTTTTAATCAGCCTGTGAAGATATCATGAGGAGAATTTTTTGAGAGACTTTCATATCTGGAAACAGTTGACTGGTGGATAATTTCTGAAAGACTGATATCTGGAGAGAGTTGTTTCCATAATTTTGAAAAAAAAATTCAATAGCTTCCATTAATGGCTAGAGGTGATTCTATCCAGAATTTTTACAATCACAGATAACTTATTGAAATAATTATTTGACTAATTTGTTATACTCTTAATAAAATGTATGCTCAGTAGAATGCAATTTTGTCTAAGCCTATGATTATAGGTATTAATGAAAATGATCATAAAGATTTATGGGGAAAGAAATGCCTCCAATTCATTTATCAACTAGTTTGAGAGGTCAGATTCAATTAACTGAATAATGAGAAACTATGAATCACACATATTTTGTGGGGAATTACCATAATGTATTCTTCATTGTTTAAGGACTCAGAGTCAGAATTAATGAAAAAATAACTCATGAGTAGGTGGGGGGCTATGAGGACTGGCCATTGGCTTATTCATCAACCAGCTTAGGACATTTTATAGCCTAACCAGTCCCACTTAGGGTAATGACAAAAAGCTTTTCCACTATTATAACTCACAAAATGAAATAAGATGACTTTGGAGGTGATAGGTTGCCCCATGACTGGAAGTAAATTAGCAAAATTTTTGCAAAAAATCATTCCTGTTCAGATACATCAATGGCTACTAGATGATACCTCAAATCCTTTCTACCTCCAAATATCTTTAAAAGAAATAGTAACTATTAACTTAACATGCAAACTGACAAGTATAGAAAATTAACAATATATTTTTAAGAATCATATAATAAGAGAATCTGAGAGTTGAAAAAGACTTCATTATGCATCTTGTCCCACCTATGCCCTAAATACATCCTTGTTTCACCATAGCTAAAAAGTGACAACTAATTCACCATTACCTGCCATAAATGAGGTATTGCATATTCTTCATCTTCCATTGATCTTTGTCTCATAAAGATTTCATGGAGAGCCCAAGCCACAGCATAGATACTATTGTAAATTACATAACTGAAGCTAGACAGAGCCATATCAAGAGCACAGAGGCAAGGTGTCCAAGGAAGCATTTGGTGAACATATCTCTTGCTCTGGGTTTTCTGGTTGATCTGGGCACAGAAAGGATGAGAGCCAGAATTCCCTAAGTAAAATGTCATCTGGGTATTTAGAAGGTGTAACTGTCTTAAGAAAGGTATTGAACCCAGGAATTTCATTTGTCAAGTATGAAAATATGAGAGCCCCATGAAAAGAATAGCCTTGATAATAGTTAGGTCTCATGGTAATGTCCCAGTGAGATGTGGCAATCCACAACTTTCCTGTTGGGAAAACAGGTACTTGTGAGTATCTCAGAATCATTAACGAATCAGTATCACCATGGATGACAATCACTTTGCTTGATGATGTTAAGATCCTGGGCATGAAGTTATCATGAGATTCCATATGTTTTCTCTCACTGACAGGGATCTGCTCTGTGAAGGACACACAAATACCATTCTTTTTTTTTTAATGTATGAGGTATTTTATTTTTTCCATTACATGTAAAGATAGTTCTCAACTTTTGTTTATACAAGCTTTACAATTTCAGATTTTTCTCCCTCCCTCCCCTCCCTCCCCCCTCCCCTAGACAGCAGGTAATCTGATATAGGTTATATCTATATATCTCTATACATATACATATAGATATATATATACACACACACATATATATATACACATAATAACATTAATCCTATTTCTGCATTAATCCTGTTATAAGAGAAAGAATCAGAGCAGTGATGCAAAACCTCAAAATAGAAAAAAAAAACAACAGCACCCAAAACAAAAGAAATAATATGGTTCAATCAGCATCTATACTCCACAGTTCTTTCTTTCTTTTTTTTCTTGTTGTTGGAGATCCTCTTCTATCATGAGTTCCCTGGAACTCTTCTGTACCATTGCATTGGTGAGAAGAATATAGTCCATCACAGTAGGTCAACACTCAATGTTGATGATACTGTGTACAATGTTCTTCTGGTTCTGCTCATCTCACTCATCATCAGCTCACGTAAGACCCTCCAGGTTTCTCTGAACTCTTCCTGCTCATCATTTCTTACAGCACAATAGTATTCCATTGTATTCATATACCACAACTTGTCCAGCCATTCCCCAATGGATGGGCACCCTCTCAACTTCCAATTCCTTGCTACCACATAAAGAGCAGCTACAAACACCATTCTTTACCATTTCTCCCCTCATTTCCCAGAGGAATTCTTCACCTCTCATATCATTAGAGGCAATCAGACCTATCCAGTTCCATTTAAAATGTACCATTAACTGGACAAGACCTCGGTGAAGAGAAGAGTCTTTGGGAGCCATTTGAAAGAGTAAAGGAAATTGGACCTTGTCATTAAGAGCAGTATCAAATGGTCCATAGCTGATCTGGACGAGAAAAAAAAAACACATGCTTTAGTTTTACCCATGGCAATGATGAGAGAATTGAAGAAAAATACAAATTGAGAAATGGACCTTTTTGTAGATAGAAAAAATATGTATATATCTATGCACAGTTTGTTTGTAAGTGGTATTTTAATCTCCTGAAGTCTCTATATTTATCCCTCTCAATGAACTCTAAATGTGTAATGGGCAAGTATATCCAGGTTTCCTGAATATCCTTTTCTAGAGTTCCTCTCATGGGTTGGAAGCTAAATGACACTAATCCTACTCTTGGCTTATAGCCTATGTGAAGTTCAAGAAGGGGTTCATGTTCCCTGACAATTGAGTCAGCTTTGTGATCCAGTGGCTAGAGGGTTAAATGGTTGTCAAGGAGACGAAGTCAAATCCTGCAACAGGAACTTACTAGCTGCATGATCTTAAGTAAACAATTTAACTTTTTTCACTCTCAGTATCCTCCAATAGGTGTAACAGTTGCATTGTGTCTTATGGGTTTGTTGTGAGGATCAAAAGAAATATGTGTGTATGTGTGTGCGTGTGCATGTGCGTGTGTGTGTGCATATGTGCATGTGTGTATGTGTGTAAAGTGCCTTTAAAATCATAAAGCCCTTCATGAACAATATCTATATTTGTTGTTGTCATATTATTACTCATTATATTAGTAATTATTATTTTGGTTGATAAAAGCATACAACATATCAGGTTCACTAACACTCACCTGTGGAAACTTGTAGAGGTCAAGCAGTGTCCCCATTTGGACAGAGAGAGCTGATGTGATTCCTCCAATAATAGCCATAGCCTTGTCCTGCTTCCTGCAGGTATAGTTAGGGATGAACTGGCTCAGCCCAGACAGCCACTGCAGGGAGCTCTCCAAGGTCCTCTGATCACTGTGGTAAGTATTGTAGAGGTGGAATCCCAGGGAAATGTTGGGCAATAAATTGGGATCCCTGTTAATCTCCTCTACAGCAAACACTGGAGCCAGGGCCTGCTGGTAATTTTTGTGCAACCACCTGCGGGGGGATTAGAGGCAAGTGTCATAGAACATTAAGAAAGCTATCAGTAAAATACTTTTCAGAAGGTTGAATACCCCAGATATATGAGTCAAAACTCAATACTCCAACAGTTCTTCAGCTCATTCCATTTGTATTTAAGCAAGACCTTCCACCACATAGCTTGTTCCTATATTCTTCCCTTCTGGTGATTCCTGAGATTAGGAGCTTTAAATTATTATGTTATTATTATGTTATTTTTCCTATCTGAGTCATTCATTCCACAAATAGATATTGAACAACCAGCATGGACTAGATAGTGAAAAGGATCTGGATTTTTCTTGATGAGAGAGAGAGAGAGAGAGAGAGAGAGAGAGAGAGAGAGAGAGAGAGAGAGAGAGAGAGCAATAACAAGGAAACCTACTTAGAGAGAGAGAGAGCAATAACTGTGATACAAGGAGCCAGGGGATATTTTGAAGATGAATGCAACTGACATCATAGTGAGCTAAGCAGATTGAGGCCCCATCTCCCTGAATAAATAAGGGAAGGCTTCATGGAAGAGATCCTGGCCCATGAAAACTTAGGATGATTTTGATATATGAATATTTGGAGAAGAGATCATTCCAAGACCAGGATAGTGTATAAACAGCCTTATACATATGTGAGATTAGGAGATACTGCATATTTAGGCCCCCAGATATCTCCAATGAAAGGGCAGGTCCTGACTCAGTCTTCTATGCCTACTCACTACCTTCCTTTGCCATACAAGGGCTGAGATGAAAAAGAGTAGAAAACCAAAGTCATTTCAAAGATTGTGACTTTGTACAAGGTCTTTAACCAGGAAGACAGTAGCAAAGAACAAATAGTTCTTTTATTCTTGGCAATGTTTTAGATCTCTCTGTCTCTGTCTCTGTCTAACTCTCTCTTATCTCTCCCTCCCTCTCAGATCTAAGTAAGACTTCTCCAGCAGTTACCACTTCTCAGACAATTTGGACTTGTTTCAAGAGAGGCAGAAGATGAGCATGGCAGAATCCCAGACCCTGGCTATCTCAATTAAGGTGATAGCTTCCATAGAATTGTTAATTCTGTCTTTAGAGGTCTCTTGCTAGGTCTCTGAGAATTTAAAAGCCTGTTTCCATTCTCTCCTTCACTCATTTTCCATTGAATTAGAATCAGGGAGGACAAAAGGGTAGCCCCTACTTACACCAAGGACTGCTATTCTCAAGACCAAATTCAAAGACTTCATAGAGTTTAGAAGGGCATTTTAACTAGAACAAAATTTTTATTTAAAGTTTCACCAAGGGAAGGTAGAACCCCCAGAATTAGTCAAGCCACTAATTCTGCCTGATTGGTGAATATTAAAGAAAGAAAAGGAAAAAGAAGCATATTAAAGCATTAAAAAGATAAGTAATGATTAAAATGATTTAATGATTTTGTCCTTTAGGGAAAAATAGATATAAATACTTGGTATTAATAAGATTAAAGAAAGGTTTAAAGGGATTTGAAACAAATGAGGATTTACATGATGACAGAAAATGTAAGATATATATACAGAAGAATTTGGCTACAAGAAATTATTAAAGTAAGGATGCTCACCTGCCAATGAACCAACCAATGAATCTCATAGTCTGCCTCTCACAATCCCAAGGTCAACACTAACGTGCTACTCCTCAGCTATCACAAAAGGAACTTCTTCAGGATTTTGAGTATTTTAATCTGAATCCCATTTCTAAAGTGCAGACCTATAGAGGCTTATGTGGGGTGCTGCCTTTCTACACACAGAGTTGCTGCTATGTAAAGCAGGTTATCTTCAAAGGGAATTGATATAGGACAAAGCACAAAACTAAGGCCTGGCCAGCAGCACAAATGTCAGTACAGCTTGTCAAAGTGTAAAAAGGAAATCCAGTTCCACTTTCCTTGGATGTCTCCAGTTCATCAAAACTGACCTAGAGAAATAAAACAAGTCCCTCCCATATCACCTAGAGAAAATCAGAATTCGCCAGACATCACTGAGCAATAGCCAGGATTCCATAAAGATATTTCTAAATGTCACTTAGTACTTGTTACAACTTCAGCCTAGCCATATCTCTCTTTCCCCAACAAACTCAAATGTCCTGAGCAATCAGTTCTAGGCTCTGACCCTGGCTTGTCTAGTCAGCTTTGTCTTTTCTAGGCTGGAGTGCTCTGACTATCATGGACATGTAACTAGTGGCAAAAAGAATAGAGGAAAATGATACATTTCCACACTCATATGAGGGAGAAAACCTAATAGTATATGTAACACTTAAAAGGGAGGTAAAAGGAATATAATATCTTCACTGAGGAGGAAGTACCATGAATCCTTTAAAGGTTGCACTCACTTGTTTTCAGATGGGCAAATGTAGAGAGGAAATGGGAGAACTTTAATTTCTCTAGATGGGACAGATTTCTCACTGCCCAACATCAGTACACTCAATAGCAATAACTCTGTCATAGGATAGAAAAGGGGCACAGTTTTCAAGAACTTCTGCTTCTTCAGGCTATTAACTGAATTCCAGAGGTCCTGGGGTCCAAGGACTTTCAGTACTTTCCCTGTTTAAATATCAACATGAGCTGTCCTAGGCAAGGCAGGGTGATAAAAGAGTTAACCTGCTCAGGACTAAGCTTCCTGGGTATGGGTCCTTTGGAGGGGAGTGTGAATGGAGAAGTAGAGGATAGAGGTTTACTCTGTTTAAATCTGAATGCCAATAAGTCATAGGGAAAACTGACAAGAATGGAAAACTATTCAGAAAGAAGAAGAGGGGGAGAACACCCATTGTCTCATGCTTCATGGACCTGCCTTTCTGCTCCATCTCTAAGGACCTCTTTTAAATCATCACAGTGAAAGTGAGCCCAGACAGATAGAAAGGCACTTACTGATAAGGTTTACAAGCTTGGTTAGGAGGACTTTCAAACAGTTCCGCTCCTGTGTTCACTTCAACTGAGAACAAGGAGAAAAATGTGCCGATCAGCAGGTCCCCATCTCTGGAAACTATAGGGTTAATCTGGTCAAAGCAAAGGGGCTTCTCTGTCCTGTGCCCAGAGCCTGGAAACTGCAGCAGCAGAGATATTAGAAGGGAAAAAAGCAGGTTAGAAATACATTTCTGAATGTGGGGAAACATGTCCCTGAAAATTGTCCAAATTTCCAAGCACAAGGAAACCAAGGAGCCACTTAGACCAGAGCAAAGTCAGGTGCCTCCGTCATGAGCTGATGAGTAACTGTCCAGCATCAGAAATGACCTGTCATTTTGTATGTGTCCTGGCTATGGTCTGCCTGCCACATCTAAGGAATCACAATGGGACATTAGTGAGGTCCATGTCTAAGACAAGGACAAGGGTGCAAGATGAATGGACACTTTATTGTTTCACCAGCTTTTAGAGCGAACTCTGTCTTACGGCACCCTTATTGCTGGATGCCGACAGGGACAGGGACCACTCCTCCTACTCCAGCCTCCACTGAGGAGTCTTGGTGGGTGCAAACCTCTGGAGACCAGACTTCCTGGGGCATCTCCAGCTGAGCCTCTGCATCGAAGAGAAAAGTATAAGTACAGAATTATGTTTTGGACTCTCCTTTGATCCCAGCAGAGACTATAGTACAGAAGAGCCTCCCTACAAAAGTTATTTCTGTGCTCTGGGCTCAGTTAATGACCTGAATCTCATGAAAAATTCCCCAGTAGGTGATAAAATAATTTTTAAAAGAACCTTTAGTGATGGCGATTTACCTGTTAGTCTGCAAGACTTACGGTTTTGGTGTCTCCCACACACACACCATTCTCCTGTACCAGATATAATGTAAAACTCATACTCAGGACTTAGTATACTCTATTCTTAGGTTCCATTTTAGTATGTTGATTGATTGGCTGTTGTTTAGTCCATTAAAGTTCTCCCATTTCCTCTCTACATTTGCCCATCTGAAAACAAGTGAGTGCAACCTTTTAAGGATTCATGGTACCTCCTCCTCAGTGAAGATATTATATTCCTTTTACCTCCTTTTTGAGTGTTACACATACTATTAGGCTTTCTCCCTCATATGAGTGTGGAAATGTATCATTTTCCTCTACTCTTTTTGCCACTAGTTACATGTTCATGATAGTCAGAGCACTCCAGCCTAGAAAAGACAAACAAAGCTGACTAGACAAGCCAGGGTCAGAGCCTAGAACTGATTGCTCAGGACATTTGAGTTTGTTGGGAAAACAGAGATGTGCCTAGGCTGCAGTTGTAACAAGGACTAAGTGATATTTAGAAATGTCTTTATGGATTCCCAGCTATTGCTCAGTGATTTCTGGAGAATTCTGATTTTCTCCAGGTGATTTGGGAGGGACTTGTTTTATTTGTTGTCCTTCATTCTCAAATGAGCATCTAGATGGCACAATGGATAGAACACTGGCCCTGAAGTTGGGAGGATCTGAGTTCAAATCTGATCTCAGACATTTACTAGCTGTGCAATCCTGGGCAAGTCACTTGACCCCAAGTACCTTAAACATCCAGTGCCATCTCTAATTGTCCTGATATATATCTTGCCACTGGACCCAGATGGTCCCAGAGGAGAAAGTGAGGTTAGTGACTTTGAACAGGCCTCCTTCACTTAAATCCAATTCACTGCAAGTCATGAGATCACCCTGATGTCGTGGTCCTCTTTGAGATCAAAGGACAAACAACAACCATTCTCTAAGAAGACCAAGATGACATTGCTTTCTATGTTGGAGTCAAATTACAGTGTGTCCAACTGTGACAGATCAGCTAAATATGATTTGGGAATAAATAGTTCATATGAACATTTGGGGTGGGGATGGCTCTAAATTTGTGCATCTCTTCTTTCTTTTGAGCTACAGCAATTCACGGAAATCTCCTCTCCTACTTTTCTCCTCAATCATTGGACAGGATCATAGCATTGTAGTATTAAAGATGAAAAAGGCCTAAAAGATTGCTTAGTCCACTAGGTTTATGATAGAATTCTCCATTCCAATGCCTAGCATTTCAGACCCATGCATGCTCATATTCTTTATCTGTGAGAGGCTATAACAGGGGTGTGATCAGGGAAGACTAGTACCTCTGTCATGAAAACTGTTGAACCCTTTTCACAGCTTCTTTCTACTGTTGGTGCCTACCTGATCCATCTAACTCTCGCCTTTAGCTCCAAGAAGCTATAGCATGCACAGTGGCCACATCCAGCAAACCATCTTGGTAGAGGCTAAACAAGGTTGAGGGTAACCAAAGTGGTCTCAGATCATTCAGTGGGTTAAGGGGGTATCTACCCCAAGCATGTGAATATATCCCTGGTGTAATGGTGGATGACAGCAATTTGTTCCAACAGCCATGAAGACAGATGAAGCAGGTGCTGTGAAGCCTTCAGGCTTGGTCGGACATTAAAGATGCCAAGGTCATGTACTGTATCTTGTGCCATCACCAATTTTCTTGACTCTGTCCTGCCACTGTGCTGTGATGACACTACAAAAGAGAGTGAATTTAATGAGTTCATGCAACTCTGCTTCACTTAACTACAATTTATGCATGAATCAGAAAACATTACCCATACCATTTTAGAATATTTTTACCTATCTCAAAGTCCCATGGCAACAAGCAAATGGTGAAACAGCAGGTACAGATATACTGTGAGCTATACTCACAAGCGTACACATAGGCAGCTTAGGCTATAAGGTCATCTTCTCACTGGAAGCAGCAGTGGGATTTGGCAGCCCTCTGGGTATCTGAGCAGCCTTTTAAGGACCACACTGCTTACCTTCTGATCTGAAGAAGGGGTTAGAAAAGGTGCCCTAAAATCATCTGCTTACTCATCCCTGGCCTGTTTACAATGGCAGGTGAGAAATCCCACTGTATTGTTGAAATACACACACAAAAAAAATGTACAAAACTTTCTGCAAATATAATTCCACTCACAATTAGAGACAATGCAAAGTCCAGTAGACCTGAGAGATAAATAGTTCTTGGTGTGAACGACCTCAGCAGACATCACATCCAAATAACAGCCCTAAGTAAAAGAAGTCTGTCAAATGAAGGCTAGCTTGCTGAAGTCAGAGCTACATGGTTTTTTCCAGAGTGACTGAAATAAAGGGGAGTGCAATAAAGCTGGTGTAGTTTTTTCAATTAAACCTAATCTAGTCAACAAGCTTGCTACCAAAAGGAGAGAATGACAGGTTCATGACAATTTGATTGCCACTTGCAGGTAAACATTCTGCTACCATCAGTAGTGCCTATATTCCCACCATGATAAACCCTGATGAGGTCAAAGAAACATTTTATGAAAGCCTGGAGACCCTCATTGCCAATGTGCCCAAAGAGGACAAACATGACTCTGGATGACTTTAATATTAGGGTAGGTTCAAACTAGCAGACATGGCAGGGAGTACTTGGGAGGAATGGAGTTGGAAACAGCAACAGCAATGGTCAGTTACTACTAAAGATTTGTGCATATCATGACCTTTTCATCAACCAAACTGTATTTGTTTACCTAAATGCAATAAGACTTCATGTAGCACCCTCACAGCAAACATTGACATTTAATAAACTACATGATTATAAGGGGAAGAGACAGACAGGATGTGAGAGTGATGAAGCCAATGTGTAGATGGAGAGTGCTGGATTGATCATGGACTTCTCCTCTCCAAGCTAAATGGTTGCATTCAACAAAAGTCGTGACCCCAAGGCAAAATTTCTAGCAAAAGATTTAGTGTAAACAGATTGGTGTGCTTCTCTGAGTGGGAATAGTTTGTTGCTAACTTGGAGAGAAAGTTGAGCCAAGACACAGTTGTCAACAGTGGAGCAGAAAAGGAATGAGCAGCTTTCAGAGCTTTGGTAGACAGCACTGCACTTGCTTACCTGAATAAGAAAACTCACAAGCATCAAGACTGGTTTGATGAAAATCATGGAGAAATTCAGAAGCTGCTAGACAAAAAATGAGAACTCCACAGGGTTTACCATCCATCTCTAAGAAGGCAGCCTTTAACCCTATCAAAAGTAAAGTACAGGGCAGCTAGGTAGAGCAGTGGATAAAGCACTGCCCCTAAATTCAGGAGGATCTGATATCAAATCCAGTCTCAGACACTTGACACTTAGTAGCTGTGTGACCCTGGGCAAGTCACTTAACACTCATTGCCCAGAAAAAACCAACAACAACAAAAAAGTAAAGTACAAGAAAAACTGAGAGATGCAGGATTCTTGATTCTGAAAGAAGGGAGGTGAACTTCAGTTTTATGCTGATAGTAACAAGCCAAAGTGTTTTTATGATTCCCTGAATGTAATGGGGCAGTACTCAGTACTGATGGAGCCACATCGATTAGTGATAAGGACAAGATTACTGGGGGCTGAGCACTTCCACTGGGTTCTCAACAGAACATCATCAATCAAAACTAAAGCCATTGATTGTTTACCTCAGGTTGAAGCCAACCCTTTTCTAGATAAATTTAAAACTAAAGAAGAGGTTTTGACTGCCATTAGGCTCCTTTCCTAAGCATCTGGTAGTGATTCTATTTCAGTTGAGATTTAGAAGGTGTGTGAGTCTGTTGCTCATACAAAAGTTGACTGAAGGGGCAGCTAGGTGACACAGTGGATAGAGCACCAGCCCTGGAGTCAGGAGGACCTGAGTTCAAATCCGGCTTCAGACACTTAACACGTAACTAGCTGTGTGACCCTGGGCAAGTCACTTAACCCCAATTGCCTCACCAAAAAAAAAAAAAGTTGACTGAAATCTTTCAGCGTATATGGCAAGAGAAGGTTATTGTCTCTAAGTGTGAATACCTTCTATGTACTGATAGTGAGTAGGATCATCTTTGCAGAAGTTTTTGTACATTTTTTGCTTGTATTTCAACAACATGGTAGGATTTCCCACCTGCTATTGTAAACAGGTCAGGGATGAGTAAGCAGATGATTTCAGGGCACCTTTTCTAACCCCTTCTTCAGATCATGAGGTGAGCAGTGTGGTCCTTAAAAGGACCAGGCACCTAGAGGACTGCCAAATCCCACTGCTGCTTCCAGTGAGATAATCCTATAGCCTAAGCCACCTATGTGTAGGCTTGTGAGTATAGCTCTCATTATATCTATACCTGCTGTTTCATCATTTGCCTGCTGCCACAGGATTTTCAGATAAGTAAAAATATTCTCTTTGCTGGCACTGAGGCAGGACTCTGTTCTTCTGCCTATACTCAGATCCAGGTTATAGTCTTGGGTGGTGGTCCCAGGCAGGGGAAGAGCATAAGTACACAAGAGTTTGCAGCCATAGTGGAGCAGGCTTTATAGTTCCAGGGCAGAAAGCAGGCCCATGGTTGCTTGCAGATCAGAGCATAGGCCAGGAGAGTGGTGAACATATCTCTCCTTAAATCATACCACCTTGGAATAACTAAACACTTAAAAGTTCCTAGAAGTATCTCAGAGAACAGCTGCACAAATCCCATGAGGCTAGGGGTAGTGCACCCTCTACCCAGGAGGCAGTGCCCCACTTTAACAAAGAGTTAAAAGTCAAGAAATAGGCTGGGAAAATGAGGAAACAGAAAAAAATGCTGACCCTAGAAAGTTTCTATGGTGACAAGGAGTATCAAAATACTCCCTCAGAAAAAGATAACAAAGTCAAAGCTCCTACATCCAAAGCTTCCAAGAAAAACATGAATTGATCTCAGGCCATAGAAGCACTCAAAAAAGACTTTGAAAATAAAGTAAGAGAGGTGGAGGAAAAATGGAAAGAGAAATGAGAGTGATGCAAGAAAATCATGAAAAAAGTCAACATCTTGGTAAAGGAGACACAAAATAATACTGAAGAAAATAATACCTTAAAAAACAGAAAAGAGGTACCAAAAGCCAATGAATAAATGAATGCCTTGGAAAGTAGAATTGGCCAAATGAAAAAGGAGGTACAAAAGCTCTCTAAAGAAAATAATTCCTTAAAAATTAGGATTAAGCAAATGGAAGCTAATGACTTCATGAGAAATCAAGAAACAATAAGGCTAAACTGAAAGACTGAAAAATAGAAAGCAATGTGAAATATCTCACTGGAAAAACAACTGACTTAGAAAATATATCCAAGAGAAATAATTAGAAAATTATTGAACTACCTGAAAGCCATGATCAAAAAAGAGGCTAGACATCATCTTCCAAGTAATTGCCAGGTAAGATTGTCCCCATATTCTAGAATCAGAAGGTAAAATTGAAATTGAAAGAATCCACCAATCACCTCCTGAAAGAGATTCCAACATGAAAACTTCCAGAATTTTCAAGGACTCTATAACAGTTTGTTTACATGCAGGTTTTTGGTTTTGATTTTTTAACATGGGACTATGTTCTTATGATAAATCTCTTAGTTATTTCTCATCCTAATGTTTATCGCCTATAAAAGGATAGTAAGGCAATACAGAGCAAAGCAGTGCAGGAATTAATTATTGATCTTTTTCCTTTCACTTGTTGCCATAGTGCATTTTGTGATCAGGTATTACTGTTGTTTGCTCATTTTCTAGCCTGTTTCTTTATTTCCATCTTCATTGTATAGGGAGTGGGGTGTCCCAAGCTTCATGCTTGGTTACTCTAGGGATTTTGAAATTTTGAGTGTTTCCAGATGCTGTGGTGGCTAGGCCTCTGCTCTCTTGCTGTAGGAAATAATATTGTTCCTCAGGACTCCTCTTGCTCTCACTGTGAGAAAAATGAGTTGCACAAACTCAGAGAAACTTCTACCCAAATGGACTATTTGTGCCCGATTTGAGGTTCAGGGAAATTGCCATCATTTAAGGTTTTTAAAATATAATTTTATCACCTACTGTGGAAATTGTCATGAGGTTCAGTCCACACAGGCCATTTACTGAGCCCAGGTCACAGAAATTACTTTCCTAGGAAGGCACTTCTGTACCATAGTCTCTGCTGGGATCAAGGGAAAGAGAATCCAAAACAATTCTGTCCGGATGTTTTTCCCTTGGATGCAGAGGCTCAGCTGGAGATGCCCCAGGCATTCTGGTCTCCAGAGTTCTTCAGCAACCAAGGCTTCTCCATGGGGAGAAGGAGGCCAGAGTAGGAGTAGTGATCTCCGTCAGCATCTAGAAATAAGGGTGCTGTGAGACAGAGTTCACTCCAAAAGCTGGTGAAACTAGAAAATGTTCATTCATCTTGCACCATTGTCCTTGTCCTAGACACGGATCTGAGCAATGTCCCATTGTGATTCCTCGGGAGGGGCAGGCAGACCACAGCCTGGAGATCTAGAGGAGGACAGGTCATTTCTGATGTTGGACAGTTTCTTATCAATTCATGACTGAGAAACCTGACTTGGCTTTGGTCTAAGGAGCTCCTTAATTTCCTCAGCCTTGGGATTTTGGCTAATTTTCAGGGAGATGTTTCCCCATATTCAGAAAAGTATTTCTCAGCTGCTTTCTTCCCTTCTCATATCTCTGCTGCTGCAGCTTCCAGGCTCTGGGCACAGGACAGAGAAGCTCCCTTGCTTTGACCAGATTAACCCTATAGTTTCCAGAGATGGGGACCTGCTGATTGGCATCTTTTTATCCTTGTTCTCAGTTGAAGTAAACAGTGTAACAGGAGGAGAACTCTTTGAAAGTCCTCCTAACAAAGCTTGTAAGCCTTATCAGTAAGTGTCTCTCTATCTGTCTGGGATTATTTTCACTGTGATGATTTAAAAGCGGTCCTTAGAGATGGAGCAGAAAGGCAGGGCCATGCAGCAGGAGACAGTGGGTGCTCTCCCCCTCGTCTTTCTGAATAGTTTTCCATTCCTGTCAGTTTCCCCATGTCTGACTGGCATTCAAACTTAAACAGAGTCAACCTCTGTCCTCTATTTCCCCATTCATACTCCCCTCCAAAGAGACCATACCCTGAAGCTCAGTCCTAAGCAGGTTCAGTCTTTTTTCACCCTGCCTTCCCTGGCCTGGCCTCATGCTGATATTTAAGCACTCAAAGTATTGAAAGTCCTTAGATCCCAGGCTCCCTGGAATTTGGTTAATACCCTGAAGCAGCAGAAGTTCTTGAAGTCTGTGCTCCTTTTCTGTCCTAGGATAGTTATTGCTATTGAATATGCTGATATTGGGCAATAAGAAATCTGCCCCATACACAGGAATTAAAGCTCCCCTATTTCTTCTCTGCATTTGCCCATTTAACAAGAAGTGAGTACAACCTTTTTAGGGAGTCAGGGGACCTTCTTCAGTGAAGATCCCCCATGAGTGTTGAATATACTGTTAAGTATTCTCTCGTGTGAGTGTGTGAAGTTATCATTTTCTTCTCTTCTTCTTGGCATGATAGTCAGAGCCATCTAGCCTAGGAAACAAACAAAAAAAGCTGACTAGACCTGACTGAGACAGAGCCTGAAAGTCAGAGCTCAGGGGATTTGAGTTCATTGGAAGACAGGGGTATGCCCTGAATGCAGTGGTAACAAGTACTGAGTGGGATTTAGAAACAACTTTATGGAATGCCTTCTATTGCTCAGTGATGTCTGGAGAATTTTGATTTTTTTTCAGGTGATATTGGAGGGGTTTGTTTCTGTTTCTCTAGGTCAGTTTTTCTGAACTAGAGAAATCCAAGACAAGTGGGACTGGATTTCCTTTTTGAGATTTTGACAAGATAGACTGACTTTTATGCTGCTCACCAGGCCATAGTCTTTCCATTCCCTTTGCAGAAACCCTGGTTTACATAGCAGCAACTTTGAGTGCAGAAATGCAGCACACTCACATGTAAGCCTCCATAAGCCTGCACTGTAGAAACAGGATTCACACTAAAATACACTAATTCTTGAACAATGTCCCTTTGTGATAGCTGAGAAGGAATGGGTTAGTAATTAACCCTGTTTTGTTGTTGTGGGAGATGGACTATGAGATTTATTGACTGGTTCTCTGGCAAATGAGCATTCTGACTTCTATAATTTCTTGTAGCCAAATGCTTCTGTATATCTTTCTTACATTATCTGTCATTTTATAAATTCTTCTCATTTGTTTTTCTTCCCTTTAAACCTTTCTTTCATCTAATAAATAACAAGTATTTGTCTTTATTTTTGTTAAAAGGACAAAATCATCAAATTGTTTTAATAATTGATTATCTTTTGAATGCTTTAACATGTTTCTTATTTTCTTTCCTTTCTTTCTTATTCACCAAGCAGGCAGAATTAGTGGTTTGACTTAGAGGTAAAAGAAGGATCTACCATGCCTTGGTGAAACTTTAAACAAACATGTTGTTCTAATCGAGATTCCCTTTTAAATTCTATGCAGTCTTTGAATTTGGTATTGAGAATAGGACACCTTGGTGTGGGAAGGGACTATCATTATGAACTCCCTGATTCTGATTCAATGTGAAATCAATGAAGGAAAGAATGGAAACCTGGTTTTAAGTTCTCAGGAACCTGGCAAGAGTCTTCTCAACAACAAATTAAAAATTCTGTAGAACCAATGGCCTTAATTGAGATAACAAGCAGCTGATATTATCATCTTCTGCCTCCATTAAAATAAGTTCTGTTTCTGTGGAAAGTGGCAACTGTGGAGAAATCTTACTAGTACACACACACATATACATACATACACACACAAATATGTGTGTGTATATATGTATGTATGTATATGTGTTTATATGTATATCTATATATGTATCACCTAGTCTACACATGCAAATACATAATGCATACATAAACTATGTTTATATACACATATATACATATGTGCACATGTACATACATTTGCATGTAGATAAAAGTATATATATGCACAATCTTATTAAAAGGTGGGTGAATGCAATTAATCACATGATTAATTAATCAGAATTAATCACACACACATATATATGTATATATAAATACTAGTATATATACACAAGACATTGCCAAGAGTAAGAGAGGCATTTCCTCTTTGTTATTGGTTTCCTTGTTAAAGACCTGGTACATAGTCCCAAGCTTTGAAATGAATTTGATTTTCTACTGTTCTCACCTCTGTCCCTGTATCCTAAAGGAAGGTAGGGAGGAGGGAGGGAAGGATAAGTCAGGACCTTCTGTTTCATTGGAGATATCAAACAGAATCTGAGTAAGAAAGTTGGGGGCTAAATATGCAGTATCTCCTATTTCCACCCTTCTGTAAGGCTTTTGGTATAACTTCCTCCTCTTGGAATGATGTCTTCCCTAAATACTCACATATCAAAATCATCCTAAGTTTTCATAGGCCAGGATGCCTTCCATGAAGCCTTCCCTTATTTCTTCAGGCTGATGAGGCCTCTCTTTGCTTATTTCTCTTAGATGTCAGTGACTTCACCTTGAACATACTCCCTGCCCCTTGGATTATAATTATTGGCGTATTGCTCTCTACTGGTATATCTATTCTCTCTATCTATATCATAGTCCATGGGGCAGCTAGGTGGCAAAGTGGATAAAGCACTGGCCCTGGATTCAGGAGTACTTGAGTTCAAATCCGTCCTCAGACGCTTGACACTTAATAGCTGTGTGACCCTGGGCAAGTCACTTAACCCTCATGGTCCTGCAAAAAAAAAAAAAGAAAGAAAGAAGAAAAAAGAAAAGAAAGAAAGAAAAAGAAAAAAGGAAAACAATACTGGTAAAATCAGTGGTAAAAATCTGTTTAAACTAGGACACGTATCTATATCATAGTCCATCTAGGGTTAAGGACAATTCAGATTCTTTTCACTATCTAGTCCATACTGGATGTTCAATATCTATTTGTGGAATGAGAGACTCCAGTAGGGAAAATAACATAAAGCCAATTGTCCATCTCATCTCAGAAATCACCAGAAAGAAAGATTATAGAAACAAAGTATGTGCAGGATGATATTTTTAATACAAATCAAAAGAGCTGATGAACTGTTGGAGTCCTGGGTTTTGACTCAAGGCTGGGGGATTCATCCTTCTGAAAAGTATTCTATTTGAAGGCTTTGTTAACATTCTCTGACACTTACTCCTCATCCCCCTCCCTCCACAGATGGTTACACAAAAATTACCAGCAGGCCCTGACTCTAATGTTTGCTGTAGAGGAGATTAACAGGGATTCCAATCTTTTGCCCAATATTTCCCTGGGATTCCAACTCTACAATGCCTACCACAGTGATCAGAGGACCTTGGAGAGCTCCCTGCAGTGGCTGTCTGGGCTAAGCCAGTTCATCCCCAACTACAGACGCAAGGAACAAGATAAGTCTATCGCTGTTATTGGAGGAATCACATCAGCTCTCTCTGTCCAGATGGGGACAGTGCTGGACCTCTACAAGTTTCCACAGGTGAGTGTTATTGAACCTAATATATTGTATGTTTTTATTAACCAAAATTAGAGTTATTAGTATAACAAGAGTAATAGTATGGAAACAATAACAATATGTACTGTTTATGGAGGGCTGTAAGGTTTTAAAAAGCCTTTAAATATGGATTTTCTTTGACCCACAGAACAAACCCACGAGGCATTTGCAATTGTTAGGTCTATTTTATAGGGGAGGATACTGAGTTTTTGAAAAGTTAAGTTGCTTCTCTCAGATCATGCAGCCAATAAATTCCCATGGCAGGATTTGGCCTCAGGTCTCCTTGACACCAGTTTAACCCTCTAGCTACTGCATCTTGCAGGTGGCCCAATAGTCAGGGAAAATAATGCTGGAACATCATCTGTGGTATAAACCAAGAGTAGGATTAGAGTCATTTATTTTCCAACCCATGAAAGCCTCTCCTGGAAAGCATGTGCAGGAAACTGATATATGCTTGTCCATTACACAAATGAGATCATTAAAGATTGGGAAAATTAAGGAGTTTACTCAGTTTACAATACACAATTTACACAATAAACAGTACAGAATTCACTGGTTCAAAAGCTGGGACTAGAATGTATATACCCGGACTTCTAGTTGAATGATTGTCCAGTCCAGTATATTTTGATCTATGTGTTTCATCTTTCAAAATAATTTAGTTAATTCATGTTAGTTCTCATTTATTGAATAGAGTGTTATTTAGTAAAATTAACAGTGAGCATGAATGGTGAATGGTGTAAGTGCAACTATTAGAGAGCAAAGGTATGTTGAGAACATTGTAAGTATAGCAAGTTACATGTGAGACCTTCCCATATAGAAATGTCAACAGTTGAAGCTTATTGAGTCCCCTTTCTCTTTAATTTTTGCCTTTTTATGCTTTACTTGTTTGTTGGGCACTGACATTTTCTATTGAGCTTTATACCTTTTGTTACATTTGGCCAATTTTGTTTTAAACTGTAATTTTCACAAGTATTTTTGTTTACCTTTTATCAAACTATTACTTGAGTTTTTCCAATCTTCTTTGCTCTCATTGCTTTACTAATATTTTTCCTCTACCACTTTTATTTGAGTTTCTTTTTTTTTAAACTCTTCCAGGATTTCTTGAAATAATTTTTTTCTTTTTGTTTTTTCTTATAGCTGATTTGAATTCATTTTCATCTTTTGAGTTTATGCCTTGGTCTTCCTTGAGTTTAAAAAAGAAACTGGAGGGGCGGCTAGGTGGCACAGTGGATAAAGCACCGGCCCTGGATTCAGGAGTACCTGAGTTCAAATCTGGCCTCAGACACTTGACACTTTCTAGCTGTGTGACCCTGGGCAAGTCACTTAACCTCCATTGCCCTAAAAAAAAAAAAGAAAAAAGAAAAAAGAAACTGGGAAGCCTTTCTCTGGGCAAAGAAAAGTGCCTTTATTAAGAGAAATAAAGATGGAGTCTATAGTCCTCCCTGTAGGGTCTGAGTCCCTGAGATAGAGAATTCCTGATATTCATAGGCATCTTCATTCTTTTCTGGTGCAAAAAAGTCTTCTAGAAACTGATTCATGTAAGATTTCATTTTACAGAACTATGTTCTGATTTATTGTTGTCCTAAGTTTGTACTTTCCATGATATCTCAATCAGCCCTTACAACACTTACTTTATCATTTTAATATAAAGATTAATATAAAGGTATGGTTATTATGACCATATACTTAAGATACACACTTTTAAAAGATTTAGTTATACTTTTTTTTTTTTAGTGAGGAAATTGGGGTTAAGTGACTTGCCAAGGGTCACACAGCTAGTAAGTGTTAAGTGTCTGAGGCTGGCTTTGAACTCAGGTACTCCTGACTCCAGGGCCAGTGCTCCATCCACTGCACCACCTAGCTGCCCCATTTAGTTATACTTTTAAGGTTAACAAAGGAATTTTTGTTTTTTATTTTTTTAAACATAGGACTTTGTTCTTATTTTAAATCTCTTAGTTATTTACTATCCTAATGATTATAGCTGATAAAAAAAATAGTAAGGCACCACAAAGCCAAGCAACCAAGGGATTAATTATTGATCTTTTTCCTTTCACTCGTCACCACAGTACATTTTTGTGGTCAGGTATTCCTGTTGTTTGCTCATTTTCTAGGCTGTTTCTTTATTTTCATCTTTGTTTTATAGTTAGTATGTGTTTGTCATGTTGGAGTGGAGTGTCCCAAGTTTTGGGCTTGGTAATTCTAGGGATTTAGAATTTTTTAGTGCATCCAAGATGGTGAGATCACTAGGCCTCTGTTCTCTTGCTGTAGGAAGTCATATTGTTCCTCAGGGGGCCCCCTTGCTCCCACTGGACTACAATTACTACTTCTCTTCAGGGCCCCTGCTTTCTCAGGACCAAAAGCAGTCCTTTCCAGTCTTAAATTGTGACCCAGAATTGAATATAATCAATAGAGTTTCCTAATGGTGTCAGCTTCTGTGCTGAGTGCTAGCATATGGATTCCTTAGAATCTCCTTTTCAGTTGCCTGATCCTCTTACTATCATTAGCTTGAGGGCTGTCATGGATCCTGATGCTGCCATTGTCACCACCACCTCCCACCATTGGGAGGTGTTATATCCTTAAGACTCCCAGGCCAAGCTTAACCCTCTGTCACAGACTTCTTCTTATGATTGCTTTCATTACCTTGGGCTAGTAGAATTTCTCACTCTGATATTTAGCTGCATGATTTTTTTTTAGTGAGGCAATTGGGGTTAAGTGACTTGCCCAGGGTCACACAGCTAGTAAGTGTTAAGTGTCTGAGGCTGGATTTGAACTCAGGTACTCCTGACTCCAGGGCCAGTGCTTTATCCACTGCACCATCTAGCTGCCCCTTGCATGATTATTTTAAAGTCATCTTGATGACTGAAAATGTCGAATTTGACATTCAAATTCCCCTACAGTATAAAGGTTATGTAGGGAATGCAAAAACTTATATTCCTCCTTACACTTAATATGATAAAGTGGGTCCATGTGTCAAACCAGTAATTAGAGGAATCCAAGTCTGAGAGATTCATTTCCATTTTTTTGTACTAACTGTAACACTATCTGCTATGTATAAGGGAAATCATCAATTCATTTCAAACTTAATCAAACAAATTTTGTTGCTCCTCAATTGTTCAGTCCCATCCTACTTTTTATGAGCCCATTTGCCATATCATGCCAGGCCTTTGTACCCTCCACCATCTCTCAAAGTCATTGATTTCATGACAGTATTCTCTTCCATCTCATCTTCTCTCATCCTCTTTTCCTTTTGCATCCCAACATCAGGATCATTTCTAAGGAGTCTCTTTTCATTTTGTGGCCAAAGTATTTAAGTTTTAGCTTCACAATTTGATTATACATTGAATAGTCTGAATTAATTTCTTTAATTGCTGACTGATTTGCTCATCTTGTTCTCCAAGGGACTCTCAAGTCTTCCCCAGCACCACAATTTGATTATTTGATTTCAGCAGTGCTCAGCTTTTGTTGTACTTCATCTCCCACATTCATGCATTGCATTGCTGTAGGTTAAAAAAAAGCGAGAAAAAATACATAGCTTTACTTACACAGACCTTTGTCAGCAAGGTGATGTCTCTCTTTTTAGTATGCTGTCCATATTCACCATAGCTTTCCTTCCAAGGAGCAAGCACCTTTTATTTTCATGGCAACAGTATCCATTTGCAGTGATATTTGAGCCTGATATTATAAAATTCAAAACTGCTTCCAGGAAGTGATGGGAACAGTTACTATTATCTTGGGGTTTTTTGTTTGTTTTGTGTAATTTAAGATTCTAAATGTGGATTCTAATCTGTTCCCCCAGTTTTGGGGGAAACTGACTAAAAATCACTGATAAAACGAGTTTAGGTTTTTAAGAGTTTATTGGAAAATAGAAAGAAAAAGATTGAGAACAGAATTCTAACAGCCTGGCATTCCTATCTTTCCTCAAATTTCCTGTGAAGTCCTCTGCCGCCACCACCATCAAGTCAGGAAGCCAAAAAGGCCCCAGCGCTCTCTGCGCAGGCTCCCTTTCCTCCTTCCTGTCTCCTCCCAGACCATAGGAGGCTCCTCAAGTTGATTGTCTGGTAGCCTTGATAGACAGCACCCATGAGCAAACACCATTTCCTGACGCCAAGGAAAAGCCACAATGCCTCTGAGGCATTTTCCTCATGGTGGAGCTTTCCCACAGCAAGTCTCCAGTAGGTGGCGTCATTCCAATCATTACAGTCCCCCCTTTTGTTCCTCAAGAAACAAAATGTTTCCTTGACGGAACAGTAAAAAGAATATAATAACTATTGCTAACTAGTAATATGTGAACAACAATATAGAAAAGGAAGAGAGGAAAGTTTTGTCCAGAGGGGTGATTTTTTTTTTTTTTGTCCTCATGAACCGACGCTTTGACATTAGTCTTGCAAAGGGAGGGCCTCTGCATAGGGTAGATGTTACAGATGATGTATATTATAACAGAAAGGAGATAGTAAAAACGAACAAAACAAAACAGTTCATATAGAGTCTCTGATTTCTCTTGTCTTCTTGAAGTGGTAAGATGTCATCAGGAGGAAACTGGATTCTGGTCTGGAAAACTGGATTCTGGACTCTGGTCTGGATTTTGGATTCTGGACTCTGGACTGGAAAGCTGGATTATCTTCTTTAACTGTTTGAATTGCTGTATTTTTTACTAAACCTTAGCATAGCATTGTCAATGATCAAATTAGTAAATTCCATTACATTCCCTTCTTTATATCCTTAGACTTCCAATAGAGGGTTGAGGTAGTTATGCAATCTGTAACACTTTTTACCACCATGTGTCTGGATCAAAGCCAAATTTAGTATGTGTTCATGACACCTGAAAATGTTATGGAAAGGTTATCATACCATATCTCATGGTTCCGAGACAGCCAGTGATTGTGCTAGGCCACAGGTGAGTTCAACTGAGTGAGATAAAAAGATAAATAAGTTCAGTTAAATTAGGTTAAATTAGGAGGGAGAGAGGATGAATACTGGACTGTGCCTAGTAATTGTGCTCTACAGAGTCACCATCATAAGCAAACCATGGACTTACGTATACCTGTCTCTCCTTTTGTTGCACATATATTCTCTCCAGGGCCTGCATCAGAGTTCACAGCAAGTTAGTCTCTGAAATGATAAGTTTCCATACTTCCAAAATCTCATTAATTTCACCAAAGACAGTATGATGGTAAAAATTCGTGCTATGCTGCATGACTGAAAATATATTAGTGGTATATACAATAATTCCAAACAATACCCAGAGTATAATGACATATAAATAATAAATGAATGTAAATAGCTGATTAGACATTATTACATAATCTTCTTTTAGCAAGTAAACCACATCATCTTATACATGAATTCTCTAGTATAACAGTAGCAGATACTTAAAGTGGTGATTAATTTTTCAAAAAGAAATAAGATTTCAATATTCAATGTTTTCAGTGAGGTATCAAGCAATAGGGTTCAATAACCCTTTCTGGTCTTTTTTACTTAAACATAACAACATAAAAGAGAAAGGAGAAAAAAAAACTCATTAGAACTCATGGTTCTCTCAAAAAGAAAGAGTAAAAAAAAAAAAAGAATTCTGGTAGTTTTTGAGGCCCGATGGCCTCACCGACAGCATATACTTAAAATGTCTCTGAATAATCACTTAGTTTACAAAATTTAGTTTTAAAGAAAAGCAAAAGGAACAAAAGTCAAAAAAAAAAAAAACAAAGCAAAACCAAAACCCAAAAATAAAAAGCAAAAGATTTGCTAAGCACCCTTTTGTGCTTGTAAAGAACTTAAAGGTGTGGTGAATTCCAGGTTTTTTCAGTGCCTTTCAAAAGTCAAAACAAAACAAAAACAAAAACAAAAAGGATTTTAAAAAATAGGTATAGGGTAGGGAAAGGGTGGGAGAAATTGAGGTGGGCCAGAAAACTAGGCCATGTGCTTCAGTGCTTTTGCCTGTGGAAGGAAATGCTTGTTAAATTTTAAGGTATTTAAGCTGCTAGAGTTTGGGGTATGCCACATTGTTTTAACTGGTTCCCCAATTCTCTGCATGCCAAAGTGGCAGGGGTTTCTGAATTGTCATTGATCTTTCTAATGCTGTCATAATGTTCTTTATGGTAGAAAATGTGGAGTTCTCTAGCATCAGTTTTGTCTGTGCCACTGATTTTCAATAAAGGCTGATTTAATTGATGAACCACAACATTCAGCTGATGCTGCTTAGCAAATGCTACAATTGTATCATTTCCTCCCCACTTTCCAAATTTCTTTAATTCATCAACATATTCTTCAAAAGGGGAGTCATTTACTCTAAAAGACTCAAACTCTTGTCTATGGTTAATCATATAAGAAGCAGCTTCTTGTCTGTGTCTGAGATGATTTCTACAGTGACCTTCTAGCCGGTCTGCTAAAGCCCTAAAAAGGCAATTTCCGTCTCCTGATACTTTACGAAGACTGAGTCCCAAAGCATTTAACTGATCAGTGGGATTATCAAATGGGAACTGCCTATTTCCTCTGAATTCTCTTTGCTCTTTAACAGTTGCTATCGTTAGGGTTTTTAGCTTTTTAGCGTCTACCTCAGGTCTATCTGAAATCTCTTCACCTATGAATGGTGCAGGCTTTACATGAGAGCAATGAATCCATGAGTCTTTTTCACCAATTTTAATGGCAGTAGGAGTAATTCAGGAATAATACCTGAAAAGGTCCTTCCCAAGCAGGTTGGGTTCCACTGGTTCTCTGAAAATTCTTTACATATATTTTATCTCCTGGGTTGAAGTTATGCAATGAAAAGTCTAATGGGCCTGCCTAGACCACAGCTCCTGCCTCATGGAGTTCACGTAGCCTGGTCTGTAATTCCTGTATATAGGAGGCAACAGAAGTATCACCTCCCACCAGTGATGTATAAACTGGGGAAAAAGTTTTAGCTTGGATAGGAGGGTGACCAAAAAGCATTTCATAAGGAGATATATGAAGTTCTCCCCTTGGTCTACTTCATAGATAGAATAATGCCAATGGTAGAACATCAGGCCATTTCAAATGGGTTTCAGTACATAATTTGCCAATCATGCTCTTAAGCTCTTTATTCATACGTTCGACTTGGCCTGAACTTTGTGGATGGTAGGGCGTGTGGAATTTTGGAGTCACTCCCAAGAAAGAGTAGATTTGGGATAAAATCGAATCAGTGAAATGTGTGCCTTTGTCAGAATCGATGCGGGTTGGTGGGCCAAAACGAGGTACTATCTCTTTAAGAAGAATTTTGGCAACAAAGGCAGCTGTGGCTCGGGGGCTGGGAAAGGCCTCCACCCACCGAGTGAGCTGATCAACTATAACAAGGCAAAATTTATAATGTCCTGCTTTTGGCATAGTAATATAATCAATCTGTAAGTGCTCAAAAGGTATATATGCTAGGGGACGCCCTCCATAAGCTTTGGCCTTAAAAGCATACTGATTATAAGACTGACATGTGGAACAGCCCGAGCAGATTCGAGATGCTGTATTAGTCACACCTGGTGCTATCCAGGTTCTCTTAATAGAGTCTACAATGCCTTATGTACCAAAATGGCCTTTTCTGTGAATAGAGAGGCATACCTGGTGGTAGAATTTCCGGGGAAGAAATGGACTACCTTCCGGAGACACCCAGATGCCATTGATCTGTTTCACCTTAAATTTCTTTTTCCACTTTTCTACTTCAGAATCGTCATAGGTTAGGTTGGAAGGAATATCCTCAGAAGGTGAAAGGTTAAATACATGTTCAGGAGCTTCTAATGCAGCAAGCTTGGCTGCAGAATCGGCTCGTGCATTTCCCTTTGAAACAGGGTCACTATTCCCTGTGAGGGCAGGGCAATGTACAACAGCTAGGGAAGAAGGCAGTTTCAGGGCATCTAAGAGGTCCTTGATAAGGTCCCCATTGGCAATAGCCTTGCCCGAGGATGTTAGAAAGCCTCGTTGATGCCAAATCATACCAATAAAGTGGCATATGCCAAAGCCATATTTCGAGTCAGTAAAAATAGTGGCACTCTTACCTTTGGCTATATTACAGGCCTGTGTAAGAGCCACAAGTTCAGCAGCCTGTGCACTAAAATGGCAAGGCAGAGAAGCTGCCCAGAGGGTGTCATAATCAGAAACTACAGCAGCTCCAGTAAAACGGGTTCCCTCTCTCATAAATGAGGAACCATCTGTATAGAGGACAAGATCAGGATTTTCTAAAGGTGTATCAAAAAGATCATCACGGGGTTTTTCAGCCATATCAACTAAAGAAGCACAATCATGCAACGGTTCCCCCGAGAATGGTAAGTTAGGGAGTAGTGTTGCTGGATTAAGAACTGTGCAGCGTTTTAAAGTGATATTCTCATTACCTAACAGGGTTATTTCATACTTAGCCAGCCTTTGATCTGAAAAGGCTTGTGTCCTGTGACGTAGTAAGAGAGCCTCCACTTCGTGAGGGCATTGCACAGTTAGAGGGTTACCTAGGACCAAATCAGAGGCTTTTTCTACCAAAAGGGCTGTGGCCACCACTGCTCTAAGGCAAGGTGGCACTCCAGCCGCTACAGGGTCCAGCTGAATTGAATAGTAGGCTATAGGACATTGGTTAGGCCCCAGTGACTGAGTCAGGACTCCAGAAGCCACCCCCCTTTGTTCATGAACAAAGAGAGTGAAAGGCTTACTATAATCTGGTAGTCCTAGGGCAGGTGCTGATAACAAGGCCCATTTTAATTTTTTTATGGTTGAGAGATGCTGGGGATCCAACTGTAAAATGTCTGGAACAGAACTTTTTGTAAGAGCTATGAGAGGTTTAGTAATTTCACCAAAAGAGGGTATCCATTGTCTACAGTACCCAGCTGCTCCCAGAATGGCTCTTAATTGCTTTTTAGTAGAGGGGGCAGAAAGTTGTCGAATGGCCTGGACTCGCTTAGAAGAGACAGAGCGAGTTCCAGCAGCCAGAATAAATCCTAAATATTCCACCTGGGGCAAACACCATTGTACCTTTGACTTGGACACTTTGTGGCCTCTCTTGTGTAGCTCTACTAGTAAGTGACGGCTATCTTCTTGACAAATTTCAGCATTAGGGGAGGCTAAAAGTAAGTCATCAACATATTGTACTAGTGTGGAGCCTTTAAAGGTAATGGAGGCCAGATCCTGTTGTAAAATTTGGGAAAATAATGTAGGACTGTCTACAAATCCCTGTGGGAGTCTAGTCCAGGTCCACTGTCTATTTTTACAGGTAAAAGCAAATAAATATTGAAAGTCCTCATGTACTGGTATGGAGAAAAAGGCAGAGCAGCGGTCTACCACTGTGAAACATGTAGATTCATAGGGAATGGAAGAAATTATGGTAGAAGGGGAAGGCACTATAGCATGTCTAGGGATAACATAATTATTAATTGCTCTAAGATCTTGCACAAAATGATAAACAGGTTTACCATCTGGCCCAGGCTTGGGTTTTTTAACTGGCAAAATGGGAGTATTGCATGGAGAGTGATGACATGGAATAATAATACCCTGGCTTTTCAAAGCCTCAATTATAGGTGTGATCCCTTCTATTGCTTCCCTAGACAATGGATACTGTGGAATGGAGGGGGGTGGTCCCCCCTTACCTTTAAAGGTAACAGGCATGGCAGACTTAAGGAGCCCCACCTCATTAGGGGATGAGGCCCATAAAGACTCAGGAATGTCAGAGGGAATTTTGGATACTTCCCCTACGGTTCCTTGAGCTTCTGTAAGTAAAATTGGTAATAAATGAACAGTATCCTCTGGCAATTGTAGGGAGACAGCCCCATCTGGAGCACAAGATATGGTTGCTCTAAGCTTGCAAAGGAGATCACGACCTAATAAATTTACAGGGGCATCAGGCATGAGTAAAAACGAATGTTCTACTGTTAAGGGCCCCATAGATACCATGCGAGGATTCAATTTTGCCACTCTCTGGCTCTTTCCTGAGACTCCCACTACATTCAAAAATCCTATAGGTCTACACCCAGCATCTGGTTTGCTTACTAATACTGATTTAGAAGCTCCTGTGTCTAGTAAACAGTCATAATACGTGTCCCCTACTTTGAGGGTCACATGAGGTTCATTACTCTGGGGAGGTGAATGAACTGGCACAAGTGCATTCAAAAAATCCGGATCTGGAATATGTTGCTTTCATTATCTTTGTTCCATTCCTCCCCTTCCTCTTGTCAATCCTGTGCCCCCCTTTGAGGGAGTCCATGGTTACCCTGATTCTGGTTCTGTCCTTCTGTTCCTCCCTGATAGGGTCTACGGTTATTCTGATACTGTCTCTTTGTATCCCCCTGAAAAGATTTATATCCATTTTGATTCTGCCTGTAATAAGGCCTATAATTACTCCAGTTGTTTCCTTTCTGATAAGTTTCCAAAATTATTTCGATTTCCCCCAAAGAATTCCTCAAGGCTCTCGGTCATTGTCCTCTTAAGGTCTTGTTTTCTAGTTCTACATTCCCTCAAGAAGTGTCCTTGTTTTTTGCAGTACTCGCAAAATTTAGGGGGTTGATAACGATTTTCAGTTTTCCAGTTTCTCTGCCCTGTTGTTTCCTGTACTGGAGCTAAAATGTCCTGTCTGTTCCTTTCTTCTCTCTCATTTCCTTCGTAAATATATGTTGCTATTTCTTTAAGTCTGTCAGGACTCAAACTATTCCACCCAGGACATTGCTTTTTAAAATATTTCCGAATTTCTGGTAATGACTGGTTTACAAAATGAGAGCAGATAATATGGGCGTCTCTACTGTCTAATGGGTCTAGTCTAGCATATTGCCTGGCATACTTACACAGCCTGTCATAAAATCTATTAGGTCTCTCATCAGGTCCCTGAACTGTATCTATAAATTTTTGCCAGCTATCAGTCTTTCTAATACAGGATTCCATTGCCTTCAGCAATGTTTCCCTTGCATCTTTCAACATATCAAAATGCCTAGGGTTATTGGGGTCCCAGTCACGGTCTTGAATAGGCCACCCAATATCAACCTTTCCCATGGCTTCCAGGCTGTTTGCTGCAGCTACTATATCTGCTCTTTCTCCTGGGGACAATATTATTTCCATAAGGTCAGTAACATCATTCCAAGTGGGCTTATATGCTCTAAAAATTGCTCTAAACTGCCTGATAACTGCTGTGGGATCTTCATCAAATTTAGGAGTGCTTTGTCCCCATAAAGCCAAATCCTTGGGTGTAAAAGGTGTGTATTGTCTGAGCTTACGTATAGTACCTTTTTGACCATGGGCGAGGATCTCTTGAAGGGGAAAAATTTTTACTTTCTCTGTCTCCTCTACAGGGGAATCATTTCTTTCTTTCTTTATTTGTTTGTTTGGCATGGAGGAAGTAGAGGGTGAGGGAATAAGAGTTGGGTCATTTGGAATTTCAGTCTGAATGGCCTTGGATTGAGTTGTATTATTGGGCATTTCGGTTTGGCAGGCCATGTCTTTCTGCCAGTTTATTGTTTCAGTTTGGGTGGCAGACTCAGATGTAAACTGGGGCCTGGATTTTCCTCGTTTTATATTTTTAGTATGATAATTTTCACTTGCTCTGGCCCAGATTTTCCAATAACGTAAATGTTCAGGTGGACATCTACTTAGGGTTCTTTGCAAATGCCTCAATGTTTGGGGATCAAATGACCCATATTTGGGCCATTCTTCCTGTAATTCCTCATGCCACATAAAACACAGTCTGATAAACTCTCCTCTGGTCATGGTTGTATTTAGTCTAAGTTTTCCCTCATTCCAATCCATAAGTAGCTTTCCTAATGGGGAATCCCAGGGAATCATCTTTATTCTAACATTATCTAGGGCATGCCAAATTCTCCATACCATACCACAAAGCCCCACAAAACCAAAAAGAGTAATAAAAATATATTCCAATTCAAACTGGCCAACATCTCTGGTTAGTGAAGGTAAAGCTAGAAAAGGGGTACTTAGGATGTTTAAAAGATCCATTTGAAATTTAAAATAGCCTATACTTGGTAGTTCTTTCCAATTTAAGGGGACAAGGGAGGGGAAATCTTACCCAATCAGAAGATCAGAAGATGAACGTTCGGTTTTCCTCTTCGTGGTCAGCCAAACTGTGTAATTTAAGATTCTAAATGTGGATTCTAATCTGTTCCCCCAGTTTTGGGGGAAACTGACTAAAAATCACTGATAAAATGAGTTTAGGTTTTTAAGGGTTTATTGGAAAATAGAAAGAAAAAGATTGAGAACAGAATTCTAACAGCCTGGCATTCCTATCTTTCCTCAAATTTCCTGTGAAGTCCTCTGCCGCCACCACCATCAAGTCAGGAAGCCAAAAAGGCCCCAGCGCTCTCTGCGCAGGCTCCCTTTCCTCCTTCCTGTCTCCTCCCAGACCATAGGAGGCTCCTCAAGTTGATTGGCTGGTAGCCTTGATAGACAGCACCCATGAGCAAACATCATTTCCTGACGCCAAGGAAAAGCCACAATGCCTCTGAGGCATTTTCCTCATGGTGGAGCTTTCCCACAGCAAGTCTCCAGTAGGTGGCGTCATTCCAATCATTACAGTCCCCCCTTTTGTTCCTCGAGAAACAAAATGTTTCCTTGACGGAACAGTAAAAAGAATATAATAACTATTGCTAACTAGTAATATGTGAACAACAATATAGAAAAGGAAGAGATGAAGTTTTGTCCAGAGGGGCGATTTTTTTTTTTTTTTTGGCTTCCTGACTTGATGGTGGTGGCGGCAGAGGACTTCACAGGAAATTTGAGGAAAGATAGGAATGCCAGGCAGTTAGAATTCTGTTCTCAATCTTTTTCTTTCTATTTTCCAATAAACCCTTAAAAACCTAAACTTGTTTTATCAGTGATTTTTAGTCAGTTTCCCCCAAAACTGGGGGAACAGATTAGAATCCACTTTTAGAATCTTAAATTACACAGTTTGTTTTCTTTTTTTTTAATGTTAAACTTCAAGTCAGGTTTTATATGCTCCTCTTTTTCCCTCTTCAAGAGATTTCTTAGTTCCTCTTCCCACTTTGTCAATCTTAATGGCAAAAGTGCCTGTCTCAGATTGTTAATATCTCTTCTGGAGAACATAATTCCTAGTTTTGATTCACCCAGTGTGGCATTTCATGTGGCATACTTTTCAGATAAGTTAAATATCTATGGTGACAATATACAGCCTTGTCATACTCCTTTTCCAATCAGGTGTTCCATGTTCAGGAAGAACTGTTGTTTCTTGGCCCACATACAGGTTCCTCTGGAGACAAGTAAGATGATCTAGCCTCCCCATCCCTCTAAGGACTTGTCACATTTTCTTGTGATCCACACCATCAAAGGCTTTAGTAAAGTCAATAAATCACATATAGATCTTGGATTGTTTTTGAACCTCTGTTGCTTTCTCCATAATCTAGTGAATATTGGCAATTTGGCATCTAGTTCTTCTGTCTCTTTGAAAGCTAACCTGTTCTTTAGCAATTCTTGGTTCTCATAATGCTGCACCTTAGCTTGCAGAATCCAAAGCATAACTTTGATGACATGACTGCTATCTTTCACATACTTTGCCCATTGCTTGGCCCTACTATTAATTAGGATTGGAACATATACTGATCTTTTCCAATCCAGTGGCAATTATTTTTGCTGAATTTCCTGAAGTATGGAATACAACACTTTAATGGAATTTTCTTTTATGTTTTGGAATAGCTTAACTGAAATCCCATCACCTTCACTAGCCTTATTGTTAGCAATGTTTCCTAAGATCTTTCTTATGAGGTTTTTTCTATATTCATGCCACCTCTTCTTAGTCTCTTCAGCTTTTCTGTCACTGCCATTTTTGTCTTTCATCATGCCCATTTTTATAGGAAATGTCATCGTGATATTCCACATTTTAATAGAGATGCCTTCTTTTTTATTCTGTTATTTTCTTCTATTTCTTTACATTGCATTAAAAAAAACCTTCTTATCTCTCCTTGCTATTCTCTAGTATTCTGAATTCAGGGGGGGCACATCTTTTCTTTATCCTTTACCTTTCACTTTTTCTTCTTTCTTCAGCTATTTGTAAAACCTCACCAGAGCCCATAGTGCTTTCTTGTTCTTCTATTTTGTTGGAATGTTTTTTGTTGCTACCTCCTACAAAATATTGGAAACCAAGGTCCATAGCAATTTAGGCTTGGATGGAGAAGAGATGCTGACTCCCTTAGATAGATAGATAGATGAAAGAATCTTGGCCTCTTACTCTGTGATCACTAGATTCCAATGCACCTCAATAAAATGCTTAAAAGTCTAAACTCTTGTTAAAGCTTCTAATTTAAGGTGACCACTCATTAGATTTTAGACCGTCTCAACCTGCCCAGGGGGATGGATCTGTGCATCCTGGGCTGCGAGGTCATGAAAGCCGAGGTCCTGAGTGAAAAAGACCTCGCTCCTCCTTCCTCCTCACAGAAGCTTCTTGTGAAACAGGAAACAGGGCCATACACACACACACACACACACACACACACACACACACACACCTCCAAGCTAATTGGTTGGCAGCCCCTGATTGACAGAACTAACAGGTGGCTCTAGAGATGTAAGTTCTGGACGCTGGCAGCTTTTGGATGCTGGCCAACTTCCGGATGCTAAAGTCACATGGTTTCCAAATCACATGCTCTCTCCTCATAGTGGAGCCTCCCCGCAATATCTCTCCAGCAGGGGTGCCATTCCAATTCTCACAATTCAAAGTCCTTTTTAAGCACTTCCATGGCCTGAGACCAATTCATTTTTTTTTCTTGGAAGCTTTAGATATAGCTTTGAACTTGTTGTATTCTTATGAGGATGTATTTTGATTTACCTTGTTAACAAAGAACCTTTTGATGATCCAGAACCTTTTCTGTCCGTTCATTATCCTAGCTTATTTCTTGGCTTGTAACTCTTCTTAAAGTGGGCACTGCTTCCAAGATGCATTGTCCCAAGCTTCAGGGGGTCGCAGGTGGAACAATTTAAGGAAAGACTCATTCTCAGCTCACCTGGCCTATAAGAAAACAGGGACCTGATTGCTCTTTAAGCCAGAAGCAGAAATATGATTCTCTGTGGTTGCAAGCTTGGGGTGCCTGTGCCCCTCCTCCACTGGGCTACTGCCATTCAAATTAACACAACAGCACTCCACCTCAGCTTCAGCAGTGACCCTTGCTATCTTCCCTGGACAACCAATGGACCCCCTCACCAGTCTGTGAGCTGAGTTCCAGAAGTAAATACTGATGATTCTGAGGCTCTGGAGGCCTGGCCTGCCTGGGGTTGGATCTATGAGGCATGACTATGATCACCTCTCAACCCACTACAGCAGAACTTCCCTGCCACCCTTTTAAGCAATCTTTGTCTAGAAAATTGTCTCACTCTGTTCTTCTGTGGGTTCTGCTACTCCAGGAATTGTCTTATGGAATTATTTGGAGATATTTGGATGGATCACGGGGAGCTCTGAAAAGTTTCTGCCTTAAATCTTACATCTTGGCTCTGCGCCGACCCCCCCACCCCTGCAAGATCTTTTGTTTCCTAAGAACTATAATGATTCCAATTATATATGAAGAAGAATGGGCTGTTTTTCATGTTAAAATAATATTCACTGAAGGTTTTCCATTCTAGATTGGATGCCTACATTATGGTGGGAATCCCTTTTGAGTATTCTTTTAGATTTTCCTAGCTGCTTTCTCACTCAGATTCCTGTTTTCATACCATCAAAAATTGATACTCCAGTTTTATGAGAAAACAACTGGACTTTTTCGCTTGAAACAAAACATTTAAATCCAATAAAGACATGCATAGATAAATTAAAGATTTCCAAAATCAAAAACTAAAAAATAATATTCATTTGGTATTCTTTTATTATAAAATGAAAACCATTCCCTGAAACATGAATAACATATAATAGGCTTAATCTGGAAATGAGTTGTAGGCAAAAGAATCAAACAAAGAAGTAAGAACACATGATTCCTTTAGAAAGCATAGAGAAGGTACAATGACTAGAATAGAAGTAATATTTGAATCTCAAAACTCGGTCTTCACTAAGTCATTATTTTTAGGTCCCACTGACAGTGGAAAATATAGAGATTTTCAGAGATTAAAATGCAATTGAGACACCAAAAAAATGCAATTTAGATAAGTACATTTTGTCCTATCACATAAAGTATCCATTCTGAATTTGTATTTTGCTTCAATTCTCTCAGCATTTCCATGACTAAAACTGATGCATGTTTCTTTCTCATCCAGATCAGCTATGGTCCATTTGATTCTGTACTTAGTAACAAGGTCCAGTTTCCTTCACTCTATCAGATGGCCCCCAAAGACTCTTCTCTTCACCAAGGTGTTGTCCGGTTAATGGTACATTTCAAATGGAACTGGATAGGTCTGATTGTCTCTGATGATATTAGAGGGGAAGAATTCATCTGGGAAATGAGAGTAGAAATGGTAAAGAATGGTGTTTGTGTGTCCTTCACAGAGAAGATCCCTGTCAGTGAGAGAAGACATATGGAATCTCATGAGATGTTTGCACCCAGGATCTTAACATCATCAAGCAAAGTGATTGTCATCCATGGTGACACAGATTCATTAATGATTCTGAGATACTCACAAGTACCTTTTTTCCCAACAGGGAAGGTGTGGATTGCCACATCTCACTGGGACGTTACCATGAGACCCTCCCATTCTCATGGTTTTTCTTTCCTTGGGGCTCTCACATTTTCATACTTGACAAATGAAATTCCTGGGTTCAATACCTTTCTTAAGACAGTTACACCTTCTAAATACCCAGATGACATTTTACTTAGGGGATTCTGGCTCTCAGCCTTTCTGTGCTCAGACCAACCAGAAAACCCAGAGCAAGAGATATGTTCACCAAATGCTTCCTTGGAGACATTGCCTCTACGTTCTTTTGATATGGCTATGTCTGGCTTCAGTTATGTAATCTACAATACCATCTATGCTGTGGCTTGGGCTCTCCATGAAATGTTTATGAGACAAAGATCAATGGGAGATGAAGAATATGCAGTGCCTCATTCATGGCAGGTAACATTGAATTAGGGGCCACTTTTTAGCTATGGTGTGGTAAAGATGTATTTTGGGCATGGGAGGGACAAGATGGACAATGAAGACTTCCAACTCTCAGATTATCTGACTATATGAACCTTAAGAATATGTCATTAATTTTCGATACATGTCACTATGCATGTGAAGTTCATAATTACCACTTCTATTACAAGCTTGTAGTTGGAAAGAATGCCAGGCAAAAACAGACCTTGGTAATAGATTGGATAAAGGAGGTGAGAGATAATGAGGAGTTAAGGGTAAAAATGAAATTATGAAGTATGTATGTAAACATCTATGTAAGCAACACTGGGATCCAAAGGATTATTTCTGTGTCCCAAGAGACAGCCATATTTGATCCCACCTCCAGATAAGAATACAAAATACATGACAACAAAACAGGCCCGGTATCCCTCATATAAGGGAGTCTTTCCTTCAGGTACCACCCAATGATGAGCATTTCTCTTCTCTTTCAGCTGCACCCCTTCCTGAAGGATGCCCACTTTAACAACAGCGCTGGTGACCAGGTGTTTGTGGATGAGAACAGAAGAGAAGAGGCTCAATATGCCATTATGAACTACGTGTTCTTAGATGATTACTCTGATGCTCTGGTGAAAGTAGGGCAGTTTATTCCTGAGGCTCCACTTGGTCTAGATTTCACAATCTGTGAGGATGCCATAGTGTGGGGCTGGTCAAAACTAAAGGTCAGAGACATTTTAAATGTGAACTTTATGCCTCTAATCACAGGAACAATTCTTGCTCCATTTGTTTTGTTCTGCATTACTTATATGGGCAGGTAGGTGGTGTAATGGAGAGAATGGCAGGCCCAGAGTCAGGAAGACTCTGACTTTTAATCAGGCCTGAGACACTTAGTAGCTGTGTGACCCTCAGCAAGTTACTCAACCCTGTTTGCCTCAATTCCTCATCTGTAAAAGGAGCTAGAAGGCAATGGCAAACCACTCCAGTATCTTTGACATGAAAACCCCAAATAAGACGATGAAGAGCTGGATATGACTTCAACAGTGACTGAACAACAACTTAGCATATATTTAAAAATCAATGATGTGTAATGAGAATTTTAAAAGCAAGATAACAAAGAGACCTCACAAGACATCTAAACTGCCCCCCTCCATTCTACACATGAGGAAACTGATGCTCAGGGACAAGAAGTGATTTAAGCAAAGTCACACAGGCAAGAGCATGCTGGGTAGTATTTGCTGATTATACACATACATGTGAAAAGGTGTAGACATATGTATTTATATAACTAGCTTTATCAGAAAAACTAGTCTTCTCTCCATCCCACTCCGACTCTTCTATCTTCCCAATTGAAAATGAAAGAAAAGCAAAGTTCCACGTGTTTTCAAGCACCATAAACTTCCACATTTACCGCGCCCCAAATACGGCCTCATCTTGCACTCTAGGTCCTTCACCACTGTATAAGAAAGGGAGTAATATATTTCATTATTAATCCTATGGATTTCTGTTTGATTAGTACATTCATCATGGATCCTAACTCTTTCAAAGTTGTTTGTTTTTACTATATCATTCTTTTCATAGAATGAGTTCCCCTGCTTCTGCTCAATTCACCTGGCACTAGTTCTTACAATTCTCCCTTGGTTTCCCTGACACAAACCCCTTCATCATTTCTTACAAAACAATAGTACTTTATAATATATAAACATACCTACATACATACATACACACGCAGAGATAAATAGCTAGACATAAAGTAAGTTCTTCAACCTTCCTTCAATGGATGAGCACCATCACAGCTTTCCATCTTTTGCCACTTCAAAAACAGTTACTAATATTTTTGCACATGCTTAGTTACAGTTTATTTTCCTTTGGTCTTATCCCCTTTAATATACCTTCTCTCTAATTCCTCATTCTCCCTCTTGTTTTATCCTTCCCTTTCCCTTGATATTG
Organism: Dromiciops gliroides; assembly: GCF_019393635.1. Taxonomy (NCBI): domain Eukaryota; kingdom Metazoa; phylum Chordata; class Mammalia; order Microbiotheria; family Microbiotheriidae; genus Dromiciops; species Dromiciops gliroides. The sequence goes on from NC_057861.1 coordinate 1,295,454, forward strand.
AAGTTAAAGTGTCAGCCTCTCTCCACCCCTATGCCTTGTTTGTACAGATATCTTCCTGTTGACCTTGATTGTGAGATTATATCTACTAATGTTCCATTCCTCTCCCCACCAAGTATGTTCCTCTCCCAATCTTTCCATTTTTCTCTTAAGACCATCAAGACAAAAAATACTCACTTCCAGGTATTGTCTGATTAATTTACCTATATGATCCCTGATGATAAGCTTCAGAGTGACATATGAATTATCTCCCCACCTTAGAATGAAAGCTGCTTATGCATCATTAGTCTTTTATCATTATTCACTTGAGTTTACATGTTTATTATTCCCTTGTCTAATGTTTGGTTTTTTTTGGTTTTTTTGCTGGGCAATGGGGGTTAAGTGACTTGCCCAGGGTCACACAGCTAGTAAGTCAAGTGTCTGAGGCCAGATTTGAACTCGGGTACTCCTGAATCCAAGGCCGGTGCTTTATCCACTGCGCCACCTAGCCGCCCCCTTATCTAATGTTTTAATGTCAAAGTTTCCATAGAGTTCTGATCATTTTATGAATAATACTTTGTAGTCCTCTATTTCATTAAGGATATGTCTTTTTCTGTTAAAGATTATACTGTTTTTCTAGCTAAGTTATTCTGGGTAATTCACCAGAGTCCTGCAGCCAGTGCCAACTAAGGGTCTCTTGTAATCTCTTTCTGACAAGTTGTCTTACCTCCTTGCCATCTGTGACCAGATAGCTCAGGAAGTGGCTGCCACAGATTGTAATACTGTGAAGGCCTAACTATTGGCTTATTAAGAGGGGACCTCTGTATCCCAATGCTAGCTTTTGCAGTAAATTGAGTGCTTACTGCAAGTTTGCCCAGCAAACATGCTCTGGACTGTCCTCCCTTCATGATGGAGACAGACTTTTTCTGTCAAGTTTGTAAATTCTCATGGCCTTGAATATTATTTTATCCCATCTTTGTATTGGGTTTACAACTCCTGAAATTCATTTTGAGGTGTTATGTTAAAGTCATTTGGACAGGAAATTAGTAGAGTTCAGGAGAGCCTCTGACTTTAAACCACCTCTTTGCTTTACCTCCAGTTAGCACTTTAATTGCCATATAGTCTAATCTCCTTATTTGATTCATGAGGAACCTGAAAGATGTATACTTTCCCAAGAGGCTTCCCAATCTAGGACTCTTTCCATTGTCCTACAACTATGTGAATAAGGGCGAAGCATTCTTTGAGGTTAATTCAGGGAAAGAAATGGCATTCAGCCCTTCAGAGCCTTTGTTCTGATGGAGATGGAAAATGGTTTGAATTTTGTATTTCTTCGAACTGGCTGAATTTCTGATTGTTACAGGACAGTCTGTTTTTTTCAAAGGATATTTATATTAACTTTTACTCTACACTGATATTACTTCACTCTTCTGGGCCTTCAACTCTAAGGACCTTGAAAACTGGATGTAAACAGATTAAATGAAATACATTTTTTATCTTTCAATGGCTTTTTGTCTAATACATTGGGTGATTGACATCCATATTATATTTATAATCATAGCATTGCAAACCTGAGTTCCAATCTAGTTAGTTTACCATTCATAAAACTGAAATCCCCAGCTTTCAAAAGTTGGTAAAAAATAACACATCTAGTGGCAAGTGTGGGGTTAGTGCCTAGACATTTCAATTCTAGAATATTTGAATCAGGTAAAAGTCTCATAAGGCTTGATTTAGGTAGCCAGGTTTCAGGAATTATGACTCTTACAGGTATTAGTCATCACAAATCACAACAAACTTCTACTTATCAGCCTGATAGATGATTCATTACCACAATTATTCCCATACCAGGTTTAAGGCATTCAAATGGTATGTTACATTTTCTAATAAATGAATATAACAAAATAATTCATTTCATTAGCAAATTAGCTCTGATCTTGCATCCAAAACACTATTCCTCAAAAGTGTTCTCTCTCTCTCTCTCTCCCCCTCTCTCTCCCTCTCTCTCTCCTCTCTCTCTCTCTCCTCTCTCTCCCTCTCTCTCTCTCCCTCTCTCTCTCCCTCTCTTTCCTCTCTCTCTCTCTCTCTCTCTCTCTCTCTCTCTCTCTCTCTCTCTCTCTCTCTCTCTCTCTCTCTCTCTCTGTTGGTGTGTGTGTCTGTCTCTCTCTTTCCCTACCCCTTCCACCACCACAAATTTCGATGTAGATCAATGTTACTGACTATTTTATTAATCATTAGTAAAATAAACAATATTAATATACTTTTCAATGCTTAAAAAATGTTGATAGCTCATGAGCAGTCACCAATAAATTTCAACTTCAACTGGTGACCTCTCAGCTCTAGAATAACCTTTCCAATTGTGACATTTGAAATTTAATGTGTGATCACCTTATTCTTGTCCCAAGTGTAGGGAATCACTTATAAATTAGAAGCTTTAGCACCAGTTTGGGGGCATTAAGCATTTATTAAAGTATATAAAGAGATAATACATGCCTCTGAAAGATAGGAAAGCCTAGCTAGGATCTTCAGGAGAGAGAGAAGAAAAAGCTCCCTTCACCCATGAGTCTCAGGCCAAAAAGAGGAAGTTCCTGTGCCTATCAGAGAAGAAGCTCCCTGCAGGACCTGGAGTCAGGTGGTCCCTGTACACTGCTCCAAGCTAATTGGCTGGTAGCATTCAAGTCCATTGATTGACATGACTTGAAGGAAATCCATGAGTAGACCATGCTGAGGTCAGAGTTCAGATCCTCTGGCAGGAACTGGGCTTTGTGAGTTAACTTCCTGATGCCAGACTGACCTTATAAAGTCAGCCAAGCTCTCTCAGCAGGGGCCCCCTGGTAATAATTTTCTCACACTCCCCCCGTCTGTTAAGAAACATAGTTTCAGGGGCAGCTAGGTGGCACAGTGGATAAAGCATCGGCCCTGGATTCAGGAGGACCTGAGTTCAAATCTGACTTCAGACACTTGACACTAGCTGTGTGACCCTGGGCAAGTCACTAATCCTCATTGCCCCTCCAAAAATATATATATAGTTTCCTTAAATGAAGTAATAACATACAGATACTTATGACTAACAATGTAAAGGGAATGAAAAGAAGTTGAGAGATGCATTGACAAAAACTAAAGGGGGCAGTTCCCTTTAGTAGGTGGACATTACAAAGAAAAACCAAATGGGGTGGTCCCCTTTAGGAGGTGAATATTACAAATAGTGTATGCAATGGGGAAAGGAAAACAGTAAAATGTCCATTAAGTCTTTGAAAATCTTATCTCAGATGGTTCTTGGGATGTTATCTGTGTATAGCTCTGGATTCTGGCTCTGAATCCTGGGCATGGTCTCAGGTGTGTTTGTAGAAAAGTCTCTCAGGTGTGGATGCTGATGATCAGCTAGAAAGTCCCAACTGGAAAGTTTCCTACAAAATTGATCTTAACACAACTTTAAATAGCTTTGCCAATAACCAAATCAAACAATGAGAATTCTCAAAAACATATGTCTAAGGAAATTCAGAATCTTGTAGAGATATAATAAAAACAAAAATTGAAACGTTTTTTAGACTTAATATCACTGTAAATCCCCCTGTCGAGAATAAATTGAGGAGATGTAATATAAAATTTGTCAGATTAATTTCAATTATAATAACTTCTAACAAAAATGTATGTCTCCTCAAGTTACTTGTAAGAGAGTCCATAAGTTATGCTGATATACCCTTCTTTAATACAGGGCTAAGACAATTGTGATATTAAGAAAAGAATTTTTATCTTTGTTTCATCGCTTTTTGTATCATCTGCCTAATTATCCTCATGCTATTATGAGAAATTAAAGAATCTAATATAACTGGTAACAGATGCCATGGCCAAATTCAACATTGTGTTTATCATGACAACTGAGATAATTATGGGGTTACCATAAAAGAACAGAGAAGGAAGAGAAATGAGCCAAACTTCATGGCTCTGCAGACAGCCAGTGCAGTATGTTGAGGAGTAACTGAATCAGGTTTAAGCAGATGCATAGGATTGAGATGTCCGTGGCATCTAGCATATAGGAGGGGGAATCGAAGCCAGGCATAGAATGAGATGGCATAGCCCAGCCATCGGGTGCTATGTGGGGGGGAAATTAAACCAAGAGAATCCAACCTCAGTCTTTCCTAAGGTAGTATAGTACCTGGACTTCGTGCATGTCTCCCCTCCTGTGACAGTTCAATGCCTGTTCTTGTATGTATTCCTTTCATGTATGACTGGCATCTTGCCTGCTCTGATCTGATAACTCAGAATAAAGGCAATTAATGTCTCAAATGGTAAGTTCCCATAATTCAAGGCTCATATGGATTTAACAACTGATGATAAAGATGATAGCAAAAATGTGATTTGCTTTGATTCAGAATAGAATATACAATATGCAACAATTCCAAATAATAACTTTTTTAAGCTAAATATACAATTACCTTTGTGAAAAATCAGAACATATTTTAATACAAGTTATAACACAATCTTAAAAGAATGAAAATCTCTATGAAAATAAGCCCATACTCTTAATTTCAAAATGTAGATACAATAGCATAAAAAAGAAACCTTTGTGTAACATTTGAACTGACATTATTTCTGAGTGGATCTAGAACATTTTTTATTTCAATATCTAAAATCCCCTAATCTCATATTATTATCTTGCTGTCTAATTCTGCATTTCTGCAAAATATGTCCCTGTCTATGTCACTAGAAGCAGATTCTTGAAATATGATAATGATAAAATTTCTCTTGTTTTTCTTTAACCCTTTTATTTTCTCTGTTGGTCCTTTCATAACACCAATACTTTATAAGGTTATTAATTAAAGGCAAAAGCAGCTTAACAAAATGATTATGAACAAAATGAGCATTTCTGGAATTTAAAGGGTTTTCCTCTAAGGTTGCTTTGGGAGAATTAGAGCAGGTCCAGTTAGAATTACAGCATGGTTGGGATGGACCTGAAGCTGGCTGGGCAGGGGCAGAGGCAGCTGTTTGCTCTGGTAACAGAGTAGAAGCTAGAAATACAGGTAGAGGAATTGGCACATGTGCAAGCTCAGGACCTGAGTGGGGTGGATTAGACCTCATGACTGCCCTGATGGAAGAATCAAGGGGCATTGTCATGAGAGGAGCAGGAGGTGCAGTCAGGGGAGGATGAAGTGGGGTCCCAACCACCAGAAGAGATGCTGGAGGGGGCAGGACCATGGCCCCCATGTGTTGCACAGCTGTGGCATTCACATTCAAACTTGGCTGAAGTAACTTCCTGATGCCAAGCTGACCTTAAAAAGTCATTCAGGAGGCAGCAAGGTGGCACAGTGGATAAAGCACTGGCCCTGAAGTCAGGAGGACCTGAGTTCAAATCCAGCCTCAGGCACTTAACACTTACTGGCTATGTGACCCTGGGCAAGTCACTTAACCTTAATTGCCTCATAAAGAGGGAGGGTCAGGTTCTCATCAGGGGGGCACCTGGTAATAATTTTATCACACAATTGATGTTAAAGTCTCTTCTCAAGAGGTTTCCTTACAAAAAAAAAATCTTCCTTAGTCAACCTTTGAGGAAAAGCCCCTTTAGTCTTTTATCTATGTTCTTAGTCACCCTCCACACATGGCAATTGAGGACTTCTCCAAATAAAGGTGAACCTTCCACTTTCAATAGCATTCTCTTCATTCTTAGAGATTTATAAAAGTGACAGGGCAAGGAAAAACATTTTTGTGAAGCACCTAATATGTGCCAAGTGGTTTATAAATGTCTCATTTTATCCCCACAATAGTCCTTTCAGATAAGTACTATTATTATTCCCAATTTAAAGTTTAGAAAACTGAGGCAGACAGAAATTAAGTGATTTTCCCAGGGTCAAACAGAACATATGTGTTTGAACTGAGGTCTTCCTGACTCCAAGTTCAGAATTCTGTCTATAATACCACTTTCAGTGGAAGTGTCTATAGGAGCATGGGCTTTCTATCCAAAACCTCAGTAGTTCCCTGTTAAAAAAGTGTATTTCACTCCCCTGTTAATGTCTTAGGCTCCCTCTGGAGTATGCAGCGACAGTTGTACTCCTGGATTCAGGAAGACCCCTTTGGAGGGGAAGGCTGCCTGCTGCTTTGACTGCTCCCCATGTCCAGAAGGGGAGATCTCTAATCAGATGGGTGAGTTTCTTCAGGGAAGATCATTATTATGGCCAGCAATACAACTTCCAGGCACATCACTGTCTGAGCAAAGATTTATATGAGACCAAATAAAACCAGAGGAATATCCTCGAGCAAGTCCCCATGGATAGATGCCTCTAAGCTCACTACACAAAGAGAATTTTAATCTATAGAAAAAGTTTTGCTGTCTCCTTTCTTGGATGAACCAAAATGATTTAGTCTTCCCAAAGATATGTTTGTTGTCTAGAGGGTATTCAGGGATATAGAGATAGAGACAGAGATAGAGATAGAGATAGAGATAGAGATAGAGATAGAGATAGAGATAGAGATAGAGATAGAGATAGAGATGGAAATATAGATATGGATACTGTACTAGGGTATAGCCAAAGTTGTCCAGGTGTAAGGTTCTTGGATGCAAGATTCCATTGGGGATTTAGTCTAAAATATGGCTTTGGAGATAATACTAGAAAAAAGCCTTCCAGTCTGGCAACAAATCAAAGGTGGAGATTGGGGGCAGCTATGTGGTGCAATGAACAAAACACTGGCCCTGGAGTCAGGAGTACCTGAGTTCAAATCTTACCTCAGACACTTACTAACTGAGTGACCCTGGGCAAGCCACTTAACCCCAATGGCCTTAAATATTCAGGATCATCTCCAGTTGTCCTGATGTATATCTTGCCACTGGACCCAGATGGCTCTGGAGGAGAGAGTGAGGCTGGTGAGCTTGCCCAGCCCTTGCCCACTTAATTCCAAGTCAGTGCAAGTCATGACAACATCCTAAAGCCATGGTCCTCTTTGAGAATGAAGGACAAACAACAACAGCTTCAACAACAAATGAAAGGTAGAGTTTGAAATGAGGAAGTCTAGGGGTCTGAGACTGTAGATTGCTGTTTAGCTCAGGTCATTTAAGGTAAGATTTTTGGTCTACATTGAATCTGCAAAGGCCATTGGAACAAATTGCTTTCACGGACAGATTCAAGGGAGCCAGTCACCACGTTTTGCTCCAATAGGGATACTACACTTTCTTAGTTCTATTTCTTCCTTTATCATTACAACATCTGGAACTGTGGCCTGAGAGTTCACAAGTACATGGAAGATTTCATTTTTACTGGACCAGATCAGATTGTGTGAGCTTTGAGGGTTTGCTTAAAGAAGCTAAAAGCAAGCAGATTCCTGCTATCTACAGAGAAAATGAAAGGGGAGGGGGGCAGATATCTTCCCTGTATTCCCTCTAATCTTAATAAGGGATGTGATCCAACAGCTTTTGTTCATTACAACTACCCTTATGAAATTTTTTTTCATTTTTCTCCCTTCTCCCCACCCCCAGCCTCACCCCCACCTCCATCTCTCCTCTTTTTGGCTCTATTTCTTTCTCTCCTTTCCCTTCTTCTCTTTCTTCATGCCTCCCTTTCTCTCTCTCTTTCCCTCCTCTTTCTCTGTCTTGGTTTTCCATTTGTTTCTCTGTCTCTATCTCTGTACTCTTCCTCCCTACTCTCTACCTTAGGTGATGTCATGCAGGTTCTACTCCAATACGGAACTCTGATTAAACTTGGTATGTTACTTTAGCTCTGCTTCTTTCCAACTGGTTCAGTCCATCCACAAAGAAGCAAATATATATATAGCAGGGCAAGGATAAAATAACACTTTCTCTCTAGGACTTTGATTCTAAGAATAAATATAGTTAGGTTTTAGAACTTCTGAATTTTTGCCCTCAAAGAATTCAGGATGAATACCCAGATAGAAGAGGAAAGAAGGTGTCTTCAGTAAGGGGTACTCAGCAATGGAACTGGCAATGGATTGACTCTTTGACTCTGGAGAAGAAAGGGAGGCTGATGACTTTACATAGCTCTGCTTCACTCAAATCCAATTCTCATGAAAGTCAAGGTACCAGGCTTCTGATTATCACTGGTCCTCTTTGAGAATTAAAGAACAGAAAACAGGGGCAGCTAGGTAGCGCAGTGGATAGAGCACCAGCCCTGGAATCAGGAGTACCTGAGTTCAAATCCAGCCTCAGACACTTAACACTTACTAGCTGTGTGACCCTGGGCAAGTCACTTAACCCCAATTGCCTCACTAAAAAAATTTTTTTTTAAAATTAAAAAACAACAAAAAACAACAAAGGTTTCTCTAGAACATATCTACACAATGAGAAAGGCTACCAAAAAAAGGTATTGTGAGTTCATTCTTTGTCACAGATATATAAATGGCCTCACAGCTATTATAATCTAAGTTTAAGCTTACTCCTCCCATGGCTGCTGTGTATTTATGGGAAGGAGTCAATAAGGTTGTCAGAAGAAGGTTCTGTAATAATTGACTTTACCTTGTAAGCTGAGAGTAGTAGTAGTTGCCCTCTGGGAAACCAAGCTGTCAGTTCAAACAGAAGTTAGGAAATACTTCCATCATTGATGTTCTTCTCCTTTTTTCAAAAATATGGCAAAATTTGCTTTTGTCCTAACTCTGTAAGAGTTTGGACATTTGTGGTTTATTGAATTATACCTCTGAAAAACAGCCTTTAAAAAAAAAGGTCATTGTGTTTTAAATGGAGCTACTTGATTATGCCTTTTTAAAAGAAGTAATTCTGTTTTGTTTTGTTTTGTTTTGCAGGGCAATGAGCATTAAGTGACTTGCCCAGAGTCACACAGCTAGTAAGTGTCAAGTGTCTGGGGCCAAATTTGAACTCAGGTCCTCCTGACTCCAGGCCAGCACTACCTAGCTGCCACTTGATTAGGCCTTTACACAAATTACTCTTACTTCAATTGGATTGTCAATAATAGGCCCAGCCCAAGTCTCTCTGCTCATCATTTACATATACACAGTTTACAATGAGTGTAAATAGCAATTGTTTTCTGTCCTACCCCAAAGCTCTGAGGTCTTTCCCTCCCAGATTTATATCTTTGGGATGGTAAATTGAGCCATCTTTTTTTGTCTCAATTGTCATCTAGCCCTTTAGTCATTAAATGGACACAAGGGGCAGCTAGGTGGCATAGTGGATAGAGCACCAGCCCTGGACCCAGGAGTTCCTGAGTTCAAATCCAGCCTCAGACACAACACTTATTAGCTGTGTGACCCTGGGCCAGTTGCTTAACCCTAATTGCCTCACTAAAAAAACAAATAAATAAATAAATAAATAAAATTAAATGGACATGACCTCAAACAAACTGAGACTTGGGAAAGACCTTAATTTAGAAAAGCCAAGGTCACCCACTACATCCTGTGCCTTGGTCACTCATCTTCACCCAAGTCCTGCTACTGGATTCCAACTACACTGGAGGAAAGGGCAAGGCCGATGACATTGTGCAAATCTGCCTCATTCAAATCCAATTCGTGCGCAAATCAAGAAATCGGGCTTATGAGGTCAGTGATCCTCTTTGAGAATAAAGGACAAGCAACAACAATTCCAAGAATAAACATGCTTTTCAGAATTTCTCAACTTAGCATAATAAACTTAGAAACAGGGGTCCTTTTGTATCAACTGTAAAGATTGCTTCTCTGTGCATGTTGTGTGGTGCAACAACTCTAGGTGTAGATTGTCTGTATTAAACTTTCCTTATTCTCACCAGATCCCAGGTCACCCTCTCCCCCAACTAATTTTGTAGATCTCTATTCTGAGTGTGTTTATCTTATGTCATTCATTGGAATGGAAGCTCCCTGAATGGAGGAATTATTTCCATTTTTTCTTTGTATCCCTACAATTTATGACCAAGGTGATCACATACTATGGCTGATTGATTAATGATGTATTGTGTAATACCAAATTTAACAATCTAGATACAAGTGAGATGATCGAGGAATATTTAAACCACCTGGATTTGATGGAGCTGCCTTATTATCCAAAAGAATTTTATGAAACCTTGGATTAAGGAGAACCAAATGCCCTCCAACTGAAATCCAAACTGAACCAGGATAGGCAGCAGATAAGCTCCTCAGTTAAGTAAAAGCAATAGAGAGAATCAATGGGACCCAAGCCCAGGCATGAACAGAGTGAGTCTCGACTTGGGCACCAGGTAATTTACCACTGACTTTGTCTCTCAGCAAAGAGAAAAGGGGATTCTGTGTCCTGTGTGGACAAAAGGAGTTGTTTCAGCTCTCATGATTATTGCCTCTATCTGACCATAAGCATAATTCTTTGAATGCTTTTTCTCCTGCAGATGCAGAGCAGTGTAAGAAGTGCCCAGAAGATGAATATCCAAATAAAGAGAGAGATCAATGCCTCCCAAAGGTGGTGACCTTCTTACATGCAAAAGAACCTCTGGGGATGACTTTGGTCTCTGTGGCTGTTTCCTTCTCCTTACTGACAGTTCTGGTTCTGTGGGTCTTTGTGAAGTTCCAAGACACTCCCATTGTCAAAGCCAATAACCGGCCCCTTAGCTATTCCCTCCTCATCTCCCTTACCTGCTGTTTCCTCTGCTCCTTGCTCTTCATGGGCCATCCTACCACTGTCACCTGTCTCCTCCAACAAACAGTATTTGCAGTCGTGTTCACAGTGGCAGTTTCCTCCATTTTGGCCAAAACCATCATTGTGGTTCTGGCTTTCAGGGTCACAAGACCAGGGGATAGGATCTGGAAGCTGATATATCCTCGAGTGTCCAACTATGTTGTCCTCATCTGCTCAGGGATCCAAGTGATGTTCTGTGGCATCTGGCTGGGAACCTATCCCCCCTTTCCAGAGGCAGACACACACTCAGAATTTGGCCACATTGTCCTGAGGTGTAACGAGGGCTCTGTCTTTGCCTTTTACTGTGTCCTGGGCTACATGGGCTTTCTGGCCCTGGCAAGCTTTACTGTAGCTTTCCTGGCCAGGAACCTGCCTGACTCCTTCAATGAAGCCAAGTTCATCACTTTCAGCATGCTGGTGTTTTGCAGTGTCTGGGCCTCTTTTCTGCCCACATACCAGAGCACCAAAGGGAAGGCCATGGTGGTGGTGGAGGTCTTCTCCATCTTGGCCTCCAGTGCTGGCCTGCTGGGCTGCATTTTTGTTCCCAAATGTTATGTGATCCTCCTGAAGCCAGATAGAAACACCCAGAAAGAGATCAAGAATAAACGGACTGCCAGAGGAAAGACTTTTTCTAGAGCACAGCCTTAGACTGCTAGTTCTGGGAACAACAGGTCTAAAGAATAACTCGCATTAATTTGGTATAGACATCTTTGTCAGTTTTGTTGATATTTGACCCCAAATTAGTATCTTGTGGCATTCTTTCTGGCTACATTGACAATTCTCCTCATACAGATGGGCTGGATTACTCTCAGGACAACTGACTATTGCTGTTTTGAAGATTCTACTACTGATTTTGTTTGGCACTGCTACCAATACACTGAATAATATCTGGCAACTCTGGATTTTGAGAATATTTTAATTTCTCAGTGTCATCCCTTGGACAATGGGGGAGTGGGAGACCAAGAGTTATAAAGAAACTCTCATTTCCCATGCCTAGTGTTAATTCCCATTAAGGACACATTCACCACAGGATTCAACCACAACTTGAGTGGTTGAACTCCTAGCACTTGGGCTTTGGTATCTACACCTCCACAAATTATGTCCTGTTCAGCACTTCTCAGGGTATCTCCTTTATGGATTTTCTGCTTTCATCCAATGATACAAAAACCCAATGATTCTTTAAAAGTGATTAAGGAATTATTCATGCCAATTTACAGTGGATTTATTCAGCCAAAATGAGTTAGCATTTTATAATTAATTGTGGGGGTGGGGTAGACTTCTCATCTGTCAAGCTTATTCATACAATACTGCTATCCCTGTGTTCACTCTTCTACTGGTTCTCCTCACTCCCCTTTCTTTTTTTTTTTTTTAGTGAGGCAATTGGGGTTAAGTGACTTGCCCAGGATCACACAGCTAGTAAGTGTTAAGGTCTGAGGCCGGATTTGAACTCAGGTCCTCCTGACTCTAGGGCCGGTGCTCTATCCACTGCACCACCTAGCTGCCCCACTCCCCTTTCTTTACATTGGTTCAGCTAAGTGTTTCCAGGTTTTTCTGAAAATATCCTATTCAGCATTTTTAATGCCCAGTAGTATTCCATCATAATCTTATACCACAATTTGTTTAGCCATTCCTTGGTTTATGGGCATCCTCTCAATTTCTGAATCTGTGACACCCTAAAAAGAACTGCTATAAATCTTTTGTTTACATTTAGGTCCTTTTCTGTAAAAAAATAAAAAAAGATCTCTTTGGGATACAGAACTAGTAGTGGTTGTAATGTTGTTCATCCTTCACTTTTGAAGATGACCAATTACGTCACAGTATGATTTCTTGAAATTTTGTGAACTAAATTCATTGGAAATTAGAATGACAGATATCTCTTATTCAACCAACCTCAAAGCAAAAATAAATTTGTAAAATTGGAATTTATCAAGATTAAGTTGATACAAAATGTCTTTAACCTAAGTAGATCATAAGTACCTAGCTACCATCTCCCTTTCATCGAAAGGTATTTGCAATGGGGAGGAATTCAGTTTCTCCTAAACCAAAAAAAGAAAATGCCCAATTAAACTAGCCTTAAAAAATTACTCATGGGGCAGCTAGGTGGCGCAGTGGATAGAGCACCGGCCCTGGAGTCAGGAGTACCTGAGTTCAGGTCTGGCCTCAGACACTTAATACTTACTGGCTGTGTGACCCTGGGCAAGTCACTTAACCCCAATTGCCTCACTAAAAAAAAAAAAAAATTACTCATTATTATATCACTAAAACTAAAGAAAACTAATTACACTCCAGAATCCCACATAGATAATGAATATTTATGACAGTTTACTTAAACCCTGAGAAAATGATTAACATATATACATGTGTCCCTCTCTAAAGAAATTTCACATTCACCCCTTAAAGCAAAATTAATCTTTTAAGAGTGATGGGGTTAGTTGAGACTAAGTTGTTTCAAGATGTATATAACTTCAAGATGCATATAAACTCCACAAATTATAGATAATCAACTTAGGTAAAGTTCACTCTACCTTATAGTAGTCTTGAAATTTTCATTCCCATTCCACCATAAAGAAATACTCCTGCATAGATGGATCTAAGAATACTTGTGGATTTACAAAGAAAATTTTACAAGGCATTTTCTTAGTATAACTACCAATTTTCCCCTTAAAAAATATCTATGTAAATACTTGACTGAGCCAAATAACTCCAAATAGCTCAGTTAACAATCTCATAATTTCATAAATGATAATTTTAGGTGAATTTCCTCTTAAATATAGACAAAACATGGAAGCTCTTAAGTCCTTACCCTACTTCAGAAGACATGGTCAGCAGGGTTGATGGAATAATCCACAGCTTCCTAAACCATTCCTCCCCTTTTTAAACAGTACAGTTTTAAATTTAACAACACTTAGATTTTAAGAGAAATTGCTTTTCTATCATACCTTATACAGTATAAGAAAATTTAGAACCATTATACTTTAAACAATATTGTGGTTTTTTTTTAAAACTTGAAATAAAAACAATTAATCAGGTGACCTTGATATAGTTAAATGTGATCTTTCTCTGTACCACACACCGTAGTTAAAAACTTTGCAATCATGCCATCCCAGAAACAACTGTGGGTGGTAGATTCTATCATTATTAGATAAATAGAACTCTCTTGGGGCCACACAACTAGTAAACTGCTTAATGCCAAATATCTTTTTTTTTTTATGTTAGCTCCTAATTTACCACAATAATCCTGATACGAGAGTACACACTCAGACCACCTTCTTTCCTTTAGGGCAGATTTTTGGCCTAAATCTAATCAAATCTGAATTTATAATCACTAATTGTAACATTTTAATTTCTAAGGCCTAATACTCTTAGTGCTTAAAAGAAAAATATTATAAACCACAAATTCATATAATACATTTGCTTAAGACATGTGCTGACAATTTCCCATTTATGGATACATTTGTTTCCTACTGTCTCTGCCTTTAAGACATCAAATAACAAGCTGAAGTTCCTGCCACTTTTCTTCCTGAAGCATGTTTTTTTGACTACAAGTCCCAAACTCTAACCACTGCACAGCCTAGCTGCAGGATGGATGGAAAAGTGAGTCCTAGTATAGTGGTGATAATCCCTGGGGAGGCTAAAACCCTGAATGAGCTGATGCATTCTGAGAGGAGGATGTTCCTAAACCATCTTCTTCCCAGGGTCAAGTCCCTGACTTTCCATGAGGTCACTTTCTCTAGTATCAAATAAAAGACCATTTTAATCCTAAATAGACTGTGTGTGAGAGTGTAATTCTTTACAGAGGAATACCAAAGGACCCCCCACCTATTCCCCATGACAAACTATATTAGATTGCTTTCAGTCTTGGGGAGAGGGGAGGGAAAGGAGAGAGGGAGAAACATTTGGACCTCAAATCTTATAAAAATGAATGCTGGAAGCTATCTTTTTGCATGTAACTGGAAAAAAACCCAAAATACTATGAAGATTGAGGGAAAAAGAGAAGACCCTGGACATGCCCTAGTCCAGTCCCCCTCTTCTCACAAATGGAGAAGTCAGACCCAGAGAGGGGATGGGCCTGTCTTTCTTCCTCTGCAGCTTCGGGGGGAGGGCAGTGAAGGAGAACCCATGGAGGACAGCTGAAGGTGATGGGGAGAGAAGCTAAGATGGTGAAGGGAAGAGAATTAGAAGCAGAGCTGGCAGGGGCAGGAACCCTGGCCCTCCCCATAATGGAGGGTTGTCCTGGAGGGACTCACCAATGGCAGAAGGGGGCTGGGCTGGTGGAGTGGGATGCTCCAGGATGAGAAGGAGGCCCAGAATGAGAAAGCAGCTGAGCTGGGGTGACAAAGTCCAGGAGAGAATGACTCTGACTCCCATGATCTCAGAGTTGGAAGTGCCCTCAGGGGTCATTTTGTTGGCCCAGCCCTGATTGAACGAGGACCTCCCCCCAGACCACAGGAGCACACAGGGTCACCACCTGAGGTCCCTCTTCCAGGTCTCCAGAGCAGGGGCAGATTTGCATGAGGGGCTCCATCCTCCCTGCAGGGCCTGGGCTGCTCTTAAGAGAGCCCTGGGGTAGCCCAGCCTCAGCTTGGAGCCTCAGGACACAGAACTGATGGGGAGCCTTCACCATGACCAGGATCCTTCCATTGGTCCCATTGCGCACAATCTGCAAAGGTAAGGAGTCCCAGGATGCCCTGCCAGGTGCTCTGGCCTCCCTAATGCCCCAGGCCACCCCTAGTCTTTCCCTGAGGTCATCTCAGTGGCCAGGACCCCCCCTCAGGGTATAGACCCCTGGTCTCTCAATCCCTTCTTTCCTCTCCTTACAGGTTCTGTGGTCTTCTCTGTGCTCACTCAGCCCCACTCTGTGGGCACTCAACAAGCCTGTCCTGTGCTGGGGACAGTATTGGTAACTACTATGTATCCTGGTACCAGCAGAAACCTGGCCAGGCCCCTGGCCTGGTGATTTACAAGGACAGGAACTGGCACTCAGGGATCCTGGTCAGGTTCTCTGCCTCCAACTGAGGGACCATCTCTGGGCTCAAGGCTGAGGAGGAAGTGGATTACGACTGTCAGGTGAGGGAGAGTGATGCTGCTCAGTGATCCGGACTGATGGGGAAGGGAGACAAAAACCTCTCTAAAGGCCTTCTCCTGCTGCCCTTTCCCTCTGGGCTCCAGAGAGGGGCCTATTGAGGACAGACAGAAACAGCTTCTCCCTTGGGCCCCTTTCTCCCCTCCTCCCTCTCTCCTGCTTGGGTGGCCCCTTCCCTGTCCCTCACCCTCTTCCTCTAAGACTCCTTCCCCAGCTCCAGTCCCTCATCAGCTTCTTCCCTCTGCTCCAGGTGTTTGCTTCTCATTCTTTGAGCTCAGCTGCCCCCCACTAAAAGCTGATTTCAGTCTTTCTCTGGATGAAGCTCTGGACCCAGAGTCTCCTCTTTGCAGATCCAAGCTTAGGTGAGGGAGATTCTTATCCATAGCCCTGAACACTGAGGCCTCAGGATTAGATCTCATGTAGCCCAGCCTCACATTGTCAAAAGCAAAATTCAGTAAAGGAAAACTGAGGGAATTTTCTCTGAATAAGATAATATTTATTGACCGTGACACATATTGTTGTTCAGTCATTTTCAGTCATGACTGACTCTTCTTGGCCCTGTTTGGGGTTTTCTTGACGATGACAGTGGTGTGGTTTGCCATTTCCTTCTCTGGTTCATTTTACAGATGAGGAAACTGATACAAACAGGGTTAGATGATTTCCCCAGAGTCACAGAACTTATTAGTAATAAATGTCTTAGGTGGATTCGAACTCAGGTCTTCCTGACTCAAGGCCTGGTACTCTATCTATCTTGCCACTTAGCTGCCCCTGCGATGCAGATAGCTGTCAATAAATGGGTCAGTGGATTGCCTCAGTTTATGTCAAAGACCCAGAATTATTGTATTGCATGACTACTCATGTATAACATATTGAATTGCTTGAGTTCTTGGGGTGGGGGGAGGGGGGAGGAAGAGAAGTTGGAACACAAAGTTTTAAAAAAACTGATGGCAAAAAATTTTTTTGCATGCAATTTGGAAAATAAAATTCTAAATAATTGTTGTAAAAAAAATTAATCGTCAATCCAGGAAAAGCTTAATCTTTTGCTTCTAACTTCAGAGAGGGAGGTGGGACTTTTAAACACACATGCTTCTCTCACAGACAAAAAAGAGGCTGGAGGTATTCTAAAATACAGAATAAAGTTGCTAAGTAGAATCAATGACAGAGTCAAATCAAAAATAAAATACAGAATCAATGCTTGTTCTTTTTATCACCCAGCCCCTACAGTCTGCCTTAGTAGTCTGAGGAACAGCATGGGATGACCTAAGTTTCCCAAGGAAAATTATAGCCACGTGATTTTGTGAGAGAGGAGAGTGGGGGTGGAGTTGGGCACTTGAGAATCTAGAAGCTGGGCAGGAAACTTTCACTTAATCCATCTCTCCATCCCCTTCAGCCAGCCTTCCTTATTTCTTCCCTTTTGTGGCCCCACCCTTTGGTAAGGCCATCTGTAATAGGTGCCTCTGGCTCTCCTCCCTCTCTCTCTCCTTAATTCTCCACACTCTGGCCTCATGTACCCCTCTTCCTCTCCTTCAACTTCTCCTTCATGCCCCTTTCCTCCAAATCCAATGGGCAGCCAAGGCCACTTCTCTTCTTCCATAACTTCATCTTATACTCTCTGTTCTCACTTCTGAAATTTCCAGCACACCCTGGTGCAGACCTCGCTCACCTCATGACTGAACCATTGCTATATCTTTCTGGTTGGTCTTCCTTTTACAAATCTCTCCCAACTCCAGCTGTCAAAGTGCTCTTTTTAAAGCACAGGTGTACCAATGAAGAGGACATTAAAGCAATAATTAGCAGCTATTTTGCCCAACTATATGCCAATCAATTTCACAATCTAAATGAAATGGAAGAATATTTACAAAAAATATAAACTACCCAGATTAAAGGTAGAGGAAATAAAATCCTTAAATAAGCTCATTTTAGAAAAAGAAATTGAACAAGCCATCAATGAACTCCCTAAGAAAAAATCTCCAGGGCCAGATGGATTCACAGGTGAATTCTACCAAACATTTAAAGAACAATTAATTCCAATACCATACAAACTATTTGGAAAACAGGTGAAGATGGAATCCTACTGTGAGAAAACAATTATTAATAATAAATTTATAGGAGAAACCCAGACTTGTTAGTGTTAGCTGCTCTCTCCCCTTCTCAAGAAACCAACCTGGGATGAGCCTTCACGTTAACAAAAGGAATGCAGATAGATCCTCCTGATTAGCTAGGGAAAGAATTTGATCTCTAAGACTGCTCTCCCCCTCAAGTCATGTCACTCAATGGAGCTGAATGATGCTAACCAATTAGCTTAGATCAATGTGTGGTAACCCACCTCTACCAAAAAGAGGGTAAAAATCCCTGGGGACATGTGGGTTGCTCTCTGACTCTCTTAGCCTGAGTGCTTGCTCGCTCTCTCTGGCACCCTTCCTGCATGTCTCTCTCTGTCTCTGTCTCTGTCTCTGTCTCTCTGTCTCTCTGTCTCTGTCTCTGTCTCTCTCTCTGTGTGTCTCTCTGTCTCTGTCTCTGTCTGTCTCTCTGTCTCTGTCTCTGTCTCTGTCTCTGTCTCTGTCTCTCTCTCTCTCTCTCTCTCTCTCTCTGTCTGTCTCAGTCTCTCAGGAAAATTCTCTTAGTTGTTTCTGCACCTTACACAGTTCTCTTACCTTGCCTCCTTCTGTATGGCTGCCAAACTGATTCCATGACTCTATTTCTTTTTTAAAAGTAACTTTATTCTACATTGGAGGGTCTCTAAAGCTAGTAGTTTAATTTTACAAAAACAAAACTAGATTCTCTTTTTTACTACTCCTGCTGTCCTTGAAATTATTTTTCTATATATGCAGGGGTAGACATGTAATGATCCCTCGTAGGTTTGATTCCAATACTGATCACCAGGGAGAGTTTAACCTAAATTCTTCCCATGCCCAGGACTGCTTGTCATTAGGTAGTCTGGTGACCTTATACTATTACAGGATCACCATATTTTGTTTTTGTTTTTGTTTTCTGTGGGGCAATGGGGGTTAAGTGACTTGGCCAGGATCACACAGCTAGTAAGTGTCAAGTGTCTGAGGTCAGATTTGAACTCAGGTCCTCCTGAATCCAGGGCTGGTGCTTTATCCACTGTGCCACCTAGCTGCCCTCCGGATCACCATATTTTTGACAGGTCAGAGCATTGCAATGAATAATTGAAGAATATGAAATTCAAAAGGAATATATTAAAAGTTTCTCACTTGTCTACCTTGCCAAATAAAGGAAGGGAAAGGAATGGTGAGAAAAAGTTAATAAACATTTATTAAACAGTTATTATGTGCTAAAAACTGTGTCAAATGCTGGGGATCCAAAAGACAAACCTACCAAAGCTCACAGTCTAATAGGTGAGACCACAAGAAAAACAATTATGAGCAAATACAGAAAAAAAAATTAGGAAAGGATTTGGGCATCAAGGTGGGATAGTAAATAGAGGCCCAGGACTGGAGTCAAGAAGACATGAGTTCACATTTGTCTTCAGAAACTGTAAGTCACAGTTTACCTCAATCTCTTCAATTGTAAAATAAGGTAGAGAAAAGTGGTTTTACCACTCCAGTATCTTTGCCAAAAAAAAATTTAAATGGGTCCATGAAGAGTCAGACATGACTGAAATGACTAAGCAACAACAAATTGACATTCAGAGTGAAATGGTTAGAAGACAGTTGGAAATGTTTCATTGCTGAACAGCAGCTCTGAACAATATCTAGGGATATTCAAGTGGTCTGTGAAGCCAATATGATACAGAAATGTGAAAAAAAATGACCATGAAAGAGAAAGGTACCTTGGATAACATTGATTGAGGCACAGAGAAAGATATTTCTACATCTGGTCTTGTGTTCAATTTTGGCACCCTAGTTGAAGAAGGATATTAATATTTATCATATGATATTTAAGCTGGAGAATGTTGGAAGATGGCCACATGATAGGACCTCTTTCCTTATATCAGATGATAAAGACATCTTAGCAACCTGAGGACGCTGTCATTCAGTATATTAGCTGTCATTCATATTTGTGGTATCTGAATAATTAATAAAGATGTCTTCTTTGCATTTATCCCAGTCACTGATTAAAAATGTACTGAACAGTATCATATAAAAGACAGAGCACTAGATTCTAGGTGAATATATATGAGTGATTCACTGATTCATGCTGAGGGCTCTGGGTGGTGTTTCTAGAAAAGGGTAGCATTAAAAAGATGATGTTTCCATAGACTTCACACCAGGAAAATCAGAAGTACTCCATTGTGGCTTCTACAACATTAGGTGAGGGAAACTAGCAGGTGATGACACCATTAATTACTTGGGTGCTTGGTTGTGCTGGAGTCGGTTTATACCAGCTCCAGAGTGTCAATTGATTCCAAAGTCAACAAATATTCATGGGTTTGATAAACTCTTTTGATAGAGGGTGACCATGAATGAGAGAGAATGTTTGAATTCTTCCTGCCCAGGGAAGTAAGGTCAGGCTTCCCTTCCCAGGCGAGAGGAGCTCAGTTCCAGGGCTGCAGGTGAGGTGGGAACACTCTCCCCCAGGCCTATACCCAACATATCCACAGATATTCTCTCCCTTAGAGTCAGGAAGAATCTGCTGACATGTACAGGGTTGGTGATGCCAAGCTTGACCCAGGGGCCTTCCTCAGCACACAAAGGATGGTTCTCTAGGTCCCTCTAACCAAAGTCCTTACAGCTATAACCTCAAACCTTACATATATTTCTAGGTCACTGCCACCTTCTCCATAGATATTCTTCCAACCCTTTATCTCCATCTTCAAGACCTCAAATTCGCCCCTAGTCCATCTCTCAGAAGACCACCATGTCTCCTACTTTATTCAGAAGACTGAGATGGGAGGGGAAAGGAAATATGAATAAGCATTTATTAAGAGATTGTGCATGAATTTTTGTTCACAGATGATTCTGAACTCAATGCAGACTCTGAAACTGAGATGCAACAAAGTATGAATCAATTCTTCACTGCTTGTGCTAATTTTGGCCTAAAATCTACACCATGAAAGCACATGCATTCCACCATCTCAATTATCTTAGGAAGATTCCGAAGATCACCTGGCAGGGTAAGGTCCCAGCTATTGAGGTCTTTTCTAGAACTAAACTGCCAAGCATTCAAACTCTATTGCAGAGAGCATAACTCTGATGGGGTGGCCACATTGTATGAATGCCAAATGTACGCTTTATGGAGAACTCACACTAGGCAAGTGTTCATATGATAGTCAGAAGAAGTGATACAATCACCCTATGAAGAATTTTTGAATTGTTTGTATGACTTGGGAACCACTGGCACAGGACCTCCCAGTGTGGTGTGCCCTTCTCAGAGAAAGCAATCTACTCTATAAGCAAAGCAGAATTCAAGTAGCTCAAAAGAAATGTGAGATGTACAAATTTAGAGAATATGCCCCAAATGTTCCCATGAACTCTTTGTGATTGGTCTGATCAGCCACAGTCAGACCCACTATAACTTGATTCTAATATAATGATATCATTTGGATCTTCTCCTGGAATAAAGGACTGTGACAGCCATTTATATACTGCCAAGTATGGGCCAGGCACTGTGCTCAGTGCTTTGGACTAATATTATCTTTGGATCCTCCAAACAACCCTGAGAGCTGGGGACTATTATTTCCCCCATTTTATAGATGAGGAAACTGTGGCAGAGGTTGTATCTTACTCAGGGCCACACAGTAAGTACTGGAGGAGGCTGGATGTGAACTCATGTCCACCTGACCTCAGACCCCTTACTCTGTTCACTGCACCACAAGGTGACTCCAGACTATCTGATAATTTTTATAAACAAGAAAACAGGTTGAATCTCGTGGAGGTATGTGAGGCTGGGACTATAAGAGAATTAATTCTGAGGTCCTAGTTCCCTTGAGCTGTGGGTAAGGAACTCCTTGACCTGTGACTGGGGGTGGACCTGGAAATAGTAACTCCATTCGGGGCAGCTAGATGGTGCAGTGGATAAAGTACTGGCCCTGGATTCAGGAGGACCTGAGTTCAAATCTGGCCTCAGACACTTGACACTTACTAGCTGTGTGACCCTGGGCAAGTCACTTAACCCCAATTGCCTCACCAAAAAAAAATAGTAGTTCCATTCACAGCCTTCAAAGCTGGGGAGAAGCTAAGACAAGCTGTCAGGGGAGCAGCAGATCTCAAGGAATGAAAGGGGAGCACCTGGAGCAGAGGGAGAGAATGGTTGAGGAACTGGGGCTGGAGAAGGAGTGTGAGAGGGAAAGGATCAGAGAGGGGCAAGGGGCCACCCAGACAAAAGGTAGGGAGGGAGAAGGAGAGAAAGAAGTATGATGGGGAAGTCATTCCTGTCTCCTTCCTCACTAAGCACTTTTCTAGAATCCAGAGGAAGGGCACAGTGGGAACAGAAGCTAGTTGTGGATTTTATCTCACTTCCACATCAGTCAGTTTCACAGTGAGCATCAGCATCATTATCCCACACCTGAGAGTAATAATCAGCCTCCTCCACAGCCTGGAGCCCAGAGATGTTCCGTGTGCTTGTGTTCCCTGACTTGGCACCAGAGAAGTAGGCAAGGATCATTCTAAATCATCAGGACAGGGGACCTGCCAGGTGTCTGCTCAGACCACTGTAGGCACTTCCCGTTAATATTATCCCCAGCACAGGAAATTGTGGCCATCTACTTCTCCCCGGGGTCTTGAACACAGAAGGTGGCTGAGTCAGCACATTAGAGAGCCGCCGCCCCCCGCCCCCCCCCAACCTTCAAGGGTAGGAACGAAGACATTGGTCTGAAGCAGGGGGTCTTTCCTCCAAGGATATGCTGGCCCTTCAAACAGCTTCAGGATGAGCTTGGGGCAGGACCAGGCCTGGCCTGAGACATTGTGGGGTCTGATTCCCAGGGAGGGGACCTTGGGAGGTCTCCCTGTGTAGAGAGTGAGGAGTGGAAACAGCAGAGGAATCCAAGCCATAGTGAAGGTTCTTCCCAGAGCCCTGTGTCCTGAGGCTCTACAGATGGGCCTCCCAATCTTAGGCCCTACAAGGAAGAGAGGCTTCACATTAAAAATCCGTACCTGCTCTAGACATCAGTATAAGATGCCTCAAGTGTTGGCTGACCCTCTATGCTCCTAGGACCTGGAAGTAGGACTGGGTCATTATGGTCCCTGAGTCTTTGCCAACTTTGAGATTCTGGGATTCTGGGATCCTGGTATTCTAGGAGTCAGTTTATTCCTCCTCAGATTCTACTTCTTATGCTTTTGAACTATGCTGCTACAACTCAGGTCCTTCCTCATCCTGGACTTTCCCTATGCGCTGGGACCTTCTCACCATGGAATATGCATCCGCCATACCTCCCATTGGTGAGATGCCCCAGGATCTGCTCTGGGGACAGCCAGGCCTCATCCCCCTCAAGCTGTGCATCAGACTCTTCAAGTTTCCCTACCATGACCCCCTCAATGCATGCCACAGTTCTCTCTCTCTCTCTCTCTCTCTCTCTCTCTCTCTCACACACACACACACACACACACACACACACACGCACACACACACGGTTAGAGTTAGGTGTGTCTAACTTCTGTAATACACTCTTCTGAAATGTATCAGGTACCTCTTTTAAATTCACCCCAAAGTTTAGTTTAAGGTAGAATTCCAACTGAATCAGTTTGGGGCCAATACTCCCAACCGGCAACATTTTACTTTCTGTGGTTCTAATACACAGAAAATACCTGATGGGTGACTCAAAACTACAAAAGGACACTAGCCATGGGCGACTTTTCATGCGGATCTTCTATTCAACTTAGGGTATTAATAACACTTTCATAATTGTCAGAAATGATGATCAAATAATCTTTCATGACATTAAATCTTCACCAAACTTTTCTACACAGAAACCCCTCTATGGAACCAAGGGAGAGCCATGGAATTGGGCTTGCTAAGTAGCCAAAGCTACCTATAACCATATAAAAATGTTCTAAATCACTATTAATTGGAGAAATGCAAATTCTGAGGTACTTTCTCACTAGATTGGCTATTAGGATAGAAATGGAAAATGAGGGCAGCTAGATGGCTCAATAGATAGAGCACTGGCCCTGGATTCAGGAGGAGCTGAGTTCAAATCCAACCTCGGACAGTTGACATTTACTAGCTGTGTGACCCTGGGCAAGTCACTTAAGCCTCATTGCCTGACCCCCTGTCCCCCCCCAAAAAAAGAACTGCAAAAAAAAAAAGCCTGACTTTTAGGGGCAGCTAGGTGGCACAGTGGATAGAGCACCAGCCCTGGAGTCAGGAGTACCTGAGTTCATATCCAGCCTCAGACATTTGACACTTACTAGCTGTGTGACCCTGGGCAAGTCACTTAACCCCAATTGCCTCACCAAAAAGAAAAAAAAGAAATGGAAAATGAAAAATATTAGAAAGAATGTGGAAAAACTG
Source organism: Dromiciops gliroides (assembly GCF_019393635.1). NCBI lineage: Eukaryota > Metazoa > Chordata > Mammalia > Microbiotheria > Microbiotheriidae > Dromiciops > Dromiciops gliroides. The sequence continues at coordinate 1,319,495 of NC_057861.1, forward strand.
AAACACTTTTCCAATACTTTTGGATTTGTGAACTGATTGAAACATTATGTAAAGCAATTTGGAACTATGCCCCAAAGCCTATAAAACCATGCATATCCTTTTACCTAGCAATACCACTACTCTCCAACATAGTATCCCAAAAGAGATCAAAAGAAAAAAGGGAACATATATAACCTTTATCAGATTGCTTGCTGTCTTGGGGAGGGAGGAGGGAGGAGGGAGGAGAAGAAGGGAGAAAATTTTGAAACTAGAAATTTCATAAAAACAAATGTTGAAAGGGGCAGCTAGGTGGCACCAGCCCTGGATTCAGTAGGACCTGAGTTTAAATCCAGGTTCAGACACTTGACACTTACTAGCTGTGTGAGCAAGTCACTTAACCCTCATTGCCCCACAAAAAAACAAACAAAAAACAAAAAGAAAAGAGGAGGCTGAAGAAGGGAGAAATTGACATCTGCTATTTTGAAATTGATCTTTTAAAAACAAATGTTGAAAACTATCTCTACATGTAACTAGAAAATAATAAAATACTTTTATGATAAAATCTTGGGAAAAACTGAACTTAGGGATTTCATAAATGGACTAATGGGAAAAGAATGAGAGGTTTAAGAGTCATAAATGTTGATGACATTGTTAAGGTACATTCATTCAATATTGTATATGATGTTTGTGGGGGGGAAAGAAATTTAAAAAAAAAGAAAAATGAAAAGGACCAATATGTAGAAAAATATTTGTAGCAGTTCTTTTCTAGTGGCAAAGAATTGGAAATTGAAGGGATAGCCATCAATTGGAGAATGGCTGAATAAGTTGTGGTATATGACTTTGATGGACTGTTATTGTGCTCTAAGAAGTAATGAGCAGTTTGCTCTGTGATAGGCTTGGAAAATATTACATGAACTCATGTAAAGTGAAATGAGCAGAGTGAGAAGAACATTTTATATAGTAACAGCAACATTGTATGATGATATCCTGTGAATAACTTACCTAATCTCAGCAATACAATGATTCAAGACAATTCTGAAGTACTTATGATGAAAGGTGCTATCCGTCTTCAGAGAAAGAACTGTTGGAGACTGAATGCAGATCAAAAATACTTTTTCAAAACTTTATTTTTTCTTGTTTTTTTTATTTTGTTCTGTTTTTTCAAAAAACATGACCAATATAGAAATATAGTTTGCATGACTATACGTGTATAACCTGCATCAAACTGCTTATGTTCTGAATAAGGGATTGGAAGGGAGGGAGAGAGAATTTGAAACTCAATTTATAAAATGAATGTTGGTAATTGTTTTTACCTTTAATTTGTGAAAAATAAAATGCTAAATTAAAAATATAAACAGTTTAACCTTATTAAATCTCTTCTGTTTTCACTCTCTGGTTTACATTTTTATACTTCTCTTAAATCTTACATTTCAAAATCACATTTTCTGCAGAGCCAAGAGGGCTGGAAGTTGCCTGAGCTCTCAAAAATTTCCCTGGGAAGCAACATTAATTTAAGCCTCTAAACAGATTCTGGAGCTATAGAACCTGCAAAAAGATGGAGTAAAACAATTTTCTGGCTTAAGATAACCTAGAAGGACTTCAAGAAAGGTCTGTCTTGGGGCAGCTAGGTGGCACAGTGGATAAAGCACCGGCCCTGGATTCAGAAGGATCTGAGTTCAAATCCGACCTCAGACACTTAACATGTACTAGCTGTGTGACCCTGGGCAAGTCACTTCACCCCCATTGCCTCTCAAAAAAATAAAAAGGTCCATCTCACTTGGGTAAAAGAGGAACACAGCTCAGTGAAGAGGGTGTCTGGGCAAGCCAGCTCTGAGATGCTCTTAGCCACAGCTTAGATCAGCAGCTGAGGAACCTCAGTCCTGGCTCAGCAGGCTAGTGGTATAGCAGGCCAGTTGTGAAGGCCCCAGCCCCAACACAGAAAACAACCTGCCAGCTTGGTTATATGTTAGACAACAGACCATCTAGATCAGGCCACTCCAGTGCACTGAACAAGTCTATCAGGAAGATAGTATGGCAGAAATTAGGCATAGACCAACATCTTATACCACATACCAAAATGAGGGCAAAATGGGTACATGATTTAGACATAAAGGGTGATACGACAGGCAAATTAGGAGAGAAAGGAATAGTTTACATATCAGATTTATGAAAAGGGGAAGAATTTATGACCAAACAAGACCTAGAGAACATTATGAAATGCAAAATGGATAATTTTGATTACATTAAATTAAAAAGGTTTTGTACAAAAAAAAAAAGGTTTTGTACAAACAGAAGCAATGCAGCCAAGATTAAATTAGATTAGAAGGAAAACAGAGCTGGAAAACAATTTTTACAGCCAGTGTTTCTGATAAAGACCTCATTTCTAAAATATTTAGAGAACTGAATGAAATTTATTAGAATACAAGTCATTCCCCAATTGAGAAATGGTCAAAGGATATGAATAGGAAGTTTTCAGATGAAGAAATTAAAGCTATATTTAGCCATATGAAAAATGTTCTAAATCACTATTAATTAGATAAATGCAAATTAAAACAACTCTGAGGTATCACCTCATACCTATAAGATAGGCTAATATGACAAAAAAAGGAAAATAATAAATGTTGGAGAAGCCGTGGAAAAAATGGAACACTAATGCATCATTGGTGGAGGTGTGAACTGATCCAGCCATTCTGCAGAGCAATTTGAAATTATGCCCAAAGGGCTACAAAGCTGTGCATACCCATTGACCCAGCAATATCACTTTTCGGTCTTTTTCCCAAAGAGATCATAAAAAAGGGAAAAGGACCCAAGGACCCATATGCACAAAAATATTTATAGCTGCTCTTTTTATGGTGGCAAGGAATTGGAAATTCAGGGGATGTCCATCAATTGGGGAATGGCTGAACAAGTTGTGGTATATGAATGTAATAGAATTCTATTGTGCTGTAAGAAACAATGAGCAGGGGGGCAGCTAGGTGACGCAGGGGATAAAGTACCGGCCCTGGATTCAGGAGTACCTGAGTTCAAATCCAGCCTCAGACACTTGACACTTACTAGCTGTGTGACCCTGGGCAAGTCACTTAACCCCCATAGCCCTGCAAAAACAAAAACAAAAACAAAAACAAAAACAAAAACAAAAACAAAAACAAAAACAAAAACAAAAACAAAACAAAACAAAACACAATGAGCAGGAGGAGTTCAGAGAAACCTGGAAGGACTTGCATGAACTGATGATGAGTGAGATGAGCAGAACCAGAAGAACATTGTATACAGTATCATCAACATTATGTGTTCATCAACTGTGATAGACTAGATTCTTCTCACCAATCCAACGGTACAAGAAAGTTCCAAAGGACTCATGATAGAAAAGGCTCTCCAAATCCAGAAGAAAAAAAAAAGGAACCGTGGAATATGGATGCTGATTGGACCATACTATTTCTTTTGGTTTTTGGTGCTGTTGGTTTTCTATTTTGAGGTTTTTCCTTTTTGCTCTGATTCTTCTCTCATAACATGACTAATGCTGAAATATGTTTAATGTTATAATGTATACATAACCTATATCAGATTACCTGCTGTCTAGGGGAGAGGGGGAGGGAGGGGAGGGAGGGGAGGGAGGAATAAAACTTTGAAATTGGAAATCTTATATAAACAAATGTTGAAAACTATTTCTATGTGTAACTGGAAAATAATAAAATACTTTTGTTTAAAAAAAAAAAGAATAAATGGGATTCAGGGGCAGCTAGGTGGCACAGTAGATAAAGCACCAGCCCTGGATTCAGGAAAACCTGAGTTCAAATAAGGCCTCAGACACTTAGCACTTACTAGCTGTGTGACCCTGGGCAAGTCATTTAACTCTCATTGCCCTGCAAAAAACAAACGAACAAACAAACAAACAAAAAGAATAAAGGGGATTCCAGAGGCAAAATTTTTTCTAGAGCACAGACATACTTCCAGTTCTGGGAATAACAGGTCTGAATACTGACCCACATTAATTTAGCATAGCCATATTTGTCAGTTTTGTTTATATCTTAACCTAAATTAGTATCTTGTGGAATTCTGTCTGGCTACATTGTCAAATGCTACTCACATGTATGTGCTAGATCCCCACAGGACAACTGACTGTTGCTGTTTTGAAGATGTTACTCAATATTGGTGGACACTGTTGCCGATGAACTAAGTAAAATGTAGAAACTCCAGCTCTTCAGAATGTTTGAAGTTCTCTGTCATCTATTGGAAAAAATAAGGCTGAGTGGTGTGAAGAGGCCAATGTGACGTCACTAAGTGGGTAGAAATAGTAAAATTGACAGGGCCTTCAGCTGCTTTAGGATCCAAGTCTCTCCAGTTCTGTAGAGGATGTGAAGAGGACATAGAGGCTTAGGGAAGTGAAGTGGCCTGTGTAAATTCACTAAACAGGTCCAAGACTAAATCTAACAAGATCTTCAGTGCCTTTAATGTCCAAACCCATTTAAATTTAAAAAAAAATCCAAAACCCTAATACAACTGGAGGGAAATCTGAGGAGCACAAGGGACTAGTGTAAGTTCATCTAAAGGGTTTTAGCATCAGAATACATGCCCTACTAGTGACTATTTGGAAAATATGAGGCTGGGGCGGGGGAGGGGGGTATGTGTGAAGAAGCTAATGTGACATCTTTTTTTGTTGTTGTTGTTTTGTTTTTTGTTTGTTTTTTTGCAGGCAATGGGGGTTAAGTGACTTGCCCAGGGTCACACAGCTAGTAAGTGTCAAGTGTCTGAGGCCGGATTTGAACTCAGGTACTCCTGAATTCAGGGCCGGTGCTTTAACCACTGCGCCATCTAGCTGCCCCTAATGTGGCATCTTTAACAGAGGCCAAGTAATAAAACTGAATGAGCTTTCAGAGCCTTTAGGATCCAAGTATTTCCTGTGCTTGTTTAGGGAAACTGAGCCTTAGGGATTTGAAGATACCTTATAAATTCAGTAAACAGGTCCAAGACTGAATGTTAGAAAGCCTTCAAAATTCTTAGAATTCAATCATTTAAAAATATAAATAATAATAAATTTTTTTTAAATATATCTAAACAGCTAATGATGTTGGAGGGGAAATAGATCTAGCATCCTCAAGGGACCCAGATGAACCTTTTCCTTTTTAATTTCCTTTTAATTTATTTTCCCACAATTATATGTAGAAACTATTTTTAACATTTATTTTTAGAATTTTGATTTTCAAATTCTGCAAAATATTTCCATATTAGTCATTTTGTGAAAGAAAATATAGACCCTCCTCAAAAAAAAAAAAAGAAAAAAGAAAAAGAAAGTAAAAAAAATATATGGTTCAGTTGGTATTCAGACACCATCAGTTCTTTGAATCAGGATGGATAGCATTTTTCATCATAAGTCTGTCAGAGATGTCCTGGATCATTAGATTGCTGAGAAGAGCTAAGTCATTCACAGCTGATCATCTTAAAATATTGCTGTTACTTTGTGTACAGTACATTTCCTCTTGCATCAGTTCATGCAAGTCTTTCCAGGTTTTTCTGTGTGAGTGAGATTTTCCTCAACCCTTAGATATGTGATTTGTCCCTTAGTGATCTAATCAGTATCATATACTACAAGTTGTGATTTAATAATCAGCATATAGTGTATAAACTGTGATTTAACTTAAGTATTTCTTATAGAGCAAATAAGGCAATGGTGCTTATAAAATGCTGTTAGATGAACATAAGATTGACTTTAACCTTGACAATATAGATATGAATTACTTATTCCAGACAATATCACACTTGTTTGACTCTGTGTTGAAGAAAGATATGTCTTTTTAGAAATACTAAAAAGTTAGACCGTCTTGCTGTCACAACAGCATGTCAAGTAAATTGACTGTTTATTTCTAGACTGCAAGTCCAGACATATATTATTTTGATTGACTTTATGTGTCTTGGTTGACTGTAAAATGGGAGGAGTTTGTCTAAAATTAGTAGGGTATATAAGCATTTAAGCCTCATAGGGGTATAAAAGTATTAGACCAGTACTGCTTGGGGTGTTTGGGTCCTAGACCTGAGATAGGCTTTATTGTGAGACAGGTACCCTCTTTCAATAAACCTATTTTCTACAGCTTGGAGACTTCACTGTTTCCTTTTCTTCATTAGACTTAGAAATTTTCACGACAATTTTGGTGAACCTGACGTGATCTTGCAGAAATTCTGTCGTTTGGGTTCCTCCTTTTCAACTCGGGACTCTGTCTGAGCTCAACCCTGGAGACATTTCCCCTCAGTCCCTTCTTGAAGGAGACAGGCCTGAACACAGGTGCTCCCTCAATTTCAGTTCTCACTCAATTGAACTGAACTGTCTTCCAAGCTGGATGAGTATTTTCAAGCTGCAGATTGAGATACTCATTTCCTTCCCTCTTTTCCTTTTTTCTGCCTTCTTATACTAAATAATTTAATTAATTGTGTCTAAAAATTTAAAAGCTAGCTGTAAATTATTCTTTGTGGTTCCTAGGTTTCGATTTTAAAAGAACTGCTTTTTTTGTGCTGCCTACTAGGTCTGTGGGAGGTCTCCTTTTTAAACTGAGCAATCATTGACTTTCTGTTAGAAGGAGAATTATTTATGATTTTAGCTTTTAAAAAGGAAAGGAGAAACAGAAATAAATTAGGACAATTAGAGATTTTAAATTGTTAAAAGGATAATAATTCATATTATTTTTAATTTATAGTTTGGATAACCATTAGAATTGAGGGAATAGTTGTGGATAGGCTGATGTCCCATCGACCAGCAACACCAGAGTCGGTATGCAACAGTAGGGCATAGAATCTGGACAGTCAGAGGAGCCTATTGTGGGAAGCTCATAAGGCATAGGATCTGTATAATCAGAGGAGCCCACTGTGGGAGACCCCTTGTAGGGAGGTATAGCATCTGGTTCTGTTTTGCCCAGTACAAGCCAGATCAGTCCTCCCCACTCTGTGTGACATGGGAACTAGGCTAAGTAGAATATCAATTCCTAAAGATTCTGTTAGAGGGGGCAGCTAGGTGGCAAAGTGGATAAAGCACCAGCCCTGGATTCAGGAGGACCTGAGTTCAAATCCAGCCTCAGACACTTGACGCTTACTAGCTGTGTGACCCTGGGTGAGTCACTTAATCCTCATTGCCCTGCAAAAATAAAGAAAAAAGAAAAAGAAGGAAAAAAGGTTCTCTGTTAAATAAATTTTTAGAGAAATTAGATAAAGGAGAACTAACTGTAGGCAAAGAAATAAACAGAGAAACTGCCATTAGATACTGTTTTTAATTGGTCTAAAAACCTTAGGAACCTCTGAAAATTGGAACTTTTGATCTTTATATTCTGGAAAAGTTAGAAAACTTCTTAGAAACACAGGAAAATTGGAAATAGAATATTTAGTTGGTTGAAAATGTGATCTACTATTATTTTTGAAGAAATTAGACAAAGAAAGGAATCTGTTACTCTTTTGTTTTGTAGGGCAATGAAGGTTAAGTGACTTGCCCAGGGTCACACAGCTAGTAAGTGTCAAGTGTCTTAGGCTGGATTTGAACTCAGGTCCTCCTGAATCCAGGGCCAATGTTTTATCCACTGCGCCACCTAGCTGCCCCAAATCAGTTACTCTTTATCCAGTAGTTAACGTACCATCAGGTCTTCCTTCTCATTTTAAACCTGAAGATTTGCTGCTGTGGTTACTGACTATGATGTGCTGTGGTCAGCTTTACTTCCATCAACTTTCAGTGCACAGGCAGCTCAATTTGTAATCTTAACAAAAGCCTGTCACTGTTGAGCTCATATGCTGATGTGCTACAAAGACAGCAGCCACTGAAAGTCTCATTTCACAAAATTCAGTGGCCAGACCTTAGTTACATAGACAAGGGAGTGGTAACCTGTATAAAATGGTATAATACTCAACAGATACCATGAGCTTGAGTAAGTGAAGAAAGCAGGCCTCCCTGGAAGTTCCTTCAGGAGATCATTATGGTGCACAGGCAATCACAGGTACAATAATTGGCAATAATTGGCTTCTTGTATTACAAAAAGTTGTTTGGAAGATTTAGTTTTCCATCAGTAAAAGGAAGGTGACATATGGTGGTCATCTTCTAACATATCTTCTATTTAAGTCATTGTAAATTGTTTTAAAAATTTTGACAAAGGTTAGACACCTTAAATACTGTTTGGTTCTTATTCATAAATTAACAAGTTAGGTGGAACTTTTTTCTGCTTCCAAAGCTGATGCAGCCTTTGCAGCCAAAACAATTATTAGAGAAATTGTCCTAAGATATGGCCTGCCTGCTCAAATTGATACAAATAAAGGTTCTCATTTTACTGATGTCTTTCTATAGTTTATACAAATTTGGGAATTGAACCACAATTTCATGCTCCTTACCATCCTCGATTTTCTGGACAGGTAGAGTGTCTGAATAAAGAAATTAAGCTTTGGATTGGAAAATTACATCAAGAAACTCATTTGGAATGGCCTGATGTATTTCCTCTAGTTCTGTTCCATCTTAGGAGTAGGCCCAGAGGAGATTGTCATATTTCTCCTCAAGAGATGTTATTTAGTCATAAACCTCTGAAAACAAGACCTGAGAGCAAGACCATTTGTGCCTGTATATTCCTCTATGTTGGGGGGAGATCTATCAATAGCTAAATATGAAGGAGAATTACAAAACAGGCTAAAGGGAATTGCAAGCTGTTAGAACATTATTTCAATCTGACCCTATTGATTTTTTCTTATATGATTTTTAATCTGGTGATTTTGTATACATGAACATTTTTGACATTCTAGTGGAATTCAACCTGCTTAGGAAGGACCCTTTCGAGTCTTTCTGACTACTCCTACATCATGGAAAAGTTCATGGATTCATTATTCACACATCAAATCTGCTCCTTTTACTTCTTGGAGTGGACCCCAATCTTTTTGAATTTGTTTCTGCTTTATGTGATCTGTACACAAGGTAATCTGCAAAGTTTTCCTAAACTTTTTAGCACAATTATATTATGGGTAGATTTCCTTCTGTTATTTATTTTGGGCTTACTTATATTCTAGTTTGAATTTATGAGACAAGTATTCAGAGGAATAGGATGGAATGTAACCTTACTTGAGAAGTTTATCTTTTTGTTCATTTGTTTTTCCCTGTGTCCATTAGATCTTGTATTTCACTTTATAAAAGTTATGGAAAATTTTCTTGTTATCCTCATGATGTCTCAAGACTATCATTCTTAAGTTTGAAAATTTGATGATTAAATGCACCACACTAATAGAGTTTCAAGTGTACCAGAACTTCCTCTTTTCTCTGTTAGCTGCTAATTTAACTCAAGGAGACACGCACTTGGAAAAGAAAAAAAACCACTATTCTAAAGTGTACCCAAACTTTTGAGAGAAATGTTTAATGTAAAACATCTCTGTGTTTCCTTGAAGGTATTATTTGGTCATAATCTTAGCAAATGTCAAGGATGTGTTAATTCAATTGGATTTACTTGTCCTTATGAAGCAATGCCCTGTTCCATTTATGTCTTAGTGGGTACAGTGTTAGGTTTTGTTGTTACATAATCTGCTCTTGTTTGATCATTCTAAAAGGAATTATGAGGATTTAGTCGTTAAAGTTGATACAGTATGGTTTGTGGAGGTTTCACTCCAAACACCACTGCTCTGAAAGGAGGGAAAAGATAATAGGTTAAGATAATAATTTATGATAATTTTTGATGGGATTTCAATTATTGGGAAAATTTGATTTTTTAAAAAATTCAATTTAATTTATTTTTTGAGATTTTAACTTTAAATCCTGAGACCTTCACTTTTAACTTATACAACATATTTTGGTTTCTAGACACAGCATGTTGACATTTTATTTATGGATTTTCCTATTAGTTTTGGTTCATTTAATTTTGGTGCTGCTTGGGAAATTTTTCATTGTTGTATTTTCTGGAGAAATATTGTCCCAATTCAGAAAAAAAAGCAATCAGGAAATTTTTACCATGGTATTCATTGATTTTGTAGAACTCATCACTTATAAACATTAGCTTATTGAACAGAAACAAGAAACTTATTGTGATTCTAGAAGCTTTCTAGATGTTACAACTCAAGATGAGTGATTCTAGAAATATATTGAAAGATTTCTATTATTGTTCTGATGAGAACATATATCAGCATGATACATGAAAGAAAGGTAATAGAATTACTTTCAAGTATTTTTATACTAAAGAGATCTTTCATACCTCACTTCTTTATTATAAAGATGATCAATGATCTGTAAATTCAGGAAAATTATCACATTTTGGGCCATTTGCACTATTTGTTGGTGCCGCATATAATCTTTCTGTGAAAACCTAAGCAAAAGTCTTCTCCAGTCAATTGATTTTAGAGTTATTCACTCTGAGTCTCTGTTTTCATTGATTAATTATTGATGGATGGAAATTGTACATTAATTAATATATTACTGATTATTATTATATAATTTGTTTATAATTGTAATTATATATTTATTTAATATTTAAACTTGTTCTATGTTACATTCTGAGTCAAAGAACCTATTTCACATTTTTTATTATCATTATTGTCCCCAATATAAATCCATATGAGACTTTGATTATTGGAAGTAATTAGGACATTTTGGGACTATTATTTTATTATTCTGAGTCTGACTCAGGTATGATCATCAAGGAATACTGTTAAACCAATGAGTCATGGTGCTAGCAACCCTAAGGGGTTCTACATTTATGAATTACAGGTTGTGGAACTCTCATGGGAAAAGTTGGAGAAATGACTCTTAGCAAGAGCTGAGGTAGGATTCTTCTGACTTGGTTTCCCCAAATATGACACATGGAGCAGAAATATCCCCACCTAGTTAACTTTGAACCTGACTCAATGCACTTGGCTATCTGCATAACTTTTGCCCGGAGTTGTCCTGGATGTTGGGAAAGAATACCTTCCCTACTATATAGTGTATTTCCCTAATCTATTGTTGTAACTTCCTATAATCATGTCAAATGTCATATAAAGAACACAATATTGGTTTTAGTCTTGACATCTGTTATTAGCTATGTTTTTTAAATTTCTAATAATGAGGATGATCAGGAGAATGAAGCAAAGAGTGGTGGAATCAGGATATGAATTTGTCTGTTAGTTAATGTCACATTTGTTTTTGTCCAATGTTAAAGGAAGATATGTCAACATAACTTTAACTTTTGATTGATTATGCCTTAAAAGAGATATCTATTTTTGTTAGAGGTTATTTATTTAGATATGGTTAATTGTTTAATTTGTTTCAATAAGTTAATTGATGAATACTATTGTGAAATTGATTAATTAGTATTATTAAATTCATTATATACCTGAAGTTAATATAACAACTTTTATATGATTTTGTTTTGTTTATATTGAAGCTTGTGCTGTCACCAATCAATCCTGTTGTAAACTATTCAGGTGATATTTGTGTTGTTTAAAATCTAAATTGTAGGTTCTAATCACACACACACACACACACACACACACACACACACACACACACACAGTCTTGCGAGGAAGCTGGCTAAAATCACTGATAAATTCAGCAAGAGTTTAGGTTTTTAAAGATTTGCTAAAATATATATTATAAGTTAGTGAAAAGAGAGAGATTGAGAACAGATTCCTTATAGCATGGAAATCCTAGCTCAGATCTAATTAGGTATATCCAGAGAGAAAGAAAGCAATTTCCTTTCCTAGCGGCCCACTTGAAATAATCTCTCACCACCAGGCTGGTGTCTGAATGACTAAGAGGCTCCCCCCACCCCCACCCCGGCCATTCTCCATCTGACACCATGCTCATTTCTCCTTACCAAAAAGAGATTTCTTCTATGAGCAAGGGTCCACTTCCTAGTTCCTCTCTCCCTCCCCAAAGGGGAGGTCCTTCAAGCTGGTTGGTAGAGAGTGGTCTCTTACTGACATCATATCAAACACAGACAAGAAACTGCTAATTATATGCTCAGTCATAAAAAGACTTTGATCCTTTTATAGAAAATTATATTCCCTTTGAAAAATATGTTGCTGATTTGAAAAAAGCTGGTACTTTCACTGGGAATGATGCAATTGTAGCCTTTCAAAACATAACCAACTGAATGTAATCATTCATCAGTTGAATAAACCCCTGTGGCAAATTTGTGGCACAGATAAAGCCAACACTAAAGAACTCCATATTTTCTACCATAATGATCATTATGACAGCATTAGAAGAATCAATGATAATTCAGAAAACCCTGCCACTTTGGCATGCTGAGAATTGGAGAACCAGTTTATAAAATGTGGTATACCCCAAATTCTAGCAATATAAGTTCTTACCTTAAACAAGCTTTTCCTTCTACAGGTAAAAAACTTCTCCACCAAGACTACATGGCTCTGCCTTCTACAAAGGGTTATTGAACCTTATTGCTTGGTTTGCAAGGCAATCAATGAACATATTGAGTCTTGCTGATGTTTTATTTCTTTTTGATAAAACTGTTTATCACTTCAAGTATCTTTTATTGTCATTATACTACATAGAGAATTCATGGACAAGATGATGTGGTATACTTAATGAAGATTCTGTAATAATGTTTAATATTATCAGCCATTTACATTCATTTATCATTTATATGTCATTGTGACTGTGTATACTCTGGATATGGTTTGAGATTATTGTATATATTACAAGTATATCCTGAGTTATGCAGCATAGCATGCATTTTTATCATCATATTGTCTTTGGTGAAACTAATATGAGATTTATGAATTATGGAAACTGACCATTTCAGAGACTATCTGCTCTTACCCTGAGCTTAACAGAGATGGTTCAACTCCACGATACAGGCCATGAAGGGGATATATGTGCAACAGGAGGAGAGACAGGTACAAGTAAAATGCCCTGATGGAGGCTGAGCGAACAGCCATTTAGCAAAACCTGGGGGTGGGATTCCCTTAGTCCAAATCCATTCAGGAAGTCCATCGTTTGCTGATGATAGTGGTTATGTAGAGCACAATTGCTGGACATAGTCCAGTTTCTTCCTCTCTCCCTCCAAAAATGGCCTGCTGTCACGGAAGCTCTAACACATGCACCTGGTTTAACTTGATTCAGCTTCTTCACTCCATCTAGTGGCATGATCAGAATCCATCCACCTAGGGCCTAGCACAATTACTGGATGTCTAAGGAACCACTAGATGTGGTATGGTAAACTTCCCATAACATTTTCAGGTGTCATCACAGACACAATACTAAATTTGGCCTTGATCCAGAGACATGGTGGTAAAAAGTATTATTGATACCATAACTGCCTCAACTCTGTATTGCATATGGGTATAAGTATCATCCACAGGGGGAATGTAATGTGGTGCATGTATCAAGTTTAAATTTTTCTATATGGGTTATATTTTGAAGAACTCTCACTGTTTAATTTGATCACTGACAATGTTATACTAAAGCTTGGTGGAAATCCAACAGTTCAACAGCTAAAGAAGTAAAGTATCCAGAGACAACCAGAATCCAAAGACTGACCAGAATCCAGACTCCCTGATGGCATCTTAATACTCAACAAAGACAAGATTTCAAGGATTCCAAATGGACATTTTGGGGGTTTTTTCCTTCTGTTATTATATAAAGCATCTGTAGTGCGTATCTTCTGCAGAGGCTTTCCCTCTGTAGACATTGTCAAAGTGCGAGTCCAAGAGGGACTGCCCCCTAGACAAAATTTTCCCTTTCTCCCTTTCCTACATTGTTATTAGCATATTGTTTATTAGCATAAGTTATGATATTCTGTTATTTTTTACTGCTTCATCAAGGAAACACCCTGTGATTCTTATGTTTTTTGTTTGTTTGTTTTTAGTGAGGCAATTGGGGTTAAGTGACTTGCCCAGGGTCACACAGCTAGTAAGTGTTAAGTGTCTGAGGCCGGATTTGAACTCAGGTACTCCTGACTCCAGGGCCGGTGCTCTATCCACTGCACCACCTAGCTGCCCCCAGACCCTGTGATTCTTAACAAAGAAAAGGGGGGAATGTAAGGAATTGATTGTGATTTGGGGTTTCTATGATTCCATCTTTGGCTAAAATTAGAAATCCCAGAGTGCTCCTGTATACACTGACCTCATGCTAGACACCTGCACACCTACATGGGCCTGACCAAATTATAATGAAGGAGGCCCCACCAAGACTAGAAGCCCAGTGAGAACAGGTCAGGTGATCTTTGGCACTCAGAAGCTGGGGGGCTGACATTTGTAAAGCCACTTGTTAGTTCTGTCACTCAGGGCTACCAGCCAATTAGCTTGGAGCTGTGTGTTTCGTCAGCCCTGTTTCCTGTGAGAGAGGGGGCTTCTGGGAGAGAGAAGGGAGAAGAGAGCAATCAGGCATGAGTGGGAGAGGGAGTGAGAAGCTGATCAGCTGGTCCTCTTTAGAAATGCTGATTTCCGGGTGGTGCTGAGTTGCAGTTTGTATTTTTTTTCCTTGCTCTATTCCCTTTTTCATTGTCCATAGTTTTATTAACCTCACTTGTGTTTTAAATTTGTTCCCATTAATAAACCCTGTTTTGTTTTTTAAAAGAAGCTGTTAATCTCCTTTCCTTACCCCAATATTATGGTGAGCCACCCAATTAACACCCCCCATATTAAGTTTGGCCCTTACATATTATTGATGATGTGGAGGAATTATAAAAATAATTGGCTAGTACTTTGCAAAATAGCACAGCATACTCATGTACAAGAGGGTTTTATGGATAGCCTCGTGGATCAGCAGTGGAGGCTTATTATAATATGTTTTAAAAATGGATCTTAAGTATCTTAGGAGCTTTTATTCTTGTTAAAATAATTGTGAATTGTTGTATCTCTCAATTCTCTAAATGTTAACTTGATTATAAGATATATGTTTTCTAAGTATATTTCCTTAGGTATGAACTTTTCTAAGAAACTACCCATATTCTAGATCCTATTTATCTTCCTGATATGACATCATTTGCAAGTATAAACCTACAACTTATCCTTCCTGACATCTGCAATGATAATTTGCTTTATGATCTGGACTCTAATCCTAGTAGACTTCATCTGATCTCTGATGTTTGGACTTTATCCTTTCTTTTAGTAATGATATTGGGGCAACTAGGTGGCACAGTGGATAGAGCACTGGCCCTGGTGTCAGGAGTACCTGAGTTCAAATTTGGCCTCAGACACTTAACACTTACTAGCTGTGTGACCCTAGGCAAGTCACTTAACCCCAATTGCCTCACCAACACCCCCCCCAAAAAACAAAAACAAAAAACAAAATAAAAAACAAACAAAAAAGTAATGACATTGAGCTGTTCAGCAAAGACCACCACCTGACACCTATTCTTGTGAATCATCTGAGTCCATTACATCCTGAACAGACAACATGAGAGATTCTGTTCCTGAAGCAAACAATGCTCAGTCTTCAAATGTCACTATTATTGCTCCTTTGGTACATTTATACTGTGTATGATTTGTGATAGGATAGCAAGTGGACTTGTTAAAAGAATACCATGCTGTATTAATGGTTATAACTTTTTTAGGAAGAATGTTGAAGCAACCTGTTCAGGAAGACCTATTACTGGCAATGTCTGTCCCAAGTCTTTTAAATGTCATGAGAGTCTAGAATTGATACATAGTTGTTATTGTAGAATTGAGAAATGTGTTCAAGTTGGCATGCAATTAGAGGCAGCTAGGTGGCACAGTGGATAGAGCACCGACCCTAGATTCAGGAGGAACTGAGTTCTAATCCAGCCTCAGACCCTTCACACTTACTAGCTATGTGACCCTGGGCAAGTCACTTAACCCCAATTGCCTCACTAAAAAAAATTAAATTAAAAAGTTGGCATACAATTAAAACTTTCTACCGTGAGGAAATAACAATTTGTGAACCTTTACGGCCCTCCATGTACAAAATGTCTCAGACCATCATATTTTGGAAATATTAAGGGTCTTTGTGGCACTGTTTGTCACTATTCTAATAAGTAATAGATATTAAGTTTGAGCTTTGCTGTATTTCTGATTTTTGTAACTGTATTTCAACTAAATCAATATACCTATACTAAGATAACTTGTACCCATTCACATTATCATGTATGTAATTTTGTGCCTCAAATGGGGACTGCCCCTCTCTGGAAATCGCACTGCCCATACAGGACTTCCCTCTATGTTTTCAACTTCTTTTTGATTGTTAATGATCCACGAGACAAATTTAGTATTTGTCTTTGGATCAAAGGAGGGGGCGGAGGAAAGGCAGTGAGCTCCCAAACTAATGACATGATCGCTCCAAAAAACAGCCAAATAAGGTCATAGGAAAATGCCCGGAGCAGCAAAACTCACAGAAGAATGTGCTGAAATCATCTTCTAACCAAGAACGCCTTGGAAGGTCAGAAGGAGGGAGCCGCTGTGCTGATACAGGAGTCCGGCCCAACCCCACAGTCACGCTGACACAGATCCAGTCTCAGGAAGTCCTCACCAGAGAAAGAAACCCCCAGAGCCTCTGAATCAGCTGAAGCACCAGTGTCCTCTGGAACTAAGCTCACAGTCTGGTGAGTGGGATGAGCCCTGGGCAGGGGAGAGACTACAGGGGTCTATGCTGGTGCTAAGGCAGAACTTGGATTTTACACCCCTACTGAGAACCAGATGGTAGGCTCCAGTAGAAGTGGCCCAGGGGGGGAGGGGCACAGGCTCCACGGAGCTAACAACTACAACACACAAAGTTGGTTGATTGGCAAGTTGGTCTGGGGTCATCTAGGATCAGGAAACAGGCCAGGAGAGGGAAGAACCTGATTCTCCTTAAATCATACCCCCTGGGACTTCTTAAGCTTGGGATACTGCAGCCTGGAAGCAGTGCCCCACTTTAAGGAGCTAAAAGTCTAGTAAAAGAAAGGCAAGATGAGCCGACAGAGAAAGGTGAGGACCATAGAAAGTTTCTTCATTAACATGGATCAAAGGAGGGATAATGTGAGTGAGATTTTCCCCAACCCTTACATACGATTTGTCTCTTTAGGTATAAGTGATCTAATCAGTATCATATACTACAAGTTGTGATTTGATAATCAGCATATTGTGTATAAATTGTGATTTAACATGATTAACTATTTCTTATAGAGCAAATAAGGCAGTGGTGCTTATAAAATGCTGTTAGATGAACACAAGGTTGACTTTAGCCTTGACAATAGAGCTATGAATTACTTATTTCAGACAATATCACATTTGTTTGACTCTGTGTCTTTTTAGACATACTAAAAAGTTAGACTGTCTCTCTGTCACAACAACATGTCAAGTAAATTGACTGTTGATTTGTAGACTGTATTCCAGACATATATTATTTTGATTGACTTTATGTGTCTTGGTGGGCTGTAAAATGGGAGGAGTTTGTCAAAAATTGGTAGGGTATATAAGCATTTAAGCCTCATAAGGCTTTGGGTCTTTGGGTCCTAGACCTGAGACTGGCTTTATTGTGAGACAGGTAGCCTCTCTCAATAAACCTATTTTCTACAGCTTGGAGACTTCACTGTTTCTTTTTCTTCATTAGACTTAGAAATATTGGGGGATATCTGAGAGCATAATGCTCATCATTTTTTATAGCACAATAGTATTCCATCATAACCACACACCAGAATTTGTTCAGCCATTCCCTAATTGATGGGCATGCTTTCAATTTCCAATTCTTTGCCACAACAAAAGAACTGCTTTGAATGTTTTTGTACATATAGGCTCTTTTCCTTTTTTTTTTTTTTAATATCTCTTTGGATATAGACCCTAGTAGTGGTAGGATCCAAATGAATCTTACCTGCAAGGAGAATTGGATTTTGGAGTAGGGGAGAGGAGAAAAAAGGACTAAGAAAGAAGGGGAGAACACTGGGTCCCCCCTCCAAGATATTGATGATTAACAATTATTTCAAATGACAGCATTTCCTTTACAAAGGAATCACACACATTTCAGTAGGAAAAAAGTTATAAGCATAACAATATTAATGTCATAGATTAAAACCATGTACCAAAATTACGAAAGGACATCAATTCATTTGAATGTATTTCTGAACTCTTACAGAGAACAATGGCTTCATCCATGCATCCATCCATCAGCTTGACAATCTACACTGATTGCATTCAGGGTAGAGTAATTCTGATCCAGTGACATTTGCTTCTTATTCTTACAGTTCCGAATCCTGTGCCCGTCAGATCACTTTGCAGCATGGTCTGATTTTCTTGCAGAGATTGCTTTCAGTTAGTCTGGAGCTGCTGTTGTAAATTGCAGTCTTTCTGCTCTGAAGGAGGCGGAGCCCAGTCTGGGAGGGAGGGAGGGAGGGAGGGAGGGAGGGAGGGAGGTGGTGTCTGCACTCCAGAGGAGGAGCCCTCAGAGGTGACCAGCTTAGTGGGCGGTGCCCCAGGTGGGGTTTGAGCAGGGGGGTGGGGTTTGGAGGCCTGGGAGGAGTTTAAGGCGGAAGAAGGGATCATTGCAGTGAAGGCATTCTAAGGGATGGAGGGCAGGGCTTAGGGAGGGGAGGCGGTCAGAGTCCTTGAGCCTGGCCCTGGGTGTGATTGGAGGAAAGGGCTTGATCCTCCTGAGGGCCTCAGGGCCTGGATAGGGTGGTGCTCTTGGGACTAGGAAGAGCCTTCCTGAGTGGGCTGGTGGGAAGCGGTAAGTCTTTGAACTGCAGTCTCTCTGCCTTCCAGAAGCCTGCTCTGTGCTTGCAGATCCCAGGTAGGTCTGAGCCAGGGCCCACACACACATCCTGCCTTTTCTGGCTGTCCTTGTCATTGGGTCTCCTCCTCCAGGTCTGCCAGAAGCACGCCTCCCTCCCAGGCCTGGCTCCTGGGCCAGCTCCCCCATATCTTCTTCAGGCTCCCAATCACTTCCTAGACATCCTGGCTCACCCCCCCTGAGATGGACCTTTGGGTCCCACCATCCCAAAGTTCAGCCTTTCCCTTAGGGATCCAGGTATCCCGCTTCAAGCCTTCCCAGCAGGACTCAGGTGTCCTTTCTCCCTGCCCCCACCTCCTGCTTAGAGATACAGTTGTTCTTTCTTCAGACCTGGCCCCCTGTCAGGATCCACCTTCCTGTCCCCAGACCCCTCCTTGGATGCTCTTTCTTGGGTCCCTTTATCTGAATTCATGGCTCCTTGGCTGGTTCCCTCTCAGATGCCAGGCCTTTGTCTCCCTTGAGGGATTCCAAGCCTAAGCACTACCAGAGGCTTCCAAGGGTCCTCCCTGGTGCCTATTTACACCTCAGGACAGAGTCATCTTGCTTTCCCAGGCTCAGCTAGAACAATTCTGTCCCTCCAGTGTCCCTGACTTCTCTGAGCTATACCTCCCAGACCCTACCTGTGCTCCACTGCCCCAGCCCTCCTATTTCCCTGCCCCCACTTCTCTCAGGGTTCTCAGGTGCCCTACAAGGGGCTAAATCCCAGGCTGGGTTTTTTCTCTCAGTCTCAGACTTCCTCTGGTCATTCCCTGGCAGATCCATTCCAGAGCCCTCCCTATCAAGTTTCCCAAGCTTCTCTCCCTCTTAGATCAAGCAGTCTATTGTCTAGATCATGTGTATGTTAGCTGGGGAGAGGGGATGCTGGGAGGCCAGAACACCAGTTAGATGGAAAGCTGTGATTCAGGGGTCATTGAGGCTCTGCCTGGTCTCATCCCATTTAGGGGTGAATCCCTTTTGCCTCTTGGGTCTCTGTAGAAGGCCAGGGAGAGGAGGAGGGGCTGATGGGGAGTAAGAGGGAAGGGAGTAGTCTTCCTTTTCAGGCCATCTTCATTTCCAAGCCTGACCCTCCCAGATCCTGCCTTCCCTCTGTCACCTGGACTGTCTCTCCTGAAGGCAGGGCCTGGGCCTTTGTAATTCCTCTAAGACCTCACCCTCAGTAAATCCCCATAGGCCAGTCTCCTGCCTAGGAAGAGAGAGGAAAGACCTCAGCCTTCTGGGATCCTTCTTCCTCCCCAGCTCAGTCTACAGAGGACCTAGGACTGCCCCAAGCAGGTATTGGTTCAAGTGCAGACACCAACTGGGAGGGAAATTGGTTTATTATAAGGCACAAGAAATAGGCATCCCCCAGAGTATGAGCCCAGGGTCTGTCAGTCAGCATGGGATTGAGAATATGGGGTAGGGAAGGTAGGTTTATCTGTCCTGAGCTAAAGGAGTGGGGAAGGACTTTCCAGGTGGCTCCCTACTGTCTCATGGTTACTGGAAAGGCATAGAATCAAAACATTCCATCTGTTAGTGAGAGCTTTGGCTGTTGGCTACTTTTGTGGGGCCATAAAGGGTGGGGGAAGCTGGTCCCTGAGGTAGATAAGAACTAGGGAGAAGATGGGGGAACTTTACAAAATTGGGTCACTTTGGTTACTTTGCTACCTACACAGATTGAGAGAGCATGGCCCCTGGGAGCAGCAGACCCCCAGCCCAGGTGAGTGCAGTCCATCCACAGCCATGACCAACATCAGCAATCCAGGCCATTTCCATAGACCTAGGAGATTGTCTACAAAGCTGGCAATTCCTTACTTATGAGTCATGTCTTTATAAAAATAGGCATGGGGAGGAGGGGGCAGCTAGATGGCACAATGGATAAAGCACTGGCCATGGATTCAGGAGGACCTGAGTTCAAATCTGGTCTCAGATACTTGACACTAGCTGTGTGACTTTGGGCAAGTCACTTAACCCTCATTGCCCTGAAAAAAAAAAAATTGGCATGGAATTGATTAAAGTAGTAACCACCCTGCCACGTTCTCAACTTCTGTGTTTTAAATTGATTCATTGGCACCCTGGATTCTTGAGCACTGCCTCCTCCACCCCACCCCCACCCAATGCTGCCCTCTCTGGTTTGTTTTTAAGTTCTCCCTCTTTACAAGTGACTGACTAGGGTGACCACTTCACTCATTAGTCTCTATTACCTAGACATCACGTCATCAATGTGGGCAACTATGTTGGTGGTTCTCATAATATTCAACCAGCCCTGAATTCCTGGTATAAATCCCATCCATTAGTAGTGTATAATCCTTGTGATAAATTGCTGTAATCTCTGCTAATATTTTATTTTAAAGTTTTGCATGAATATTCTTTAGGGAAATTGTTCTATAATATTCTATATCTGATTTCGTTCCTCCTGGTTTAGGTATCAGCATATCATAAGCATATCATATTATCAGTGTCACAAAAGGATTTCGCTAGAACTCCTCCTTTTTTCCCCCCATATTTTCCATACCATTGGAATGAATATTTCTTTAAATGTTTAGAATTCATTCATAAATCCATCTGGCCCTGCAAATTTTGTGTTAGGCACTTCATTGATGCTTGTTCAGATTTCATTTTGGTCATTCGAGCATCTTATTTCCTCTTCTGTTAATCTGGGCAATTTATATTTTTGGAAATATCCATTTCCTTTAGACTGTCAGATTTATTGAGATGTGGTTGGCCAAATGAGCTCCTAATTATTGCTTTAATTTCCTCTTAATTGGTGGTGAATTTACCTTTTTCATTTTGGGGATACTGGTAATTTGTTTTTCTTTTTCTTTTTTAATCAAATTAACCAAAAGTGTATCTCTTTTATGGGTGTTTTTCCCATAAAATTAGTTCTTAGTTTTACTTATTAATTCAATAGTTTTCTTGCTTTCAATTTAATTAATCTCTCCTTTAATTTTCAGGATTTCTAACTTAGTATTTAATTGGGGATTTTTAATTTTTCTTTTTCTAGTGTTGAACATTAACATAGCTTTCATACCTAACCTCCCACAATATAAACAAAACCAGAAACTCACATAGACAGATCAGAGAAGGCAATCCCTGCTTCTCCTAGAAGCGAACACCTCAACAAAACCAGATCTGAGAATTTGTAGGAAAACTAAGCTTTGATTTATTTCATCCTAATAACAAGCTAGCATGACATGCAGAGAACCTCTCAAAAAGAAAGATTCTCAAAGGTATTCCTCTTTTGACAGTATTTAAACCTTTTTTCTTTACTGTTTATAGGGTAACATTATTTTCTTATCATAACCAAAAACCGACCCAAAAGAGATGTCACAAATGTAAATCAGTCAAGCAATACAAATCAGTTTAGCATTAGATTATGTGGAAACAGGAAGGGTATTTTTCAAAGATAAGGGGATCTAGATAGTTGAAGTTTAGTCACAGGGGATGTTGAATACTCAGAGAAATTAATATAAGGTTTCTTTGCTCACTGGTTACAGGGTAATGTCAGTTTTATTAGCGTAATACAAATTAACCTAAAGCAAATACTACTAAAGACAGAGGAAGGGTTTACAAGGGACAAGGATGCCTAGATATTTGCTAAAGAGAACAATAAGACCCATTTACTCTCTTAGGAAAAGTAAACAGGGATTCTCTGGTTTCACTTTGGAGTAAATGCCAAAAGGCATTTTCCTTTTTTAGATGCATGCCCAATTCTTGATCTCGTTCTATATTCACATAAGCATTTAGAGATATAAACTTTCCTCAAACATCTGTGTTGGCTGAATCCCATAAGTTTTGGTATGTTGTCTCATTGTCATTCCCTTTGATGAAATTACTGATTGCTTCTATGATTTGTTGTTTGACCCACTCATTCTTTAGGATGAGATTATTTAGTGTCCAATTTTTAGTCTATCATGATCTGAAAAGGATGCATTTATTAATTCTGCCTTTCTGCATCTGACTGTGAGGTTTTTATGTCTTAATACATGGTCAATTATTGTGTAGGTGCCATGTGCCATTGAGAAAAAGGTATATTCCTTCCTATCCCCATTCAGTTTTCTCCAGAGAACTATCATATCTAACTTTTCTAAGATACTATTCACTTCTTTAACTTCTTTCTTGTATATTTTGTGGTTAGATTTATCCAGTTCTGAGAATGGAAGGTTGAGGTCCCTCACTAATATATTTATTCCTGTAACTCACTTAACTTCTCCTAAGAATTTGTCTGCTACACCACTTGGTGGATATGTTTTAAAAGTGATATTACTTCATTGTGTTTGGTACCTTTTGGCAAGTTGTAGTTCCTTATCTCTTTTAATTAGATCTATTTTTGCTTTTGCTTTGTCTGAGGTAAGGATTGCTACTCCTATTTTTTTTTTTACTTCAGCTGAAGCATAATATATTCTGCTCTAGTCTTTTACCTTTACAGTGTGTGTATCATTGCACTTCAGATATATTTCTTGTAAATAACATATTGTAGGATTTTGGGTTTTAATTCACTCTACTATCTGCTTCTGTTTTATGGGTGAGTTCATCCCATTCACATTCAGAGTTGTGATTACAAACTATGTATTTACCTCCATGCTATTTCCCCCCCTATTACATTTTTCCCTCACTTTTCACCCTCTCCCTCCTCACCAGTGTTTTGCTTCTGACCACTGCCTCCCTCAATCTGCCCTTTCTTCTATCAGCCCCCCTCCCTTTTCCCTTCCTACTTCTGACTTCCCTTCTATCAGTGTCCCCCTTTTTGTTTCCCCCTTCCCCTTCTAGTTCCCTATAGGGTAAGATAAATTTATTTACCCAGATGAGTGTGTATGTTACTCCCTCTGAAGCAAATTCAAGAAGAGCAAGATTCAAACAATGTTCACCCCCACCCCCATCTTTCCCTCTATTGTAATATGTCTTTTGTGCCTCTTCAAGTGATATAATTTACCTCAGTCTGCCTATTTCCTCTTCTCCCAGTACAATCCTTTTTTTACCCCCCCCTTTTTAATATCATCACATCAAAGTCAACTAATACCCAAACTTATACCCACATCCTCTGTCTATGTATACTCCTTCTATATGTCCTGAGACATATACAGATCTCAAGAGTTATAAATATTATCTTCCCATGTAGGGATGTGTAAACAGTTTAAGCTTATAGAATAACATGTTTATTTGGTTTTTCCTGTTTACCCTTTTATGCTTCTCTTGAGTCTTGTATCTGAAGATCACATTTTCTATTTCGTTCTGGTATTTTCATCAGGAAAGTTTAAAAGTCCCCTATTTACATGAATTTCCATCTTTTCCCCTGAAAGATTATGCTCAATTTTGCTGGGTAGTTGATTCATGGTTGCCTTCCAAAATACCATATTTTGAGCCCTCCAATCCTTTAATGTTGAAGCTGCCAGGTCCCCTGTAATGCTGATTACTGCTCCATGATATTTAAATTGTTTTTTGTTTGTTGGTGGGGCAATGAGCATTAAGTGACTTGCCCAGGGTCACACAGCTAGTAAGTGTCAAGTGTCTGAGGCCAGATCTAAACTCAGGTCCTCCTGACTCCAGGGCCAATCCACTGTTCCAGTGAACTGCCCTGGTTTGGCATTTTCTTGGCAAAGATACTGCCTGGAGTAGTTTGCTATTTCCTTCTCCAGCTCATTTTACAGATGAGAAAACTAAGGCACACAGGGTAAAGTGACTTGCCAACGGTCACACAGATAGTAAGTTTCTGAGGCCACATTTGAACTCATAAACATGAATCTTCCTGATTCCAAGCCCAGTGCTCTATCAACTATGTCACCTAGCTATCCCTTCTACATCAGAGTTACTCTTATCACTGTGTAATTTTATAATTAAGAACTATATACTATAGGGGCAGCTAGGTAGTGCAGTGGATAGAGCACCAGCCCTGGAGTCAGGAGGACCTGAGTGCAAATCCGGCCTCAGACACTTGACACTTACTAGCTGTGTGACCCTGGGCAAGTCACTTAACCCCAATTGCCTCACCAGAAAAAAAATATTAATAACAGATAAATCTTCACTTTGCTGTAAATTATCTCATACCACTAAGTGCCATCTAGATTCTGATCAGTATCTTTTTAGAATCCTGTTCCTGCTTTTAACCACATAAGACTTTATTTCAGGCATTCAGGAAGCTCTTTTCTTTAACTTTATTCTCTTCTAAGTGATCATATGAAATGTTTTTTACCCAGACTGCAGTGTATCTGCCAGCTTCTCACAAACCTTTCTTTAGAATATATCATTTTTGAGATAAGGAAGGAAACTACATCTTGCTAAAAGGTACCATAGATAATGAAGCAATATCAATACTAAACATGTATGTGCCTAGTGGTGTAGCATCCAAATTCTTAGAGAAGTTAAATGAACTACAAGAGGAAATAGACAGCAAAACTATACTAGTGGGGGATCTGAATCTTCCCCTCTCAGACTTAGATAAATCTAGCCATAAAATAAATAAGAAAGAAGTTAAAGTGAATAGAATGTTAGAAAAGTTACATATGATAGATGTCTGGAGAAAACTGAATGGGGATAGAAAGGAATATAAATTTTTTTCAGCGGCACATGACACATATTCAAAAATTGACCATATATTAGGGCACAAAAACTTCATGGTCAAGTGTAGAAAGGCAGAAATAGCAAATGCATCCTTCTCAGATCATGATGCAATAAAAATTACATGTAATAAAGAGCCATGGAAAGGTAGACTAAAAATTAATTAGAAACTAAATAAAGTGATTTTAAAGAATGAGTGGGTCAAACAACAAATCATAGAAATAATAACTTCATACACAAGAATGACAATAATGAGCCAACATACCAAAACTTATGGGATGCAGACAAATCAGTGCTTGGGGAAATTTTATATCTCTAAATGCTTACATCAATAAAGAAAGAGAAAGAAGAGATCAGTAAGTTGGGCATGAAACTTAAAAAGTTAGAAAAAGAACAAATTAAAAATCCCCAATTAAATACTAAATTACAAATCCTCAAAATTAAAGTAGAAATTAATAAAACTGAAAGCAAGAAAACTTTAGAACTAATCAATAAAACTAAGAATATGTCATTTTTATCAGCTTTTGATAAGGAAGAAATTTCACATCACCCTCTCTCTTTCTCCTCCACAGGTCCACCTTCCTCACAGATAAAACACAAAGCTTTCTCCTTGATTCCAAAGGGAGACACATTTCATAGTAAAATGTTGATCAGCATTATTCCAACTGATGATATGAAATGCTTTTCTTAAAGTTCCATTAGGCTTTTATTGAATAGATTCAAGGGTTTATTCTGACACTCATAAAGAGTATAACCTTTGGGCAAATCCCTTCTCTGTGCTTCAAATTTCCTCCTGTACATTGCTGAGGGTTGGACTGTTTAATTCTGAAGTGCCATTCAGCTCTTTGTCCTATGACTTCTGATGATTTAGGAGACAGTGACATTCAAGGATGTGGCTGTGGACTTCACCCAGGAGGAGTGGGGCCTCTTGGACCCCCCTCAGAAGGAGCTGTACAAGGAGGTCATGCTGGAGAATGCCTGGAACCTGCTCTCCCTGGGTAAGGACGATTCCCTTGCAATCAAAGGGAATATCCTTCTTCCCTCCTGTGCAGGCTTTGGAGCATCTATCAATTATTAGAGAGAGAAGAGTGCTGGTCTCCTGTGTCCAAGAGACAGGTCCCTTCTGCTGTCTGGTTCTCCTATACAAAGTCTTTGCATTGTGGCTATTGAAGCTGTTTTACCAAACCTAGGTAGCTTCAGGTCAAAGACCTAATCCATGGGAAAGCATCTCAGACGTGGATCTAATCTCAGAGGTTACTTAGTCTAACTTCTATGAGGACATGATTTTTGTCTCCCAAATCTCTGCTAACTGCTCAGGCAGCTTTTCCTTGAAAGCCTTTCCTTTTGGGATGGGTCTACGTTTTGGTATATTCTTCTCCTTAATAAGCATACATCGGACACTGGCAGCTCTTAGTTGTGGCCGGTGTAGCAGGTTTGTCCTTCAGCTTCCTTCTTACTACCCTAACATTCCAGCAGAGATGGTAGGCAAGAAAGGGAAGGGAAGAAGCATTCATGTAGAGCTGCCACTTTCCAGGTGCTTTCTTTCCTATATTAAGTTTTGTTTTTTGTTTCTTTTCTTTTCTTTTTTCATAAAAGTATTTTATTATTTTCCAGTTACATGTAGAGATAGTTTTCAACATTTGTTATTATGAGATTTCTAGTTTCAAATTTTTCTCCCTCCCCTTCCTATCCCATCCCAAAGACAGCAAGCAATCTGATATAGGTTATATATGTAAAATCACATTAAACATGTTTCTGCATTAGTCATGCTATGAAAGAAGAAGCAGAGCAAAAAGGGGAAAACCTCAAGAAAGAAAAACAACAAAAAAATTAAAATAGTATGGCTCAATCTGCATCTAGATTCCATAGTTCTTTTTTTCTGGATGTTGAGAGCATTTTCCATCATGAGTCCTTTGCAACTATCTTGGACCAAGGTATTGCTGAGAAGAGTCAAGTATATCACAGGTGATCAACACACAATGTTGTTGATACTGTGTACAATGTTCTCCTGGTTCTGCTCATCTCATTCAGCATCAGTTCATGTAAGTCCTTCCAGGTTTCTCAGAAATCTGCCTGCTCCTCATTTCTTACAGCACAATAGTATTCCATTACATTCATATTCCACAACTTGTTCAGCCATTCCCCAATTGATGGGCATCCCCTCAAT
Organism: Dromiciops gliroides; assembly: GCF_019393635.1. NCBI lineage: Eukaryota > Metazoa > Chordata > Mammalia > Microbiotheria > Microbiotheriidae > Dromiciops > Dromiciops gliroides. The sequence goes on from NC_057861.1 coordinate 1,346,830, forward strand.
TTCCAATTCCTTGCCACCACAAAAAGAGCAACTATAAATATTTTTGTACATGTGGGTCCTTTTCCCTCTTTTATCCAACATTAACTTCATCCTCATAATAATCTTCCAAGTTTGGTGATATTCTGATTTTTCCCCTTTGACAGTTGAGGAAATTGAACCAAACAGGTTAAGTGACTTGGCCAGGAGCACACAGCTAGGAACTGTCTGAGGCCAGCTTTAAATCCAGGCATTCCTGACTGCAGGCCCAGGGCTCTCTCCACTGCTCCTCTGTCACCCATCTCTAAGTGCTAGAGAATGGAAGCTCTGCAGTGAGTCCATCCTTCTATGATGGAGGTGTACCAAGACCATGGTCTTCCCCACAGCCCCTCCCCCAGCCCTCCCTGAAATAAGTGCCATGGAAATGATCCATCAGGCATCCTGGGAACCCTCCTGTGGGCCTTGCTTGCATGCCCCTGTCATTGGCAGAGAAATTGACTTTGGACCCGCTAGGGTTTCTGGAGTTTTCAAGCAGAAGATTGCCACCTGGAGAGGCAAACACTCCATGAATGAACAGCAGCCCAAGTTTACATAGGTTTCAGGGAGTGAGGAGTGGGGTAGGGGGATGGGGCAAAAGCTGACTCATCAAGGCTTCTGTAGCTGGGGCTCAAGGCTGATCTGGCACAAGAACCCTTTTACCTGGTTTTGGGGTTGAGTTTCTGCCAGAATGGAATATGTCAGAATAGGGGCAGAGGGTTTGGCTGATTCTCAGAACAGGTTGTACAAGAGGACAACATGGCACATCCTGTTGTGGGGTACTTGCTGGGAAGCAAGTACAAGTATAAGTACAGACACAGATGTTTGAATATAATGGAGCGATTCTCAAAATGGAGCAGCTGTGTATGCATACCCCTTTCCCTAAAGACAAGTAAATTCCAAGCTTCTCTCCATGCTCATCCCCAATTGGTTTTCCCTGCCCAGGGCTTCCTGTTCCCAGAGAAGATGTGATCTCTTATTTTGAGCAAAGGGAAGCACCATGGATGCTGGAGCAAGCAGGCCTGAGGCGCTGCTGTGCAGGTGAGTGAGGTGAAAGCAGGTAGAGGAGACTTGTGATGACAAGAGGCTTCTATGTGTTGTGGTGAAGCAAGGGCAGGATGTGGGGGCAGGAGGCCCTGCCTTGGAATTCTTTGTCAGACATTTTTAGCAGTGGCTTCCTGGGCCAGTCCCTTGAGCCACCAAACCTCAGTTTTCCCATCTGTACAATGAGGGGGTTGGACTTCATGGCCTTTCATCTCCCTCCCAGGGGTCAATCTATGATCCTCTAAGAAGTCACTGTTTATAACCTGGGGACATGAAACTCTCCTGAAAGTGTCAAAGGCCTAAGGCTATTCCATGTGAGCTCTTTCTTAGACCTTCAAGTCAACAAACACTGAAGGGCCTGCTACATGCCAGGCCCTAAGCACTGGGGACATAAAGAGATGCAAGGGCTGTCTCCTGATTCCCTGGAGCCCACCATCTGATGTGGCAAACAACACACCAACACCTTATGTAGAAGCCCACTATGGACAGGAATGTGGAAAGTGGGCTCTAGTTAGGGCTGCAGGGAAGCCACGGGGAGCATTCTAGGCAGTAGGGAGTGGGGGACAATCCCTTGGTGTCAGGAAGTAGAGTGACAGAACACATAGGAGGCCTGTACCCCTGGAGTGTAGCCTGTCTGGGGGAAATAGAGTGAAAGAAGCCTGGAGGAGTAGCAGAGGGATGGGTGACAGAGTGCATTAGCAGCCCCAGAGACAGTGTTATATGTGATCCTTTTGCTGGGCAGCCTCTGGAGGTAGTTCAGTAGGTGGGGACATGGTCAGGTGAGAGCTTTAGGAAGATGAGCTTGACCACTGGGGGGAGGAATGACTGTACTTGGGGGAGATGAGGCAGCCAGACCAAGCAGCAGGCCCTTAAATAGCTCAGCTGTGGGGGAGGGGCACTTGAACCAAGACAATGATAGTTTGGGGAGAGAAGGAGGAGTCTGCAAGAGATGTTACCCAGCTGGAATCCCAGAACTTTGGAAGAGATTGAGCATGGGGGTAGGGAGTGTGGTGGTGGGATGCCAGGCATGCATGGCACTTCATTTGTGAGCCTGGACTCTGGGGAGCATGCTTCAGAGAGCAATAGGAACATTGGAAGAAAGGAGGATTGGGGGAAAGATGAGGAGTTTCCTTTTGGACATGGAAAAAGGAGAACCAGGAGGTGGATGACAGGATGGAATGAGATTATTTAGCACATGTAAAAGGATTTGCTTTAGGGAGTAGAAAGATGATCTTCTTGTCTGGCACTGAGGTCAAAGAGGAAAAGAAGGCATCTGATTTATGTGAGATGAGGAAGATGAGATAATTCTTGATAAATGTCCAGTTTTTAATTTCTTTTTTAAATCATTTAAGTATTTTCTTATTTTCCAGTTACATGTAAAGATAGTTTTCAACATTTGCTTTCATAAGATTTTTACTGCCCAATTTTTCTCCCTCCCTTCCTGCCCTTCCCCCTCCCAAAGACAGAAAGCAATCTGATATAAGTTATATATGTACAATCCCATTAAACATATTTCTGCATTAGTCATGTTGTAAAGGAAGAATCAGGATAAAAGGGAAAAACCTTCAAAAAAAAAAAGTATAAATAGTATGGTTCCATCTGCCTTCAGAATCTACAGTTCTTTTTTCTGGATTTGGAGAACATTTTCCATCATGAGTTCTTTGGAATTTTCTTGAATCATTGTATTGCTGAGAAGAACTAAGTCTGTCACAGTTGATCATCACACAATGTTGCTATTGCTGTGTACAATGTTCTCTGGTTCTGCTCACTTCACTCAGCATCAGTCCACTTAAGTCATTCCAGGTTTTTGTGAAATCTGCCTGCTCGTCATTTCTTAAAGCCAATAGTATCCCATAACATTCATTTACCACAACTTGTTCAGGCATGCCCCAATTGATGGTCATTCCCTCAATTTCCAATGCTTTGCCACCACAAAGAGAGCTGCTATACATGGTTTTGTACATGTGGGTGTTTTTCCCTTTTTAATGATCTCTTTGGGATACAGACCTGATTGTGGTATTACTGGATAAAGGGTATGCACAGTCCCAAAGCCCTTTGGACATAGTTCCAAAATGCTCTCCAGGATGGTTGGGTCAGTTCACTGCTCCACCAACAATGCATCAATGTTTCAATTTTTCTACATTTTCTCTAACATTTATTGTGTTCCCCGTTTTGTCACATTAACCAATATTATAGGTGTGAGGTAGTACCTTGGTGTTGTTTTAATTTGCATTTCTCTAATCAATAGTGATTTAGAACATTTTTTATATGGCAATAAATAACTTTGATTTCTTCAACTTAAAATTGCCCAGTCACATCCTTTGACCTAAATGTCCTGTTTTCTTCAGTGAAATAAGAAGCCAAATTCTCAGGTGAGAAGCTGGGGGAGGTGGTGGAAGTAAGCCATAAGGGAGGCTTGGGAGTATTGAAAAGATTTGGGAAAGCTACTGTATCGAATGGTATTGGGACTCAGTCAAGGAGATGACAAAGCATTGCCTTGCCACAGTGAGGACCCACCTGAGATGATCTACCTAAATTTGTAGTGGACCCAGGAAGCCTGGTTTCATGCTTTTTTTTTTCTCTTTCCAAACACATGAGGAGGAGAGAAGGCTACTGCCTTACTTGGAAGTCATCCAAGGCCAAGCTTTGCCTAAATCAGCAGCCCAGGTCCCTTTCTGGCTCCATCTCTGTCCCATTCTTGGAGAATCCTTGGTCAGGCTCATGCAGGTGACCACCCCCTCAGTTTGGGGAGCTGGGAGATAGAGACTCCCAGGGGTGCATGGTATGGGACCCTTTAGGAGCCTGGAAAGAAGCCTCTGTGAACTTCACTATTGGGTCTGGTCAGATTCCATCAGGGTTAGAACCTGACAAAGGTGACACTTAAAGGTGATTAGGTGTCAAAAAGAGACAACACATGACTGAGGCCAGAATATGCACCTGACAATGAGGAAAGAGACCACAATCTGGAGGCTGTGGCCTGGTCTCAGCCCTGGGACTGTCAGGCAATCAGTAAACATTGGTTAAGCAGCTCACCTTTTATTTTTGGTGCTGTGCCAAGCCCTGAGTATTCAAAGGAAGGTGAAAGACAGTCCCTGCTGTCACAGAGCTCAGAGTATACTGTGCAAACATGGAGATTTTATGAAGAGGCAACAGCTCATGGACCTCACTCTTATCTGATCTCCTTGAAAAGAGAGGGTGCTGGAATGGACAGACATTTAGTTCAACAGGAAAGAAAGGAAGTATAATAATGCTTTAAGGAAAGCAGAATGAGGAAAAAGTAGAAATCAAAATAATGCTAAAAATAATAGCACACACTTATTCTTCAGTCATTTTTCAGACTTTTCTCACTCTTCTGACCCCATTTAGGGTTTTCTTGTCAGAAATCCTGGAGTGGTTGGCCATTTCCTTCTCCACTTCATTTGACACATGAGTAAACTGAGGCAAATAGAGTTAAGTGACTTGGCTGAGGCCAGAGTTGAACTCAGGAAGATCAGTCTTTCTGACTTTAGGCCTGGAATTCTATCCCATTGTAGTAAGTAGATAGCATTTACATAGTACCTACTATGTGCCATGCAATTTGCAAGTATTATCTCATTTGATCCTCATAATTGATCACCAGGGAAAATACATTATGCTTACAGATAAGTTAGATGATGAAATAATAGGAATATTTGCTATATGTATACCAAATGGCATAATGTTTATGAAGACAGTAAGAGTGAAGAGGCAAGATTCAAAGTGGAGACAATTTGTCTAGTACTGTGGACAAAGCATGCCCATTCACAAGGTTTGAGTTCTAGTCTCAGCTGCTGGTATTTGGGTCAAGACACTCTGAACTAATCTGAACTCATGCCCTGAGTGGTGAATGTAATGAGAATGCCCGTCCTGCCTATGCTACTGTTTTTTTGCAAAGACCCAATGTGATTGTGTATGAAGCTCTTTGTATATACACTCATCTTCTCTTCTCAGCAATACAATGACCAAGAGAATTTAAAAAGTCTCATGATGGAAAATGCTATCCAGATCCAGAGAAAAAAACTATGAAATCTAAATGCCGATCAAAACATGGTTTTCATTTCAAACTGCCTGTGGAGAGTCATTCCCCTGCTGACATCAGCAGTATATGTCACTCAGGACAGGCCAAGTGTGACCTATCTCCAATCAGTCTGCCAAATTCCATTATTTTACCACAAAATCAAGGGAACACCATTAATTGGGGAATGGCTAAACAAGCTGTGGTGAATCATGGTGATGTAATATTATTGTGGCATAAGAAATGACAAGCAGGATGATTTCAGAAGGGCCAGGAAAGACTTGTATGAACTGATGTATAGTGAAGTTAGAAGAACCAAGAAAACTTTGTGTACAGAGACAGCAATATTGTTGGATGAAGAACTATGAATGACTTAACTATTCCAAAGAATACAATGATCCAAGACAATCCTAAAGAACTATTGATGAAACATACTATCCACCTCCAAAGAAAGAACTGATATTGATGGAACACAAACAGAAGCATGCTGTTGTATGGGGCTAAAATTCTACTGATACTGCGTAAAAATCTATTGAGTGGTCACCATAAATTATAAGCTTCAGCAGGAGTTTAGACTTGCATAAAAATTTGGTGAGAAGAGAGAAACAGGCCAAGATTCCTTCATCTATCTATCTCAGGGAGCCAGCATCTCAACTCCACTCCACACGAAGTCCCCTCAAAAGACAGAGCTCACTCACTCCCTCCTTCTCCCAGAAACCTCCTCTCCAACAGAAACAGGGCCATACACATACACACACAGCTCCAAGCTAATTGGCTGATAGCTCTGATTGACAAGTCCCACAGGTGGTTCTATAGATGTACCTTCTAGACACTAAAGTCACATGGTTTCTAAATCACGTGCTTTCTCCTCATGGCTGAACTTCCCTACAGTATCTCTCTAGCAGGGGTGGCATTCCAATTCTCATACTATTGTTTACTTTATTTCATTTTTTTCCTTTTATTCAAGTTGTTTTCCACTTCTGCGAGGGGGGGAGGTGAGAGAGGGAAGGAAGGATACAAATTGGAACTCAAAGATATACATATAAATGTATATAACTAAAAAAAGGAGAAAATTATTTTTACATGTAATAAGAAAAATTACTATTAAGTAAATAAAATCATCTTTCAGATGTGAGCTAATGACATTTTCAAATGGTTGATTCTACCCATTTAAGTTTGAGGCCTTTTCTCTTTGCCTGGGGGAAACAGAATGAAAATCAATTTATATTCTGCCAGTAGAGGAAAGGGGATATAATTATATACGTGTGTATATGTGACTCTATGTTTATTTGTTTCTTTTAGGTGAGATAAGGCTTGAAATAAAAGAGTCTCCTGCAATGATAAGCCTTTCTATGGAAGAAACTCACCAGCAAAGATGGATGAATAATGGTCCCTCTGACTTTTCTAGGAGAGAAATCTGTGCTGTACATCAGAGGATCCACACTGGGAAGAAACCATTTGAATGTAATCAGTGTGCAAAGACTTTCACATTGAGGTCCAGTCTTGTTAGACATCAGAGAACCCACACTGGAGAGAAACCTTATGAATGTGATCAGTGTAGAAAGAGTTTCACATGCAAGTCCAATCTTGTTAACCATCAGAGAATCCATACTGGAGAGAAACCTTACGAATGTAATCAGTGTGGTAAGACATTCAGAAGGAGATACAGATTCACTGAACATCAGAGTATTCACACTGGAGAGAAACCTTATGAATGTAATCAATGTGGTAAGACATTCAGAAGGAGATACAGGTTCACTGAACATCAGAGTATTCACACTGGGGAGAAACCTCATGAATGTAACCAGTGTGGAAAGACTTTTGCATACAAATCCATTCTTATTAGACATCAGAGAGTCCACACTGAAGAGAAATCCTTTGAATGTAGTCAGTGTAGAAAGACTTTCAAATGGAGGTCCCAGCTTGTTAACCATCAGAGAATCCACACTGGAGAGAAACCTTATGAATGTAATCAGTGTAGAAAGAGTTTCACATGCAAGTCCAATCTTGTTAACCATCAGAAAATCCATACTGGAGAGAAACCTTATGAATGTAATCAGTGTGGTAAGACATTCAGAAGGAGATACAGGTTCACTGAACATCAGAGTATTCACACTGGGGAGAAACCTCATGAATGTAACCAGTGTGGAAAGACTTTCACATACAAATCCATTCTTTTTAGACATCAGAGAGTCCACACTGAAGAGAAATCCTTTGAATGTAGTCAGTGTAGAAAGACTTTCAGATGGAGGTCCCAGCTTGTTAACCATCAGAGAATCCACACTGGAGAGAAACCTTTTGAATGTAATCAATGTGGAAAGACTTTCACATACAAATCCATTCTTATTAGACATCAGACAATCCACACTGGAGAGAAACCTCATGAATGTAATCAGTGTGCAAAGACTTTCAGATGGAGGGCCTATCTTGTTAAACATCAGAGAATCCACACTAAAGAGCAATCCTTTGAATGTAACCAATGTGGAAAGACTTTCAGATGCAAGTACAATCTTGTTAACCATCAGAGAATCCACACTGGAGAGAAACCTTTTGAATGTAATCACTGTGGCAAGACTTTCACATACAAATCCATTCTTATTAGACATCAGACAATCCACACTGGAGAAAAACCTTTTGAATGTAATCACTGTGGCAAGACTTTCACATACAAATCCATCCTTATTAGACATGAGAGAATTCACACTAGAGAGAAACGTTTTGAATGTAATCAGTGTGCAAAGACTTTCACATGGAGGTGCCTTCTTGTTAAACATCAAAGAATCCACACTGGAGAGAAACCTTTTGAATGTAATCAATGTGGAAAGACATTCAGAATCAGATACAATCTCATGCTACATCAGAGAATCCACACTAGAGAGAAACCTTATGAATGTAATCAGTGTGGAAAGACATTCAGAATCAAATACAAGTTCAAGCAACATCAGAGAATCCACACTGGGGAGAAACCATTTGAATGTAATCAGTGTGCAAAGACTTTCACATTGAGCTCTGATCTTGTTAAACATCAGAGAACCCACACAAGAGAGAAATCCTTCGAATGTAATCAGTGTGCAAAGACTTTCAGATGGAGGTGCCATCTTGTTAAACATCAGAGAATCCACACTGGAGAGAAACCTTATGAATGTAATCAGTGTGGAAAGAGTTTCAGATGCAAGCCCAATCTTGTTAACCATCAGAGAATCCACACTGGAGAGAAACCTTTTGAATGTAATCAGTGTGGAAAGACTTTCACATGGAGGTGCAATCGTGCTGAACATCAGAGAATCCACACTGGAGAAAAACCTTATGAATGTAATCAGTGTGGGAAAAGTTTCAGATGCAATTCTAATCTTATTAACCACCAGAAAACGCACACTGTAGAGAAACCTTATGAATGCAATTAGTGTGGAAAGACATTACACAAGTTCACTGAACATCACAGAATCCACACTGGGGAGGAAGCTAATGAATGTAATCAGTGTGCAAATACTTTCAGATGAAGGTTCTATCATATTAGAAAACCCACAGTGGAGAGAAATCCATTGAAAGTAATTCATGTGAAAAAATTTTCACATCAGAGAATCCACACTAGGGAGAAACCTTATGAATGTGATCACTGTGGTAAAGTCTTCCTTGTAAAGTTAGCCCTTTTTTCTCATCAGAGAATTCATAGGAAATAGGAATCTAAAAACTGACATGAATGAGGAAAGGCCTTGAAATGGAGTAAAGAGCTTCTTTCACAGCAGAAAATTCCCTCTGGGTACAAGCCAGCTATGGACTCAGTGTGAGAAGGCCTTCAGCCAGAGATCATTTCTTGTCTTCTCATCCCAGGATTTGTACTGAAAAGAAACATGAATGTGCTCATCAGAGACATGCTTATTTTCTGGAACATTGAGGTTATTGGTAAAGGTTAACTTTTTTGTCTGATTGTAACAGAGTGGTAAAACAAAGGAAGTTCATGCATGGCAACCCTCCAGTTTGTAAAACAAACAAAAAAGGAGGCATCATCTCATGAACTGCAGGATTGTGTGAAAGAAGACATCTGGATGTTCTCAGAAATAGAATGTCTTCAGAATGAGGAAAAGGATTTGTGTCAGTATTATGTCAAGTGGGGAACAATGTTTGGTGAAGGGAAGACATCAGCATTGCATGACCAAGTGTATAAAAATTGGGGTAATTTAGAGGAATTTTGTGGTCTCCCACAGGCAACCTCTATGTATGGCCTACATTACATGTATGTATCAGCCTACATTGAGTCTATGTGCATGTGACAATCAAGAAACTTCTCATTACCTTGAACTGGTTTCAGCCTCTTGATTTTTGTGACTCACCAATCATGATTGGTGATGAGGAAGGGATTCCCATGATGGCCTTAAGGTAGAGCAGAACCATTGTGGGGGAAAAGCAGCCACTAGTAGGCAGGTAAGAGGCCCTGTGATTTTTATCCAGACATCCTCCCTTGTTTGCTCCTGCTCCTCCAGCCTGGAAGAGGAATCTCAATAACTAAATTCCACATGACGTGCATGTGGGCTGATTGTCACAGGCAAAGAGAACTTCAGGGACTCCTAGAGGAGATAATTCTGTGTCTTGGCAAATCCAAAGGGAGCTTTCCCTTTGGCCTGATTAGCCAAAGGGAAAAAAGAGTACAAAGAGAATGAAAACTTTTCTGTGCAACTTTAAAAGCATAGAGTCTCCCTCTGTTTTTCTAACTGGTCAAGCTGGGTAGGCAGACAAGACATGAGAGGGGTGTAAATCGCATTTCCAAGTCTGCTGAAATGGATGGCTTCATATACCAAAGACTAAATTTATGATGTTAGGAAGAAAGTGGGGTCAAGATGGTAAAATAAAGGCAGAAACTAACCTGAACTTTCTCACATTCTCCTCCAAACAACTTGAAATAATTCCTCAAATCAAATTCTAGAGGGGTAGAACCAGCAAGTGTTGGGATGAAATCATTTTTCAATCCAAGAAAACTTAGGAGACTGGCAGGATAGGTGGAGGTGGTTGGGCCTGGTGCACAGTGCAGTTCAGGCCTCACCACCAGGACAACAGCAGCAGCTTAGAGAGCTCTCAGCTCAGACAGTTGAGCAACTGGTCAGAAGGAGGTTACAAGGGACCCTTTGCTGGCACAGGGAGCAGGACTATCTTTACTTGTACAGAAACAATTTCACATCTCAATCCCAGGGTGAAGGGAAGAGGGAAGGAGAGTATTTGTAACTCAAAATTCTTTTTAAAATGATAAAATTGTTTTTACATGTAATTGGGAAAAATAAATATAAAAATCATCACAGAAAAACAAAATACTGCACTCAATATGCCAGGAAATTTGTAAAACTCCACAAAGGCCACTAGATTGGAAAAGATCAGTTTCTGTCTGAAACCTAAAGAAAGGAAACACAAAGCACCCAACAATTGCACTCATTTCACAAGCCCCAGAATGCAGTGTGCCCATGAGCTTCTCACAAACTTTTCTTTAGAATAGATCATTTTCTTTAAATTTTGGGGTTTTTTTGTGTTTTGGGGTGGTTTTTTGGTGTTTGGTTTTTTTGTTTTTTGTTTTTTTTTGCGGGGCAATTAGGGTTAAGTGACTTGCCAGGGTCACACAGCTAGTAAGTGTTAAGTGTCTGAGGCTGGATTTGAAGTCAGGTCCTCCTGAATCCAAGGCTGGTGCTCTACCCACTGCGCCACCTAGCTGTCCCAGAATATATAATTTTTATGAGTGTTTCATAAGGAAGAAATTTCCCATCACCCTCTCTCTTTCTCCTCCACAGGTCCACCTTCCTCACATGTAAAACATAAAGCTTTCTCCTTGATTCCAAAGGGAGACATATTTGATAGAAAAATATTTCTCAACTTTATTCCATCTGATGATATGAAATGCTTTTCTTAAAGTTCCATTGGGTTCTTAATGGTTTCAAGGGTTTATTCTGACACTCATAAAGGGTATGACCTTTGGGCAAATCCCTTGTCTGTGCTTCAAATTTCCTCCTGTACATTGTTGAGAGTTGGACTGTTTAATTCTGAAGTGTCATTCAGCTCTTTGTCCTATGACTTCTGATGATTTAGGAGACTGTGACATTCCAGGATGTGGCTGTGGACTTCACCCAGGAGGAGCGGGGCCTCTTGGACCCCCCTCAGAAGGAGCTGTACAAGGAGGTCATGCTGGAGAATGCCTGGAACCTGCTCTCCCTGGGTAAGGACGATTCCCCTGCAATCAAAGGGAATATCCTTCTTCCCTCCTGTGCAGGCTTTGGAGCATCTATCAATTATTAGAGAGAGAAGAGTGCTGGTCTCCTGTGTCCAAGAGACAGGTCCCTTCTGCTGTCTGGTTCTCCTATACAAAGTCTTTGCATTGTGGCTATTGAAGCTGTTTTACCAAACCTAGGTAGCTTCAGGTCAAAGACCTAATCCATGTGGAAGCATCTCAGACATGGATCTAATCTCAGAGGTTACTTAGTCTAACTTCTTTGAGGACATGGTTTTTGTCTCCCAAATCTCTGCTAACTGCTCAGGCAGCTTTTCCTTGAAACCCCTTCCTTTTGGGATGGGTCTAGTTTTTGGAATATTCTTCTCTTTAACAAGCATATATTGGGGGTCAGCTAGGTGGCTCAGTGGATAAAGCACCAGCCCTGGATTCAGGAGAACCTGAATTCAAATCCAGCCTCAGACACTTGACACTTACTAGCTGTGTGACCCTGGGCAAGTCACTTAACCCTCATTGCCCTGAAAAAATAAATAAAAATAATGAATATCAACAAGCATACGTTGGTCACTGACAGCTCCTAGTTGTGGCCAGTGTAGCAGGTCTGTCCCTCAGCTTCCTTCTTACTGCCCTAACATTCCAGCAGAGATGGTAGGAAAGAAAGGAAAGGGAAGAATCATTTATGTGTCCTTGCCACTTTCCAGGTGCTTTGCCAAGTGCTTTCTTTCCAATATTAAGTTACTTCATCCTCACAATCATCTTCCAAGTTTGGTGATATTCTTATTTTTCCCCTTTGACAGTTGAGGAAATTGAACCAAACAGGTTAAGTGACTTGGCCAGGAGCACACAGCTAGGAACTGTCTGAGGCCAGCTTTAAATCCAGGCATTCCTGACTGCAGGCCCAGGGCTCTCTCCACTGCTCCTCTGTCACCTGTCTCTAAGTGCTAGAGAATGGAAACTCTGCAGTGAGTCCATCCTTCTATGATGGAGGTGTACCAAGACCATGGTCTTCCCCACAGCCCCTCCCCCAGCCCTCCCTGAAATAAGTGCCATGGAAATGATCCATCAGGCATCCTGGGAACCCTCCTGTGGGCCTTGCTTGCATGCCCCTGTCATTGGCAGAGAAATTGACTTTGGACCCGCTAGGGTTTCTGGAGTTTTCAAGCAGAAGATTGCCACCTGGAGAGGCAAACACTCCATGAATGAACAGCAGCCCAAGTTTACATAGGTTTCAGGGAGTGAGGAGTGGGGTAGGGGGATGGGGCAAAAGCTGACTCATCAAGGCTTCTGTAGCTGGGGCTCAAGGCTGATCTGGCACAAGAACCCTTTTACCTGGTTTTGGGGTTGAGTTTCTGCCAGAATGGAACACGTCAGAATAGGGGCAGAGGGTTTGGCTGATTCTCAGAACAGGTTGTACAAGAGGACAACATGGCACATCCTGTTGTGGGGTACTTGCTGGGAAGCAAGTACAAGTATAAGTACAGACACAGATGTTTGAATATAATGGAGCGATTCTCAAAATGGAGCAGCTGTGTATCCACACCCCTTTCCCTAAAGACAAGTAAATTCCAAGCTTCTCTCCATGCTCATCCCCAACTGGTTTTCCCTGCCCAGGGCTTCCTGTTCCCAGAGAAGATGTGATCTCTTATTTTGAGCAAAGGGAAGCACCATGGATGCTGGAGCAAGCAGGCCTGAGGCGCTGCTGTGCAGGTGAGTGAGGTGAAAGCAGGTAGAGGAGACTTGTGATGACAAGAGGCTTCTATGTGTTGTGGTGAAGCAAGGGCAGGATGTGGGGGCAGGAGGCCCTGCCTTGGAATTCTTTGTCAGACATTTTTAGCAGTGGCTTCCTGGGCCAGTCCCTTGAGCCACCAAACCTCAGTTTTCCCATCTGTACAATGAGGGGGTTGGACTTCATGGCCTTTCATCTCCCTCCCAGGGGTCAATCTATGATCCTCTAAGAAGTCACTGTTTATAACCTGGGGACATGAAACTCTCCTGAAAGTGTCAAAGGCCTAAGGCTATTCCATGTGAGCTCTTTCTTAGACCTTCAAGTCAACAAACACTGAAGGGCCTGCTACATGCCAGGCCCTAAGCACTGGGGACATAAAGAGATGCAAGGGCTGTCTCCTGATTCCCTGGAGCCCACCATCTGATGTGGCAAACAACACACCAACACCTTATGTAGAAGCCCACTATGGACAGGAGTGTGGAAAGTGGGCTCTAGTTAGGGCCGCAGGGAAGCCAGGGAGAGCATTCTAGGCAGTAGGGAGTGGGGGACAATCCCTTGGTGTCAGGAAGTAGAGTGACAGAACACATAGGAGGCCTGTACCCCTGGAGTGTAGCCTGTCTGGGGGAAATAGAGTGAAAGAAGCCTGGAGGAGTAGCAGAGGGATGGGTGACAGAGTGCATTAGCAGCCCCAGAGATGGTGTTATATGTGATCCTTTTGCTGGGCAGCCTCTGGAGGTAGTTCAGTAGGTGGGGACATGGTCAGGTGAGAGCTTTAGGAAGATGAGCTTGACCACTGGGGGGAGGAATGACTGTACTGGGGGGAGATGAGGCAGCCAGACCAAGCAGCAGGCCCTTAAATAGCTCAGCTGTGGGGGAGGGGCACTTGAACCAAGACAATGATAGTTTGGGGAGAGAAGGAGTCTGCAAGAGATGTTACCCAGCTGGAATCCCAGGACTTTGGAAGAGATTGAGCATGGGGGTAGGGAGTGTGGTGGTGGGCGTCACACGAGGAACACAATGTTGGCTTTAGTCTTGACGTCTGTTATTAGCTATGTTAGATTTTTAATTTCTAATATTGAATATGATTAGCAGAATGATGCAAAGAGTGTTGAAATCAGGATATGAATCTGTCTGTTAGTTAATGTCACACTTGTTTTAGTCTGATGTTAAAGGAAGACATGTCAACATAACTTTAACTTTTAATTTCTTCTGCCTTAAAAGACACATCTATTTTTGTTAAAAGTTATTTATTTAGATATGGTTCAATGTTTAATTTGTTTCAATAAATTAATTGATGATTATTATTGTGAAATTGATTAATATTCTTAAATTCATTGTACAACTGAAGTTAATACAACAACTTTTATTTGATTTTGTTTTATTTATATTGAAGCTTATGCTGTCACCAGTCAATCCTGTTGTAAACTATTCAGGTGATATTATTGATGATGTGCAGGAATTATACAAATTATTGGATAATAGCACAGCATATTCATGTACAAGAGGGTTTCATGGATAGCATCATGAATCACCAGTGGGGGCTTATTATGTTTTCAAAGTGGATCTTAAGTATCTTAGGAGCTTTTCTTCTTGTTAAAATAATTGTGAATTGTTGTATCTCTCAATTCTCTAAATGTTAACTTGATTATAAGATATATGTGTTCTAAGTGTATTTCCTTAGGTATGAACTTTTCCAAGAAACTACTCATATTCTGGCTCCTATTTATCTTCCTGATATGCCATCATTTGCAAGTATAGACCTACAACCTGTCCTTCTTGACATCGGCAATGATCATTTGCTTTATTATCTGGACTTTAATTTAATTCTAGTGGACTTCATCTCACCTCTGATGTTTAGACTTTATCTTTTCTTTTAGTAATGACATCGAGCTGCTCAGCAAAGACTACCACCTGACACCTATTCTTCTGAATCATCTGAGTTCATTACATCTTGAATAGCCACCATGAGAGATTCTGTTCCTGAAGCAAACAATGCTCTCTCTTCAAATGTCACTACTATTGCTCCTTTGGTACATTTATGCTGTGTATGATTTGTGATAAGACAGCAAGTGGACTTGTTAATAGAATACCATACTGTATTAATGGTTATAACCTTTTTAGGAAGAATGTTGCAGCAGGGTTCAGGAAGACCTATTACTGGTGATGTCTGTCCCAAGTCTTTTTTTTTTTTTAATAAAGTATTTTCTTTTTTTCCTGTTACCTGTAAAGATAGTTCTCAACTTTTGTTCACACAAGCTTTCCAATTTCAGATTTTTCTCCCTCCTTTCCCTCCCTCCCCTCCCTCCCCCCTCCACTAGACAGCAGGTGATCCGATATAGGTTTAATATGTATATATATATGTATATATATATATTCATAATAACATTAAACATATTTCTGCATTAGTCATGTTATAAGTGAAAAATCAGAGCAATGATGAAAAACCTCAAAATAGAAAAACAATAGCACCAAAAACAAAAGAAATAGTATGGTTCATTCAGCATCTATACTCCACAGTTCTTTTTTTTTTTCCTGGATTTGGAGATCCTCTTCTATCATGAGTCCCCTGGAATTCTTCTGTACCATTGCACTGGTGAGAAGAATATGGTCCATCACAGTAGATCAACACACAATGTTGATGATACTGTGTACAATGTTCTTCTGGTTCTGCTCATCTCACTCATCATCAGCCCACACAAGACTCTCTAGGTTTCTCTGAACTCCTCCTGCTCATCGTTTCTTACAGCACAATAGTATTCCATTACATTCATATACCACAACTTGTCCAGCCATTCCCCAATTGAGGGGCATCCCCTCAACTTCCAATTCCTTACCACTACGTAAAGAGCAGCTATAAATATTTTTGCACATGTGGGTCCCTCTCCCCTTTCCATGATCTCTTTGGGAAAAAGACCCAAAAGTGGTATTGCTGGGTCAAAAGGTATGCACAGCTTTATAGCCCTTTGTGCATAATTCCAAATTGCTCTCCAGAATGGTTTGTCCCAAGTCCTTTAAACGTCACGAGAGTCTAGAATTGATACATAGATGTTGTTATTGTAGATTTGAGAAATGTGTTCAAGTTGGCATGCAATTAAAACTTGCTACCATGAGGAAATAACAATTTGTGAACCTTTAGGGCCCTCCATGTGCAAAATGTCTCAGACCATCATATTTTGGAAATATTAAGGGTCTTTGTGGTGCTGTTTGTCACTATTCCAATAAGTAATAGATATTAAGTTTGAGCTTTGCTGTATTTCTGATTTTTGTAACTATTTCAACTAAATCAGTATCCCTGTACTAAGATAACTTGTACCCATTCACATTATCATGTATGTAATTTTGTGCCTCAGATGGGGACTGCCCCTCTCTGGAAATCACACTGCCCATACAGGACTTCCCTCTATGCTTTCCAATTTCTTTTTGATTGTTAATGATCCAAGAGACAAATTTAGTATTTGTCTTTGGATTAAAGGAGGGATAATGTGAGTGAGATCTTCCCCAACCCTTTGATATATGATTTTTCTCTTTAGGTATAAGTGATCTAATCTGTATCATATACTACAAGTTGTGATTTAATAATCAGCATATAGTGTATAAATTGTGATTTAACTTGATTAACTATTACTAATAGAGCAAATACGGCAGTGGTGCTTATAAAATGCTGTTAGATGAACACAAGGTTGACTTTAGCCTTGACAATAGAGCTATGAATTACTTATTTCAGACAATATCACATTTGTTTGACTCTGTGTCAAAGAAGGGTGTGTCTTTTTAGACATACTAAAAAGTTAGACTGTCTCTCTGTCACAACGACATGTCAAGTAAATTGACTGTTGATTTGTAGACTGTGTTCCAGACATATATTATTTTGATTGACTTTATGTGTCTTGGTGGGCTGTAAAATGGGAGGAGTTTGTCAAAAATTGGTAGGGTATATAAGCATTTAAGCCTCATAAGGCTTTGGGTCTTTGGGTCCTAGACCTGAGACTGGCTTTATTGTGAGGCAGGTAGCCTCTCTCAATAAACCTATTTTCTACAGCTTGGAGACTTCACTGTTTCTTTTTCTTCATTAGACTCAGAAATATTGGGGGATATCTGAGAGCATAATGCTCATCATTTCTTATAGCACAATAGTATTCCATCATAACCACACACCAGAATTTGTTCAGCCATTCCCTAATTGATGGGCATGCTTTCAATTTCCAATTCTTTGCCACAACAAAAGAACTGCTTTGAATGTTTTTGTACATATAGGCTCTTTTCCTTTTTTTTTTTCTAATATCTCTTTGGATATAGACCCTAGTAGTGGTAGGATCCAAATGAATCTTACCTGCAAGGAGAATTGGATTTTGGAGTAGGGGAGAGGAGAAAAAAGGACTAAGAAAGAAGGGGAGAACACTGGTCCCCCCTCCAAGATATTGATGATTAACAATTATTTCAAATGACAGCATTTCCTTTACAAAGGAATCACAAACATTTCAGTAGGAGAAAAGTTATAAGCATAACAATATTAATGTCATAGATTAAAACCATGTACCAAAATTACGAAAGGACATCAATTCATTTGAATGTATTTCTGAACTCTTACAGAGAACAATGGCTTCATCCATGCATCCATCCATCAGCTTGACAATCTACACTGATTGCATTCAGGGTAGAGTAATTCTGATCCAGTGACATTTGCTTCTTATTCTTACAGTTCCGAATCCTGTGCCCGTCAGATCACTTTGCAGCATGGTCTGATTTTCTTGCAGAGATTGCTTTCAGTTAGTCTGGAGCTGCTGTTGTAAATTGCAGTCTTTCTGCTCTGAAGGAGGCGGAGCCCAGTCTGGGAGGGAGGGAGGGAGGGAGGGAGGGAGGTGGTGTCTGCACTCCAGAGGAGGAGCCCTCAGAGGTGACCAGCCTGGTGGGCGGTGCCCCAGGTGGGGTTTGAGCAGGGGGGTGGGGTTTGGAGGCCTGGGAGGAGTTTAAGGCGGAAGAAGGGATCATTGCAGTGAAGGCATTCTAAGGGATGGAGGGCAGGGCTTAGGGAGGGGAGGCGGTCAGAGTCCTTGAGCCTGGCCCTGGGTGTGATTGGAGGAAAGGGCTTGATCCTCCTGAGGGCCTCAGGGCCTGGATAGGGTGGTGCTCTTGGGACTAGGAAGAGCCTTCCTGAGTGGGCTGGTGGGAAGCGGTAAGTCTTTGAACTGCAGTCTCTCTGCCTTCCAGAAGCCTGCTCTGTGCTTGCAGATCCCAGGTAGGTCTGAGCCAGGGCCCACACACACATCCTGCCTTTTCTGGCTGTCCTTGTCATTGGGTCTCCTCCTCCAGGTCAGCCAGAAGCACGCCTCCCTCCCAGGCCTGGCTCCTGGGCCAGCTCCCCCATATCTTCTTCAGGCTCCCAATCACTTCCTAGACATCCTGGCTCACCCCCCCTGAGATGGACCTTTGGGTCCCACCATCCCAAAGTTCAGCCTTTCTCTTAGGGATCCAGGTATCCCGCTTCAAGCCTTCCCAGCAGGACTCAGGTGTCCTTTCTCCCTGCCCCCACCTCCTGCTTAGAGATACAGTTGTTCTTTCTTCAGACCTGGCCCCCTGTCAGGATCCACCTTCCTGTCCCCAGACCCCTCCTTGGATGCAGGAACCAAAGCTCTTTCTTGGGTCCCTTTATCTGAATTCGTGGCTCTTTGGCTGGTTCCCTCTCAGATGCCAGGCCTTTGTCTCCCTTGAGGGATTCCAAGCCTAAGCACTACCAGAGGCTTCCAAGGGTCCTCCCTGGTGCCTATTTACACCTCAGGACAGAGTCATCTTGCTTTCCCAGGCTCAGCTAGAACAATTCTGTCCCTCCAGTGTCCCTGACTTCTCTGAGCTATACCTCCCAGACCCTACCTGTGCTCCACTGCCCCAGCCCTCCTATTTCCCTGCCCCCACTTCTCTCAGGGTTCTCAGGTGCCCTACAAGGGGCTAAATCCCAGGCTGGGTTTTTTCTCTCAGTCTCAGACTTCCTCTGGTCATTCCCTGGCAGATCCATTCCAGAGCCCTCCCTATCAAGTTTCCCAAGCTTCTCTCCCTCTCTTAGATCAAGCAGTCTATTGTCTAGATCATGTGTATGTTAGCTGGGGAGAGGGGATGCTGGGAGGCCAGAACACCAGTTAGATGGAAAGCTGTGATTCAGGGGTCACTGAGGCTCTGCCTGGTCTCATCCCATTTAGGGGTGAATCCCTTTTGCCTCTTGGGTCTCTGTAGAAGGCCAGGGAGAGGAGGAGGGGCTGATGGGGAGTAAGAGGGAAGGGAGTAGACTTCCTTTTCAGGCCATCTTCATTTCCAAGCCTGACCCTCCCAGATCCTGCCTTCCCTCTGTCACCTGGACTGTCTCCCCTGAAGGCAGGGCCTGGGCCTTTGTAATTCCTCTAAGACCTCACCCTCAGTAAATCCCCATAGGCCAGTCTCCTGCCTAGGAAGGGAGAGGAAAGACCTCAGCCTTCTGGGATCCTTCTTCCTCCCCAGCTCAGTCTACAGAGGACCTAGGACTGCCCCAAGCAGGTATTGGTTCAAGTGCAGACACCAACTGGGAGGGAAATTAGTTTACTATAAGACACAACAAATAGGCATCCCCCAGAGTATGAGCCCAGGGTCTGTCAGTCAGCATGGGATTGAGAATATGGGGTAGGAAAGGTGGGTTTATCTGTCCTGAGCTAAAGGAGTGGGGAAGGACTTTCCAGGTGGCTCCCTACTGTCTCATGGTTACTGGAAAGGCATAGAATCAAAACATTCCATCTGTTAGTGAGAGCTTTGGCTGTTGGCTACTTTTGTGGGGCCATAAAGGGTGGGGGAAGCTGGTCCCTGAGGTAGATAAGAACTAGGGAGAAGATGGGGGAACTTTACAAAATTGGGTCACTTTGGTTACTTTGCTACCTACACAGATTGAGAGAGCATGGCCCCTGGGATCAGCAGACCCCCAGCCCAGGTGAGTGCGGTCCATCCACAGCCATGACCAACATCAGCAATGCAGACCATTTCTATACACCTAGGAAATTGTCTACAAAGCTGGCAATTCCTTACTTATGCATCATTTCTTTATAAAAATAGGCATGGGGAGGAGGGGGCAGCTAGGTGGCACAATGGATAAAGCACTGGCCATGGATTCAGGAGGACCTGAGTTCAAATCCGGTCTCAGATACTTGACACTAGCTGTGTGACCCTGGTCAAGTCACTTAACCCTCATTGCCCTGCAAAAAAAAAAAAAAGTTGACATGGAATTGACTAAAGTAGTAACCACCCAGCCATGTTCTCATCTTCTGTGTTTTAAATTGATTCATTGGCACCCTGGTTTCTTGAGCACTGCCTCCTCCACCCCACCCCCACCCAATGCTACCCTCTCTGGTTTGTTTTTCAATTCCCCTCTTTACAAGTGACTGACTAGGGTGACCACTTCACTCATTAGTCTCTATTACCTTGATGTGGCCAACTATGTTGGTGGTGCTCATAATATTCAACCAGCCCTGAATTCCTGGTATAAATCCCATCCATTAGTAGTGTATAATCCTTGTGATAAATTGCTATAATCTCTGCTAATATTTTATTTTAAATTTTTGCATGAATATTCTTTAGGGAAATTGTTCTATAATATTCTATTTCTGGTTTCATTCTTCCTGGTTTAGGTATCAGCATATCATAAACATATCATATTATCAGTGTCACAAAAGGATTTCGCTAGAACTCCTCCTTTTTTCCCCCCATATTTTCCATACCATTGGAATGAATATTTCTTTAAATGTTTAGAATTCATTTATAAATCCATCTGGCCCTGCAGATTTTGTGTTAGGCACTTCATTGATGCTTGTTCAGATTTCTTTTTGGTCATTCAAGCATTTTATTTCCTCTTCTGTTAATCTGGGCAATTTATATTTTTGGAAATATCCATTTCCTTTAGACTGTCAGATTTCTTGGGATGTGGTTGGCCAAATGAGCTCCTAATTATTGCTTTAATTTCCTCTTAATTGGTGGTGAATTTACCCTTTTCATTTTGGGGATACTGGTAATTTGGTTTTCTTTTTCTTTTTTAATCAAATTCACCAAAAGTGTATCTCTTTTATGGGTGTTTTCCCCATAAAACTAGTTCTTAGTTTTACTTATTAATTCACTAGTTTTCTTGCTTTGAATTTTATTAATCTCTCCTTTAATTTTCAGGATTTCTAATTTAGTATTTAATTGGGTATTTTTTAATTTTTCTTTTTCTAGTGTTGAACATTAACATAGTTTTCATACCTAACCTCCCACAATATAAACAAAACCAGAAACTCACATAGACAGATCAGAGAAGGCAATCCCTGCTTTTCCTACAAGAAGTGAGAACTTAAACAAAACCAGATCAGAGAATTGGTAGGAAAACTAAGAACTGGTTTATTTCATATCAATAACAAGCTAGCACATGACATGCAGAGAATCACAAAAAGAAAGATGCTCAAAGGTTTTCCTTTTTTGACAGTATTTAAACCTTTTTTTCTTTGCTGGTTATGGGGTAACATCATATTACTATCATACCATAAACCTACCCAAAACAGATAACACAAATGTAAATCAGTTGAGCAATACATATCAGTTTAGCAGTTAAAGTAGATGCTATGATTAGATTATGTGAAAACAGGAAGAGTATTTTTCAAAGATAAGGGGGTCTAGATAGTTGAAGTTTAGTCACAAGGGATGTTGAATACTCAGAGAAATTAATATAAGGTTTCTTTGCTCACTGGTTACAGGGTAATATCAGTTTTATTAGCATAATACAAATTAACCTAAAGCAAATACTATTAAAGACACAGGCAGGGTTTACCAGGGACAAGGATGCCTAAATATTTGCTAAGGAGAACAATAAGAATTATTTCCTCTCTTAGGAACAGTATATAGGGATTCTCTGGTTTCACTTTGGAGTAAATGCCAAAAGGCATTTTCCTTCTATCAATTCAGGGTCTCACAGAATCTATCTGGGTAATACAGCAGTTCCATCAAATCCAGGTGATTCAAATACTTATTAACCATCTCACTTGTGTTTAAATTATTACATTTGGCATAACACTAGCTTTTTTAGATGCATGCCCAATTCTTTGATCTCTTTCTGTATTCACATAAGCATTTAGAGATATAAACTTTCCTCAAACATCTGTGTTGGCTGAATCCCATAAGTTTTGGTATGTTGTCTCATTGTCATTCCCTTTGATGAAATTACTGATTGCTTCTATGATTTGTTGTTTGACCCACTCATTCTTTAGGATGAGATTATTTAGTGTCCAATTTTTAGTATATCATGATCTGAAAAGGATGCATTTATTAATTCTGCCTTTCTGCATCTGACTGTGAGGTTTTTATGTCCTAATACATGGTCAATTATTGTGTAGGTGCCATGTGCCATTGAGAAAAAGGTATATTCCTTCCTATCCCCATTCAGTTTTCTCCAGAGAACTATCATATCTAACTTTTCTAAGATATTATTCACTTCTTTAACTTCTTTCTTGTATATTTTGTGGTTAGATTTATCCAGTTCCGAGAATGGAAGGTTGAGGTCCCTCACTAATATATTTATTCCTGTAACTCACTTAACTTCTCCTAAGAATTTGTCTGCTACACCACTTGGTGGATATGTTTTAAAAGTGATATTACTTCATTGTGTTTGGTACCTTTTGGCAAGTTGTAGTTCCTTATCTCTTTTAATTAGATCTATTTTTGCTTTTGCTTTGTCTGAGGTAAGGATTGCTACTCCTATTTTTTTTTTTTACTTCAGCTGAAGCATAATATATTCTGCTCTAGTCTTTTACCTTTACAGTGTGTGTATCATTGCACTTCAGATATATTTCTTGTAAATAACATATTGTAGGATTTGGGGTTTTAATCCAGTCTACTATCTGCTTCTGTTTTATGGGTGAGTTCATCCCATTCACATTCACAGTTGTGATTACAAACTATGTATTTACCTCCATGCTATTTCCCCCCCTATTACATTTTTCCCTCTCTTTTCACCCTGTCCCTCCTCACCAGTGTTTTGCTTCTGACCACTGCCTCCCTCAATCTGCCCTTTCTTCTATCAGCCCCCCTCCCTTTTCCCTTCCTACTTCTGACTTCCCTTCTATCAGTGTCCCCCTTTTTGTTTCCCCCTTCCCCTTCTAGTTCCCTATAGGGTAAGATAAATTTATTTACCCAGATGAGTGTGTATGTTACTCCCTCTGAAGCAAATTCAAGAAGAGCAAGATTCAAACAATGTTCACCCCCACCCCCATCTTTCCCTCTATTGTAATATGTCTTTTGTGCCTCTTCAAGTGATATAATTTACCTCAGTCTGCCTATTTCCTCTTCTCCCAGTACAATCCTTTTTTTACCTCCCCCTTTTTTAATATCATCACATCAAAGTCAACTAATACCCAAACTTATACCCACATCCTCTGTCTATGTATACTCCTTCTATATGTCCTGAGACATATACAGATCTCAAGAGTTATAAATATTATCTTCCCATGTAGGGATGTGTAAACAGTTTAAGCTTATAGAATAACATGTTTATTTGGTTTTTCCTGTTTACCTTTTTATGCTTCTCTTGAGTCTTGTATCTGAAGATCACATTTTCCATTTCGTTCTGGTATTTTCATCAGGAAAGTTTAAAAGTCCCCTATTTACATGAATTTCCATCTTTTCCCCTGAAAGATTATGCTCAATTTTGCTGGGTAGTTGATTCATGGTTGCCTTCCAAAATACCATATTCTGAGCCCTCCAATCCTTTAATGTTGAAGCTGCCAGGTCCCCTGTAATGCTGATTGCTGCTCCATGATATTTAAATTGTTTTTTGTTTGTTGGTGGGGCAATGAGCATTAAGTGACTTGCCCAGGGTCACACAGCTAGTAAGTGTCAAGTGTCTGAGGCCAGATCTAAACTCAGGTCCTCCTGACTCCAGGGCCAATCCACTGTTCCAGTGAACTGCCCTGGTTTGGCATTTTCTTGGCAAAGATACTGCCTGGAGTAGTTTGCTATTTCCTTCTCCAGCTCATTTTACAGATGAGAAAACTAAGGCACACAGGGTAAAGTGACTTGCCAACGGTCACACAGATAGTAAGTTTCTGAGGCCACATTTGAACTCATAAACATGAATCTTCCTGATTCCAAGCCCAGTGCTCTATCGACTATGTCTCCTAGCTATCCCTTCTACATCAGAGTTACTCTTATCACTGTGTAATTTTATAATTAAGAACTATATACTATAGGGGCAGCTAGGTAGTGCAGTGGATAGAGCACCAGCCCTGGAGTCAGGAGGACCTGAGTGCAAATCTGGCCTCAGACACTTGACACTTACTAGCTGTGTGACCCTGGGCAAGTCACTTAACCCCAATTGCCTCACCAGAAAAAAAATATTAATAACAGATAAATCTTCACTTTGCTGTAAATTATCTCATACCACTAAGTGCCATCTAGATTCTGATCAGTATCTTTTTAGAATCCTGTTCCTGCTTTTAACCACATAAGACTTTATTTCAGGCATTCAGGAAGCTCTTTTCTTTAACTTTATTCTCTTCTAAGTGATCATATGAAATGTTTTTTACCCAGACTGCAGTGTATCTGCCAGCTTCTCACAAACCTTTCTTTAGAATATATCATTTTTGAGATAAGGAAGGAAACTACATCTTGCTAAAAGGTACCATAGATAATGAAGCAATATCAATAATAAACATGCATGTGCCTAGTGGTGTAGCATCCAAATTCTTAGAGAAGTTAAATGAACTACAAGAGGAAATAGACAGCAAAACTATACTAGTGGGGGATCTGAATCTTCTCCTCTCAGACATAGATAAATCTAGCCACAAAATAAATAAGAAAGAAGTGAATAGAATGTTAGAAAAGTTACATATGATAGATGTCTGGAGAAAACTGAATAGGGATAGAAAGGAATATAAATTTTTCTCAGCGGCACATGACACATATTCAAAAATTGACCATGTATTAGGGCACAAAAACCTCATGGTCAAGTGTAGAAAGGCAGAAATAGCAAATGCATCCTTCTCAGATCATGATGCAATAAAAATTACATGTAATAAAGAGCCATGGAAAGGTAGACTAAAAATTAATTAGAAACTAAATAAAGTGATTTTAAAGAATGAGTGGGTCAAACAACAAATCATAGAAATAATAATTCATACACAAGAATGACAATAATGAGCCAACATACCAAAACTTATGGGATGCAGACAAATCAGTGCTTAGGGGAAATTTTATATCTCTAAATGCTTACATCAATAAATAAAGAGGCGCAGCTAGATGATGTAGTGGAAAGAGCACTGGCCCTGGATTCAGGAGTACCTCAGTTCAAATACGGCATCAGACACTTAACACTTACTAGTTGTGTGACCCTGGGCAAGTCACTTAACCCCAATTGCCTTACTAAAAAAAATTTTTAAAAACAATAAAAAATAAAAAAGAGAAAGAAGAAATCAATGATTTGGGCATGAAACTTAAAAAGCTAGAAAAAGAACAAATTAAAATTCCCAATACTAAATTATAAATCCTGAAAATTAAAGGAGAAATTAATAAAATTGAACACAAAAAAACTATAGAATTAATCAACAAAACTAAGAATATGTAATTTTTATCAGCTTTTGATAAGGAAGAAATTTCACATCACCCTCTCTTTCTCCTCCACAGGTCCACCTTCCACACAGATAAAACACAAAGCTTTCTCCTTGATTCCAAAGGGAGACACATTTCATAGTAAAATGTTGATCAGCATTATTCCAACTGATGATATGAAATATTTTTCTTAAAGTTCCATTAGGCTCTTATTGAATGGATTCAAGGGTTGATTCTGACACTCATAAAGAGTATGACCTTTGGGCAAATCCCTTCTCTGTGCTTCAAATTTCCTCCTGTACATTGCTGAGGGTTGGACTGTTTAATTCTGAAGTGTCATTCAGCTCTTTGTCCTATGATTTCTGATGATTTAGGAGACAGTGACATTCAAGGATGTGGCTGTGGACTTCACCCAGGAGGAGTGGGGCCTCTTGGACCCCCCTCAGAAGGAGCTGTACAAGGAGGTCATGCTGGAGAATGCCTGGAACCTGCTCTCCCTGGGTAAGGACGATTCCCTTGCAATCAAAGGGAATATCCTTCTTCCTTCCTGTGCAGGCTTTGGAGCATCTATCAATTATTAGAGAGAGAAGAGTGCTGGTCTCCTGTGTCCAAGAGGCAGATCCCTTCTGCTCTGTGGTTCTCCTAAAAGTCTTTGCATTGTGGGTATTAAAGCTACAATAATGAATATTACAATATTGAATACAATATTGAAGCTACCAATCCTAGGTAGCTTCAGGTCAAAGACCTAATCCATGGGGAAGCATCTCAGACGTGGATCTAATCTCAGAGGTTACTTAGTCTAACTTCTATGAGGACATGATTTTTGTCTCCCAAATCTCTGCTAATTGCTCAGGCAGCTTTTCCTTGAAACCCTTTCCTTTTGGGATGGGTCTAGTTTTTGGAATATTCTTCTCTTTAATAAGCATACATTGGACACTGGCAGCTCTTAGTTGTGGCTGGTGTAGCAGGTTTGTCCTTTAGCTTCCTTCTTACTACCCTAACATTCCAGCAGAGATGGTAGGCAAGAAAGGGAAGGGAAGAAGCATTCATGTAGAGCTGCCACTTTCCAGGTGCTTTGCCAGGTGCTTTCTTTCCAATATTAAGTTTTGGGTTTTGTTTCTTTTCTTTTTTCATACAAGTATTTTATTATTTTCCAGTTACATGTAGAGATAGTTTTCAACATTTGTTATTATAAGATTTCTAGTTTCAAATTTTTCTCTCTCCCCTTCCTATCCCATCCCAAAGACAGCAAGCAATCTGATGTAGGTTATATATGTAAAATCACGTTAAACATGTTTCTGCATTAGTCATGCTATGAAAGAAGAAGCAGAGCAAAAAGGGGAAAACCTCAAGAAAGAAAAACAACAAAAAAATTAAAATAGTATGGCTCAATCTGCATCTAGATTCCATAGTTCATTTTTCTGGATGTTGAGAGCATTTTCCATCATGAGTCCTTTGCAACTATCTTGGACCAAGGTATTGCTGAGAAGAGTCAAGTATATCACAGGTGATCAACACACAATGTTGTTGATACTGTGTACAATGTTCTCCTGGTTCTGCTCATCTCATTCAGCATCAGTTCATGTAAGTCCTTCCAGGTTTCTCAGAAATCTGCCTGCTCCTCATTTCTTACAGCACAATAGTATTCCATTACATTCATATTCCACAACTTGTTCAGCCATTCCCCAATTGATGGGCATCCCCTCAATTTCCAATTCCTTGCCACCACAAAAAGAGCAACTATAAATATTTTTGTACATGTGGGTCCTTTTCCCTCTTTTATCCAACATTAACTTCATCCTCATAATAATCTTCCAAGTTTGGTGATATTCTGATTTTTCCCCTTTGACAGTTGAGGAAATTGAACCAAACAGGTTAAGTGACTTGGCCAGGA
Organism: Dromiciops gliroides; assembly: GCF_019393635.1. Lineage (NCBI taxonomy): Eukaryota > Metazoa > Chordata > Mammalia > Microbiotheria > Microbiotheriidae > Dromiciops > Dromiciops gliroides. The sequence goes on from NC_057861.1 coordinate 1,374,323, forward strand.
GCACACAGCTAGGAACTGTCTGAGGCCAGCTTTAAATCCAGGCATTCCTGACTGCAGGCCCAGGGCTCTCTCCACTGCTCCTCTGTCACCTGTCTCTAAGTGCTAGAGAATGGAAACTCTGCAGTGAGTCCATCCTTCTATGATGGAGGTGTACCAAGACCATGGTCTTCCCCACAGCCCCTCCCCCAGCCCTCCCTGAAATAAGTGCCATGGAAATGATCCATCAGGCATCCTGGGAACCCTCCTGTGGGCCTTGCTTGCATGCCCCTGTCATTGGCAGAGAAATTGACTTTGGACCCGCTAGGGTTTCTGGAGTTTTCAAGCAGAAGATTGCCACCTGGAGAGGCAAACACTCCATGAATGAACAGCAGCCCAAGTTTACATAGGTTTCAGGGAGTGAGGAGTGGGGTAGGGGGATGGGGCAAAAGCTGACTCATCAAGGCTTCTGTAGCTGGGGCTCAAGGCTGATCTGGCACAAGAACCCTTTTACCTGGTTTTGGGGTTGAGTTTCTGCCAGAATGGAACATGTCAGAATAGGGGCAGAGGGTTTGGCTGATTCTCAGAACAGGTTGTACAAGAGGACAACATGGCACATCCTGTTGTGGGGTACTTGCTGGGAAGCAAGTACAAGTATAAGTACAGACACAGATGTTTGAATATAATGGAGCGATTCTCAAAATGGAGCAGCTGTGTATCCACACCCCTTTCCCTAAAGACAAGTAAATTCCAAGCTTCTCTCCATGCTCATATCCAACTGGTTTTCCCTGCCCAGGGCTTCCTGTTCCCAGAGAAGATGTGATCTCTTATTTTGAGCAAAGGGAAACACCATGGATGCTGGAGCAAGCAGGCCTGAGGCGCTGCTGTGCAGGTGAGTGAGGTGAAAGCAGGTAGAGGAGACTTGTGATGACAAGAGGCTTCTATGTGTTGTGGTGAAGCAAGGGCAGGATGTGGGGGCAGGAGGCCCTGCCTTGGAATTCTTTGTCAGACATTTTTAGCACTGGCTTCCTGGGCCAGTCCCTTGAGCCACCAAACCTCAGTTTTCCCATCTGTACAATGAGGGGGTTGGACTTCATGGCCTTTCATCTCCCTCCCAGGGGTCAATCTATGATCCTCTAAGAAGTCACTGTTTATAACCTGGGGACATGAAACTCTCCTGAAAGTGTCAAAGGCCTAAGGCTATTCCATGTGAGCTCTTTCTTAGACCTTCAAGTCAACAAACACTGAAGGGCCTGCTACATGCCAGGCCCTAAGCACTGGGGACATAAAGAGATGCAAGGGCTGTCTCCTGATTCCCTGGAGCCCACCATCTGATGTGGCAAACAACACACCAACACCTTATGTAGAAGCCCACTATGGACAGGAGTGTGGAAAGTGGGCTCTAGTTAGGGCCGCAGGGAAGCCAGGGAAAGCATTCTAGGCAGTAGGGAGTGGGGGACAATCCCTTGGTGTCAGGAAGTAGAGTGACAGAACACATAGGAGGCCTGTACCCCTGGAGTGTAGCGTGTCTGGGGGAAATAGAGTGAAAGAAGCCTGGAGGAGTAGCAGAGGGATGGGTGACAGAGTGCATTAGCAGCCCCAGAGACAGTGTTATATGTGATCCTTTTGCTGGGCAGCCTCTGGAGGTAGTTCAGTAGGTGGGGACATGGTCAGGTGAGAGCTTTAGGAAGATGAGCTTGACCACTGGGGGGAGGAATGACTGTACTTGGGGGAGATGAGGCAGCCAGACCAAGCAGCAGGCCCTTAAAAAGCTCAGCTGTGGGGGAGGGGCACTTGAACCAAGACAGTGATAATTTGGGGAGAGAAGGAGTCTGCAAGAGATGTTACCCAGCTGGAATCCCAGGACTTTGGAAGAGATTGAGCATGGGGGTAGGGAGTGTGGTGGTGGGATGCCAGGCGTGCATGGCACTTCATTTGTGAGCCTGGACTCTGGGGAGCATGCTTCAGAGAGCAATAGGAACATTGGGAGAAAGGAGGGTTGGGGGAAAGATGAGGAGTTTCCTTTTGGACATGGAAAAAGGAGAACCAGGAGGTGGGTGACAGGATGGAATGAGATTATTTAGCAAATGTAAAAGGATTTGCTTTAGGGAGTAGAAAGATGATCTTCTTGTCTGGCACTGAGGTCAAAGAGGAAAAGAAGGCATCTGATGTATGTGAGATGAGGAGGATGAGATAGCTCTTGATAAATGTCCAGTTTTTAATTTCTTTTTTAAATCATTTAAGTATTTTCTTATTTTCCAGTTACATGTAAAGATAGTTTTCAACATTTGCTTTCATAAGATTTTTACTGCCCAATTTTTCTCCCTCCCTTCCTGCCCTTCCCCCTCCCAAAGACAGAAAGCAATCTGATATAAATTATATATGTACAATCCCATTAAACATATTTCTTTATTAGTCATGTTGTAAAGGAAGAATCAGAATAAAAGGGAAAAACCTCAAAAAAAAAAAGTATAAATCATATAGCTCAATCTGCCTTCAGAATCCACAGTTCTTTTTTCTGGATTTGGAGAACACTTTCCATCATGAGTTCTTTGGAATTTTCTTGAATCATTGTATTGCTGAGAAGAACTAAGTCTGTCACAGTTGATCATCACACGATGTTGCTGTTACTGTGTACAATGTTCTGTTGGTTCTGTTCACATCACTCAGCATCAGTCCATCAGTCACTCCAGGTTTTTCTGAAGTCTTCTTGCTCATCATTTCTTAAAGCCAATATCCCATAACATTCATATACCACAACTTGTTCAGGCATGCCCCAATTGATGGTCATTCCCTCAATTTCCAATGCTTTGCCACCACAAAGAGAGCTGCTATACATGGTTTTGTACATGTGAGTGTTTTTCCCTTTTTAATGATCTCTTTGGGATACAGACCTGATTGTGGTATTACTGGATAAAGGGTATGCACAGTCCCAAAGCCCTTTGGACATAGTTCCAAATTGTTCTCCAGGATGTTTGGGTCAGTTCACTGCTCCACCAACAATGCATCAGTGTTTCAATTTTTCTACATTTTCTCTAACATTTATTGTGTTCCCCGTTTTGTCACATTAACCAATCTTATAGGTGTGAGGTAGTACCTTGGTGTTGTTTTAATTTGCATTTCTCTAATCAATAGTGATTTAGAACATTTTTTATACGGCAATAAATAGCTTTGATTTTTTCATCTGAAAATTGCCCAGTCACATCCTTTGACCTAAATGTCCCGTTTTGTTCAGTGAAATAAGAAGCCAAATTCTCAGGTGAGAAGCTGGGGGAGGTGGTGGAAGTAAGCCATAAGGGAGGCTTGGGAGTATTGAAAAGATTTGGGAAAGCTACTATATCGAGTGGCATAGGGAGTCAGTCAAGGAGACAGCAAAGCATTGCCTTGTCACAGTGAGGACCCACCTGAGATGATCTACCTAAATTTGTAGTGGACCCAGGAAGCCTGGTTTCATGCTTTTTTTTTCTCTTTCCATTCAACAACACATGAGGAGGAGAGAAGGCTACTGCCTTACTTGGAAGTCATCCAAGGCTAAGCTTTGCCTAAATCAGCAGCCCAGGTCCCTTTCTGGCTCCATCTCTGTCCCATTCTTGGAGAATCATTGGTCAGGCTCATGCAGGTGACCACCCCCTCAGTTTGGGGAGCTGGGAGATAAGAGACTCCCAGGGGTGCCATGGTATGAGACCCTTCAGGAGTCTGGAAAGAAGCCTCTGTGAACTTCACTATTGGGTCTGGTCAGATTCCATCAGGGTTAGAACTTGACAAAGGTGACACTTAAAGGTGATCAGGTGTCAAAAAGAGACAACACTTGACTGAGGCCAGAATATGCACCTGACAATGAGCAGAGAGACCAGAATCTGGAGGCTGTGGCCTGGTGTCAGCCAATCAGTAAATATTGGTTAAGCACCTTCTAATTATGGTGCTGTGCTCAGCCCTGAGCATACACAGGAAGGTAAAAGACAGTCCCTGCTGTCACAGAGCTCAGAGTATACTGTGCAAACATGGAGATAGTTTGTGAAGAGGCAACAGCTCATGGACCTCACTCTTAGCTGATGTACTTGAAAAGAGAGGGTGCTGGAATGGACAGACATTTAGTTTAACAGGAAAGAAAGGGAATGCAAAGAGGGAGTATAGTAATGGTTTAAGGAGAGCAGAATGAGGAAAGAGTAGAAATCAAAATAATAATGTTAAAAATAATAGCACACGGGGCGGCTAGGTGGCGCAGTGGATAAAGCACCGGCTCTGGAGTCAGGAGTACCTGAGTTCAAATCCGGCCTCAGACACTTGACACTTAACTAGCTGTGTGACCCTGGGCAAGTCACTTAATCCCCATTGCCCCGCAAAAAAAAAAAAAAACAAAAAAAAACGAAAAATAATAGCACACACTTATTCTTCAGACTTTTCTCCCTCTTCTGACCCCATTTAGGGTTTTCTTGTCAGAAATCCTGGAGTGGTTGACCATTTCCTTCTGCACTTCATTTGACACATGAGTAAAATGAAGTAAATAGAGTTAAGTGACTTGCCTGTGGTCACACACCTAGCAGGTGGCTGAGGCCAGAGATGAACTCAGGAAGATGAGTCTTTCTGACTTCAGACCTGGAATTCTATCCCATTGTAGTAAGTAGACAGCATTTACATAGTACCTACTATGTGCCATGCAATTTGCAAGTATTATCTCATTTGATCCTCATAATTGATCACCAGGGAAAATACATTATGCTTACAGATAAGTTAGATGATGAAATAATAGGAATATTTATGATATGTGTACCAAATGGCATAATGTTTATGAACATTGAAAGTCAGACAGTAAAAGTGAAGAGGCAAGATTCAAAGTGGAGACAATTTGTCTAGTACTGTGGACAGAGCATGCCCATTCACAAGGTTTGAGTTCTAGTCTCAGCTGCTGGTATTTGGGTCAAGACACTCTGAACTAATCTGAACTCATGCCCTGAGTGGTGAATGTAATGAGAATGCCCGTCCTGCCTATGCTACTGTTTTTTTGCAAAGACCCAATGTGATTGTGTATGAAGCTCTTTGTATATACACTCATCTTCTCTTCTCAGCAATACAATGACCAAGAGAATTTAAAAAGTCTCATGATGGAAAATGCTATCCAGATCCAGAGAAAAAAACTATGAAATCTAAATGCCGATCAAAACATGGTTTTCATTTCAAACTGCCTGTGGAGAGTCATTCCCCTGCTGACATCAGCAGTATATGTCACTCAGGACAGGCCAAGTGTGACCTATCTCCAATCAGTCTGCCAAATTCCATTATTTTACCACAAAATCAAGGGAACACCATTAATTGGGGAATGGCTAAACAAGCTGTGGTGAATCATGGTGATGTAATATTATTGTGGCATAAGAAATGACAAGCAGGATGATTTCAGAAGGGCCAGGAAAGACTTGTATGAACTGATGTATAGTGAAGTTAGAAGAACCAAGAAAACTTTGTGTACAGAGACAGCAATATTGTTGGATGAAGAACTATGAATGACTTAACTATTCCAAAGAATACAATGATCCAAGACAATCCTAAAGAACTATTGATGAAACATACTATCCACCTCCAAAGAAAGAACTGATATTGATGGAACACAAACAGAAGCATGCTGTTGTATGGGGCTAAAATTCTACTGATACTGCGTAAAAATCTATTGAGTGGTCACCATAAATTATAAGCTTCAGCAGGAGTTTAGACTTGCATAAAAATTTGGTGAGAAGAGAGAAACAGGCCAAGATTCCTTCATCTATCTATCTCAGGGAGCCAGCATCTCAGCTCCACTCCACACGAAGTCCCCTCAAAAGACAGAGCTCACTCACTCCCTCCTTCTCCCAGAAACCTCCTCTCCAACAGGAAACAGGGCCATACACACACACACACACACACACACACACACACAGCTCCAAGCTAATTAGCTGATAGCTCTGATTGACAAGTCCCACAGGTGGTTCTATAGATGTACCTTCTAGACACTAAAGTCACATGGTTTCTTAATCACATGCTTTCTCCTCATGGCTGACCTTCCCTACAGTATCTCTCCAGCAGGGGTGCCATTCCAATTCTCACACTATTGTTTACTTTATTTCATTTTTTTCCTTTTATTCAAGTTGTTTTCCACTTCTGCGAGGGGCATGTGATATTTAAAATCGGATACTAGAGCATTAACCTCCCCTTTTAACCTTTCCCTTGTTTATCTCCCAGACTAGTAAATGGAAGAAGCTTCTTATCTCTAGTTAGAGCTTTTATTGTTTGGAAATTACAAGGTGATGTTGATTAGAGGGATAGGAAAATAGAAATACAAAACAAATAGTCTTAGGTCTAACCTTAGTCTATATTCTGTATAAAACTCACCAAAAACCCAAGGCCACCTTTGAGAGGGAGAGCCGCGTCAAGCACGTGCTGCTACTGCGAGCCGGGCCGAGTAGAACTCCAGTCAGAGTCTGTGTGTGCAGCGCAACCATCAACAAGGAGAGCCGACCAAAAGACCTCCCTTCTGTTCTCTCCTTGCCTTTAAAGCTCGCACCCCAGAAGTGGAGTGCCTAGAATATGGAGGTGGAGTGCACAGCCGTTTGTCATGGTCTCCTCCCCAAAAGGGGAGTCCGTCAAAAACTGGCGTCTTTCCATTATCACTAACTGACTGTTAAAAACTTTAATTTTTTTACCACAGGGGGGAGGTAAGAGAGGGAAGGAAGGATACAAATTGGAACTCAAAGGTATATATATAAATGTATATAACTTAAAAAAAGGAGAAAATTATCTTTACATGTAATAAGAAAAATTACTATTAAGTAAATAAAATCATCTTTCAGATGTGAGCTAATGACATTTTCAAATGGTTGATTCTACCCATTTAAGTTTGAAGCCTTTTCTCTTTGCCTGGGGGAAACAGAATGAAAATCAATTTATATTCTGCCAGTAGAGGAAAGGGGATATAATTATATATGTGTGTATATGTGACTCTATGTTTGTTTCTTTTAGGTGAGATAAGGCTTGAAATAAAAGAGGCTCCTGCAATGATAAGCCTTTCTATGGAAGAAACTCACCAGCAAAGATGGATGAATAATGGTCCCTCTGACTTTTCTAGGAGAGAAATCTGTGCTGTACATCAGAGAAACCACACTGGGAAGAAACCATTTGAATGTAATCAGTGTGCAAAGACTTTCAAATTGAGGTCCAGTCTTGTTAGACATCAGAGAACCCACTCTGGAGAGAAACCTTATGAATGTGATCAGTGTAGAAAGAGTTTCACATGCAAGTCCTATCTTGTTAGCCATCAGAGAATCCATACTGGAGAGAAACCTTATGAATGTAATCAGTGTGGTAAGACATTCAGAATCAAATACAAGTTCAAGCAACATCAGAGAATCCACACTGGGGAGAAACCATTTGAATGTAATCAGTGTGGTAAGACATTCAGAAGGAGATACAGGTTCACTGAACATCAGAGTGTTCACACTGGGGAGAAACCTCATGAATGTAACCAGTGTGGAAAGACTTTCACATACAAATCCTTTCTTATTAGACATCAGAGAGTCCACACTGAAGAGAAATCCTTTGAATGTAGTCAGTGTAGAAAGACTTTCAGATGGAGGTCCCAGCTTGTTAACCATCAGAGAATCCACACTGGAGAGAAACCTTTTGAATGTAATCAATGTGGAAAGACTTTCACATACAAATCCATTCTTATTAGACATCAGACAATCCACACTGGAGAGAAACCTCATGAATGTAATCAGTGTGCAAAGACTTTCAGATGGAGGGCCTATCTTGTTAAACATCAGAGAATCCACACTAAAGAGCAATCCTTTGAATGTAACCAATGTGGAAAGACTTTCAGATGCAAGTACAATCTTGTTAACCATCAGAGAATCCACACTGGAGAGAAACCTTTTGAATGTAATCACTGTGGCAAGACTTTCACATACAAATCCATTCTTATTAGACATCAGACAATCCACACTGGAGAAAAACCTTTTGAATGTAATCACTGTGGCAAGACTTTCACATACAAATCCATCCTTATTAGACATGAGAGAATTCACACTAGAGAGAAACGTTTTGAATGTAATCAGTGTGCAAAGACTTTCACATGGAGGTGCCTTCTTGTTAAACATCAAAGAATCCACACTGGAGAGAAACCTTTTGAATGTAATCAATGTGGAAAGACATTCAGAATCAGATACAATCTCATGCTACATCAGAGAATCCACACTAGAGAGAAACCTTATGAATGTAATCAGTGTGGAAAGACATTCAGAATCAAATACAAGTTCAAGCAACATCAGAGAATCCACACTGGGGAGAAACCATTTGAATGTAATCAGTGTGCAAAGACTTTCAAATTGAGCTCTGATCTTGTTAAACATCAGAGAACCCACACAAGAGAGAAATCCTTCGAATGTAATCAGTGTGCAAAGACTTTCAGATGGAGGTGCCATCTTGTTAAACATCAGAGAATCCACACTGGAGAGAAACCTTATGAATGTAATCAGTGTGGAAAGAGTTTCAGATGCAAGCCCAATCTTGTTAACCATCAGAGAATCCACACTGGAGAGAAACCTTTTGAATGTAATCAGTGTGGAAAGACTTTCACATGGAGGTGCAATCGTGCTGAACATCAGAGAATCCACACTGGAGAAAAACCTTATGAATGTAATCAGTGTGGGAAAAGTTTCAGATGCAATTCTAATCTTATTAACCACCAGAAAACGCACACTGTAGAGAAACCTTATGAATGCAATTAGTGTGGAAAGACATTACACAAGTTCACTGAACATCACAGAATCCACACTGGGGAGGAAGCTAATGAATGTAATCAGTGTGCAAATACTTTCAGATGAAGGTTCTATCATATTAGAAAACCCACAGTGGAGAGAAATCCATTGAAAGTAATTCATGTGAAAAAATTTTCACATCAGAGAATCCACACTAGGGAGAAACCTTATGAATGTGATCACTGTGGTAAAGTCTTCCTTGTAAAGTTAGCCCTTTTTTCTCATCAGAGAATTCATAGGAAATAGGAATCTAAAAACTGATATGAATGAGGAAAGGCCTTGAAATGGAGTAAAGAGCTTCTTTCACAGCAGAAAATTCCCTCTGGGTACAAGCCAGCTATGGACTCAGTGTGAGAAGGCCTTCAGCCAGAGATCATTTCTTGTCTTCTCATCCCAGGATTTGTACTGAAAAGAAACATGAATGTGCTCATCAGAGACATGCTTATTTTCTGGAACATTGAGGTTATTGGTAAAGGTTAACTTTTTTGTCTGATTGTAACAGAGTGGTAAAACAAAGGAAGTTCATGCATGGCAACCCTCCAGTTTGTAAAACAAACAAAAAAGGAGGCATCATCTCATGAACTGCAGGATTGTGTGAAAGAAGACATCTGGATGTTCTCAGAAATAGAATGTCTTCAGAATGAGGAAAAGGATTTGTGTCAGTATTATGTCAAGTGGGGAACAATGTTTGGTGAAGGGAAGACATCAGCATTGCATGACCAAGTGTATAAAAATTGGGGTAATTTAGAGGAATTTTGTGGTCTCCCACAGGCAACCTCTATGTATGGCCTACATTACATGTATGTATCAGCCTACATTGAGTCTATGTGCATGTGACAATCAAGAAACTTCTCATTACCTTGAACTGGTTTCAGCCTCTTGATTTTTGTGACTCACCAATCATGATTGGTGATGAGGAAGGGATTCCCATGATGGCCTTAAGGTAGAGCAGAACCATTGTGGGGGAAAAGCAGCCACTAGTAGGCAGGTAAGAGGCCCTGTGATTTTTATCCAAACATCCTCCCTTGTTTGCTCCTGCTCCTCCAGCCTGGAAGAGGAATCTCAATAACTAAATTCCACATGACGTGCATGTGGGCTGATTGTCACAGGCAAAGAGAACTTCAGGGACTCCTAGAGGAGATAATTCTGTGTCTTGGCAAATCCAAAGGGAGCTTTCCCTTTGGCCTGATTAGCCAAAGGGAAAAAAGAGTACAAAGAGAATGAAAACTTTTCTGTGCAACTTTAAAAGCATAGAGTCTCCCTCTGTTTTTCTAACTGGTCAAGCTGGGTAGGCAGACAAGACATGAGAGGGGTGTAAATCGCATTTCCAAGTCTGCTGAAATGGATGGCTTCATATACCAAAGACTAAATTTATGATGTTAGGAAGAAAGTGGGGTCAAGATGGTAAAATAAAGGCAGAAACTAACCTGAACTTTCTCACATTCTCCTCCAAACAACTTGAAATAATTCCTCAAATCAAATTCTAGAGGGGTAGAACCAGCAAGTGTTGGGATGAAATCATTTTTCAATCCAAGAAAACTTAGGAGACTGGCAGGATAGGTGGAGGTGGTTGGGCCTGGTGCACAGTGCAGTTCAGGCCTCACCACCAGGACAACAGCAGCAGCTTAGAGAGCTCTCAGCTCAGACAGTTGAGCAACTGGTCAGAAGGAGGTTACAAGGGACCCTTTGCTGGCACAGGGAGCAGGACTATCTTTACTTGTACAGAAACAATTTCACATCTCAATCCCAGGGTGAAGGGAAGAGGGAAGGAGAGTATTTGTAACTCAAAATTCTTTTTAAAATGATAAAATTGTTTTTACATGTAATTGGGAAAAATAAATATAAAAATCATCACAGAAAAACAAAATACTGCACTCAATATGCCAGGAAATTTGTAAAACTCCACAAAAGCCACTAGATTGGAAAAGATCAGTTTCTGTCTGAATCCTAAAGAAAGGAAACACAAAGCACCCAACAATTGCACTCATTTCACAAGCCCCAGAATGCAGTGTGCCCATGAGCTTCTCACAAACTTTTCTTTAGAATAGATCATTTTTTTAAAATTTGGGGGGTTTTTTGTGTTTTGGGGTGGTTTTTTGGTGTTTGGTTTTTTTGGTTTTTGGTTTTTTTGCGGGGCAATTAGGGTTAAGTGACTTGCCAGGGTCACACAGCTAGTAAGTGTTAAGTGTCTGAGGCTGGATTTGAAGTCAGGTCCTCCTGAATCCAAGGCTGGTGCTCTACCCACTGCGCCACCTAGCTGTCCCAGAATATATAATTTTTATGAGTGTTTCATAAGGAAGAAATTTCCCATCACCCTCTCTCTTTCTCCTCCACAGGTCCACCTTCCTCACAGATAAAACACAAACTTTCTCCTTGATTCCAAAGGGAGACACATTTCATAGTAAAATGTTGATCAGCATTATTCAAACTGATGATATGAAATGCTTTTCTTAAACTTCCATCAGGCTCTTACTGAATGGATTCCAGGGTTGATTCTGACACTCATAAAGGGTATGACCTTTGGGCAAATCCCTTGTCTGTGCTTCAAATTTCCTCCTGTACATTGTTGAGAGTTGGACTGTTTAATTCTGAAGTGTCATTCAGCTCTTTGTCCTATGACTTCTGATGATTTAGGAGACTGTGACATTCCAGGATGTGGCTGTGGACTTCACCCAGGAGGAGTGGGGCCTCTTGGATACCCCTCAGAAGGAGCTGTACAAGGAGGTCATGCTGGAGAATGCCTGGAACCTGCTCTCCCTGGGTAAGGACGATTCCCCTGCAATCAAAGGGAATATCCTTCTTCCCTCCTGTGCAGGCTTTGGAGCATCTATCAATTATTAGAGAGAGAAGAGTGCTGGTCTCCTGTGTCCAAGAGACAGGTCCCTTCTGCTGTCTGGTTCTCCTATACAAAGTCTTTGCATTGTGGCTATTGAAGCTGTTTTACCAAACCTAGGTAGCTTCAGGTCAAAGACCTAATCCATGTGGAAGCATCTCAGACATGGATCTAATCTCAGAGGTTACTTAGTCTAACTTCTTTGAGGACATGGTTTTTGTCTCCCAAATCTCTGCTAACTGCTCAGGCAGCTTTTCCTTGAAACCCCTTCCTTTTGGGATGGGTCTAGTTTTTGGAATATTCTTCTCTTTAACAAGCATATATTGGGGGTCAGCTAGGTGGCTCAGTGGATAAAGCACCAGCCCTGGATTCAGGAGAACCTGAATTCAAATCCAGCCTCAGACACTTGACACTTACTAGCTGTGTGACCCTGGGCAAGTCACTTAACCCTCATTGCCCTGAAAAAATAAATAAAAATAATGAATATCAACAAGCATACGTTGGTCACTGACAGCTCCTAGTTGTGGCCAGTGTAGCAGGTCTGTCCCTCAGCTTCCTTCTTACTGCCCTAACATTCCAGCAGAGATGGTAGGAAAGAAAGGAAAGGGAAGAATCATTTATGTGTCCTTGCCACTTTCCAGGTGCTTTGCCAAGTGCTTTCTTTCCAATATTAAGTTACTTCATCCTCACAATCATCTTCCAAGTTTGGTGATATTCTTATTTTTCCCCTTTGACAGTTGAGGAAATTGAACCAAACAGGTTAAGTGACTTGGCCAGGAGCACACAGCTAGGAACTGTCTGAGGCCAGCTTTAAATCCAGGCATTCCTGACTGCAGGCCCAGGGCTCTCTCCACTGCTCCTCTGTCACCTGTCTCTAAGTGCTAGAGAATGGAAACTCTGCAGTGAGTCCATCCTTCTATGATGGAGGTGTACCAAGACCATGGTCTTCCCCACAGCCCCTCCCCCAGCCCTCCCTGAAATAAGTGCCATGGAAATGATCCATCAGGCATCCTGGGAACCCTCCTGTGGGCCTTGCTTGCATGCCCCTGTCATTGGCAGAGAAATTGACTTTGGACCCGCTAGGGTTTCTGGAGTTTTCAAGCAGAAGATTGCCACCTGGAGAGGCAAACACTCCATGAATGAACAGCAGCCCAAGTTTACATAGGTTTCAGGGAGTGAGGAGTGGGGTAGGGGGATGGGGCAAAAGCTGACTCATCAAGGCTTCTGTAGCTGGGGCTCAAGGCTGATCTGGCACAAGAACCCTTTTACCTGGTTTTGGGGTTGAGTTTCTGCCAGAATGGAACATGTCAGAATAGGGGCAGAGGGTTTGGCTGATTCTCAGAACAGGTTGTACAAGAGGACAACATGGCACATCCTGTTGTGGGGTACTTGCTGGGAAGCAAGTACAAGTATAAGTACAGACACAGATGTTTGAATATAATGGAGCGATTCTCAAAATGGAGCAGCTGTGTATCCACACCCCTTTCCCTAAAGACAAGTAAATTCCAAGCTTCTCTCCATGCTCATATCCAACTGGTTTTCCCTGCCCAGGGCTTCCTGTTCCCAGAGAAGATGTGATCTCTTATTTTGAGCAAAGGGAAACACCATGGATGCTGGAGCAAGCAGGCCTGTGGCGCTGCTGTGCAGGTGAGTGAGGTGAAAGCAGGTAGAGGAGACTTGTGATGACAAGAGGCTTCTATGTGTTGTGGTGAAGCATGGGCAGGATGTGGGGGCAGGAGGCCCTGCCTTGGAATTCTTTGTCAGACATTTTTAGCACTGGCTTCCTGGGCCAGTCCCTTGAGCCACCAAACCTCAGTTTTCCCATCTGTACAATGAGGGGGTTGGACTTCATGGCCTTTCATCTCCCTCCCAGGGGTCAATCTATGATCCTCTAAGAAGTCACTGTTTATAATCTGGGGACATGAAACTCTCCTGAAAGTGTCAAAGGCCTAAGGCTATTCCATGTGAGCTCTTTCTTAGACCTTCAAGTCAACAAACACTGAAGGGCCTGCTACATGCCAGGCCCTAAGCACTGGGGACATAAAGAGATGCAAGGGCTATCTCCTGATTCCCTGGAGCCCACCATCTGATGTGGCAAACAACACACCAACACCTTATATAGAAGCCCACTATGGACAGGAATGTGGAAAGTGGGCTCTAGTTAGGGCTGCAGGGGGAGCATTCTAGGCAGTAGGGAGTGGGGGACAATCCCTTGGTGTCAGGAAGTAGAGTGACAGAACACATAGGAGGCCTGTACCCCTGGAGTGTAGCGTGTCTGGGGGAAATAGAGTGAAAGAAGCCTGGAGGAGTAGCAGAGGGATGGGTGACAGAGTGCATTAGCAGCCCCAGAGATGGTGTTATATGTGATCCTTTTGCTGGGCAGCCTCTGGAGGTAGAATATTTTTGCACATGTGGGTCCCTCTCCCCTTTCCATGATCTCTTTGGGAAAAAGACCCAAAAGTGGTATTGCTGGGTCAAAAGGTATGCACAGCTTTATAGCCCTTTGTGCATAATTCCAAACTGCTCTCCAGAATGGTTTGTCCCAAGTCTTTTAAATGTCATGAGAGTCTAGAATTGATACATAGATGTTGTTATTGTAGATTTGAGAAATGTGTTCAAGTTGGCATGCAATTAAAACTTTCTACCATGAGGAAATAACAATTTGTGAACCTTTAGGGCCCTCCATGTGCAAAATGTCTCAGACCATCATATTTTGGAAATATTAAGGGTCTTTGTGGTGCTGTTTGTCACTATTCCAATAAGTAATAGATATTAAGTTTGAGCTTTGCTGTATTTCTGATTTTTGTAACTATTTCAACTAAATCCCTGTACTAAGATATCTTGTACCCATTCACATTATCATGTATGTAATTTTGTGCCTCAGATGGGGACTGCCCCTCTCTGGAAATCACACTGCCCATACAGGACTTCCCTCTATGCTTTCCAACTTCTTTTTGATTGTTAATGATCCAAGAGACAAATTTAGTATTTGTCTTTGGATTAAAGGAGGGATAATGTGAGTGAGATCTTCCCCAACCCTTTGATATATGATTTTTCTCTTTAGGTATAAGTGATCTAATCTGTATCATATACTACAAGTTGTGATTTAATAATCAGCATATAGTGTATAAATTGTGATTTAACTTGATTAACTATTACTAATAGAGCAAATACGGCAGTGGTGCTTATAAAATGCTGTTAGATGAACACAAGGTTGACTTTAGCCTTGACAATAGAGCTATGAATTACTTATTTCAGACAATATCACATTTGTTTGACTCTGTGTCTTTTTAGACATACTAAAAAGTTAGACTGTCTCTCTGTCACAACGACATGTCAAGTAAATTGACTGTTGATTTGTAGACTGTGTTCCAGACATATATTATTTTGATTGACTTTATGTGTCTTGGTGGGCTGTAAAATGGGAGGAGTTTGTCAAAAATTGGTAGGGTATATAAGCATTTAAGCCTCATAAGGCTTTGGGTCTTTGGGTCCTAGACCTGAGACTGGCTTTATTGTGAGGCAGGTAGCCTCTCTCAATAAACCTATTTTCTACAGCTTGGAGACTTCACTGTTTCTTTTTCTTCATTAGACTCAGAAATATTGGGGGATATCTGAGAGCATAATGCTCATCATTTCTTATAGCACAATAGTATTCCATCATAACCACACACCAGAATTTGTTCAGCCATTCCCTAATTGATGGGCATGCTTTCAATTTCCAATTCTTTGCCACAACAAAAGAACTGCTTTGAATGTTTTTGTACATATAGGCTCTTTTCCTTTTTTTTTTTCTAATATCTCTTTGGATATAGACCCTAGTAGTGGTAGGATCCAAATGAATCTTACCTGCAAGGAGAATTGGATTTTGGAGTAGGGGAGAGGAGAAAAAAGGACTAAGAAAGAAGGGGAGAACACTGGTCCCCCCTCCAAGATATTGATGATTAACAATTATTTCAAATGACAGCATTTCCTTTACAAAGGAATCACAAACATTTCAGTAGGAGAAAAGTTATAAGCATAACAATATTAATGTCATAGATTAAAACCATGTACCAAAATTACGAAAGGACATCAATTCATTTGAATGTATTTCTGAACTCTTACAGAGAACAATGGCTTCATCCATGCATCCATCCATCAGCTTGACAATCTACACTGATTGCATTCAGGGTAGAGTAATTCTGATCCAGTGACATTTGCTTCTTATTCTTACAGTTCCGAATCCTGTGCCCGTCAGATCACTTTGCAGCATGGTCTGATTTTCTTGCAGAGATTGCTTTCAGTTAGTCTGGAGCTGCTGTTGTAAATTGCAGTCTTTCTGCTCTGAAGGAGGCGGAGCCCAGTCTGGGAGGGAGGGAGGGAGGGAGGGAGGGAGGTGGTGTCTGCACTCCAGAGGAGGAGCCCTCAGAGGTGACCAGCCTGGTGGGCGGTGCCCCAGGTGGGGTTTGAGCAGGGGGGTGGGGTTTGGAGGCCTGGGAGGAGTTTAAGGCGGAAGAAGGGATCATTGCAGTGAAGGCATTCTAAGGGATGGAGGGCAGGGCTTAGGGAGGGGAGGCGGTCAGAGTCCTTGAGCCTGGCCCTGGGTGTGATTGGAGGAAAGGGCTTGATCCTCCTGAGGGCCTCAGGGCCTGGATAGGGTGGTGCTCTTGGGACTAGGAAGAGCCTTCCTGAGTGGGCTGGTGGGAAGCGGTAAGTCTTTGAACTGCAGTCTCTCTGCCTTCCAGAAGCCTGCTCTGTGCTTGCAGATCCCAGGTAGGTCTGAGCCAGGGCCCACACACACATCCTGCCTTTTCTGGCTGTCCTTGTCATTGGGTCTCCTCCTCCAGGTCTGCCAGAAGCACGCCTCCCTCCCAGGCCTGGCTCCTGGGCCAGCTCCCCCATATCTTCTTCAGGCTCCCAATCACTTCCTAGACATCCTGGCTCACCCCCCCTGAGATGGACCTTTGGGTCCCACCATCCCAAAGTTCAGCCTTTCCCTTAGGGATCCAGGTATCCCGCTTCAAGCCTTCCCAGCAGGACTCAGGTGTCCTTTCTCCCTGCCCCCACCTCCTGCTTAGAGATACAGTTGTTCTTTCTTCAGACCTGGCCCCCTGTCAGGATCCACCTTCCTGTCCCCAGACCCCTCCTTGGATGCAGGAACCAAAGCTCTTTCTTGGGTCCCTTTATCTGAATTCGTGGCTCTTTGGCTGGTTCCCTCTCAGATGCCAGGCCTTTGTCTCCCTTGAGGGATTCCAAGCCTAAGCACTACCAGAGGCTTCCAAGGGTCCTCCCTGGTGCCTATTTACACCTCAGGACAGAGTCATCTTGCTTTCCCAGGCTCAGCTAGAACAATTCTGTCCCTCCAGTGTCCCTGACTTCTCTGAGCTATACCTCCCAGACCCTACCTGTGCTCCACTGCCCCAGCCTCCTATTTCCCTGCCCCCACTTCTCTCAGGGTTCTCAGGTGCCCTACAAGGGGCTAAATCCCAGGCTGGGTTTTTTCTCTCAGTCTCAGACTTCCTCTGGTCATTCCCTGGCAGATCCATTCCAGAGCCCTCCCTATCAAGTTTCCCAAGCTTCTCTCCCTCTTAGATCAAGCAGTCTATTGTCTAGATCATGTGTATGTTAGCTGGGGAGAGGGGATGCTGGGAGGCCAGAACACCAGTTAGATGGAAAGCTGTGATTCAGGGGTCATTGAGGCTCTGCCTGGTCTCATCCCATTTAGGGGTGAATCCCTTTTGCCTCTTGGGTCTCTGTAGAAGGCCAGGGAGAGGAGGAGGGGCTGATGGGGAGTAAGAGGGAAGGGAGTAGACTTCCTTTTCAGGCCATCTTCATTTCCAAGCCTGACCCTCCCAGATCCTGCCTTCCCTCTGTCACCTGGACTGTCTCCCCTGAAGGCAGGGCCCGGGCCTTTGTAATTCCTCTAAGACCTCACCCTCAGTAAATCCCCATAGGCCAGTCTCCTGCCTAGGAAGAGAGAGGAAAGACCTCAGCCTTCTGGGATCCTTCTTCCTCCCCAGCTCAGTCTACAGAGGACCTAGGACTGCCCCAAGCAGGTATTGGTTCAAGTGCAGACACCAACTGGGAGGGAAATTAGTTTACTATAAGGCACAAGAAATAGGCATCCCCCAGAGTATGAGCCCAGGGTCTGTCAGTCAGCATGGGATTGAGAATATGGGGTAGGGAAGGTAGGTTTATCTGTCCTGAGCTAAAGGAGTGGGGAAGGACTTTCCAGGTGGCTCCCTACTGCCTCATGGTTACTGGAAAGGCATAGAATCAAAACATTCCATCTGTTAGTGAGAGCTTTGGCTGTTGGCTACTTTTGTGGGGCCATAAAGGGTGGGGGAAGCTGGTCCCTGAGGTAGATAAGAACTAGGGAGAAGATGGGGGAACTTTACAAAATTGGGTCACTTTGGTTACTTTGCTACCTACACAGATTGAGAGAGCATGGCCCCTGGGAGCAGCAGACCCCCAGCCCAGGTGAGTGCAGTCCATCCACAGCCATGACCAACATCAGCAATCCAGGCCATTTCCATAGACCTAGGAGATTGTCTACAAAGCTGGCAATTCCTTACTTATGAGTCATGTCTTTATAAAAATAGGCATGGGGAGGAGGGGACAGCTAGGTGGCACAATGGATAAAGCACTGGCCATGGATTCAGGAGGACCTGAGTTCAAATCCGGTCTCAGATACTTGACACTAGCTGTGTGACTTTGGGCAAGTCACTTAACCCTCATTGCCCTGAAAAAAAAAATTGGCATGGAATTGATTAAAGTAGTAACCACCCTGCCACGTTCTCAACTTCTGTGTTTTAAATTGATTCATTGGCACCCTGGATTCTTGAGCACTGCCTCCTCCACCCCACCCCCACCCAATGCTGCCCTCTCTGGTTTGTTTTTAAGTTCTCCCTCTTTACAAGTGACTGACTAGGGTGACCACTTCACTCATTAGTCTCTATTACCTAGACATCATGTCATTGATGTGGCCAACTATGTTGGTGGTTCTCATAATATTCAACCAGCCCTGAATTCCTGGTATAAATCCCATCCATTAGTAGTGTATAATCCTTGTGATAAATTGCTGTAATCTCTGCTAATATTTTATTTTAAATTTTTGCATGAATATTCTTTAGGGAAATTGTTCTATAATATTCTATTTCTGATTTCGTTCCTCCTGGTTTAGGTATCAGCATATCATAAACATATCATATTATCAGTGTCACAAAAGGATTTCTCTAGAACTCCTCCTTTCCCCCCCACATATTTTCCATACCATTGGAATGAATATTTCTTTAAATGTTTAGAATTCACTTATAAATCCATCTGGCCCTGCAGATTTTGTGTTAGGCACTTCAATGATGCTTGTTCAGATTTCATTTTGGTCATTCGAGCATCTTATTTCCTCTTCTGTTAATCTGGGCAATTTATATTTTTGGAAATATCCATTTCCTTTAGATTGTCAGATTTCTTGGGATGTGGTTGGCCAAATGAGCTCCTAATTATTGCTTTAATTTCCTTTTAATTTGTGGTGAATTTACCCTTTTCATTTTTGGGATATTGGTAATTTGGTTTTCTTTTTCTTTTTTAATCAAATTCACCAAAAGTGTATCTCTTTTATGGGTGTTTTTCCCATAAAACTAGTTCTTAGTTTTACTTATTAATTCACTAGTTTTCTTGCTTTGAATTTTATTAATCTCTCCTTTAATTTTCAGGATTTCTAATTTAGTATTTAATTGGGTATTTTTTAATTTTTCTTTTTCTAGTGTTGAACATTAACATAGTTTTCATACCTAACCTCCCACAATATAAACAAAACCAGAAACTCACATAGACAGATCAGAGAAGGCAATCCCTGCTTTTCCTACAAGAAGTGAGAACTTAAACAAAACCAGATCAGAGAATTGGTAGGAAAACTAAGAACTGGTTTATTTCATATCAATAACAAGCTAGCACATGACATGCAGAGAATCACAAAAAGAAAGATGCTCAAAGGTTTTCCTTTTTTGACAGTATTTAAACCTTTTTTTCTTTGCTGGTTATGGGGTAACATCATATTACTATCATACCATAAACCTACCCAAAACAGATAACACAAATGTAAATCAATTGAGCAATACATATCAGTTTAGCAGTTAAAGTAGATGCTATGATTAGATTATGTGAAAACAGGAAGAGTATTTTTCAAAGATAAGGGGGTCTAGATAGTTGAAGTTTAGTCACAGGGGATGTTGAATACTCAGAGAAATTAATATAAGGTTTCTTTGCTCACTGGTTACAGGGTAATATCAGTTTTATTAGCATAATACAAATTAACCTAAAGCAAATACTATTAAAGACACAGGCAGGGTTTACCAGGGACAAGGATGCCTAAATATTTGCTAAGGAGAACAATAAGAATTATTTACTCTCTTTGGAAAAGTAAATAGGGATTCTCTGGTTTCACTTTGGAGTAAATGCCAAAAGGCATTTTCCTTCGATCAATTCAGGGTCTCACAGAATCTACCTGGGTAATACAGCAGTTCCATCAAATCCAAGTGATTCAAATATTCATTAACCATCTAACGTATCTAAATTATTACATTTGGCATACTTTAGTTGCATGCCCTATTCCCTAATCTCTTTCTGTATTCATGTACTTAAGTATTTAGAGATATAAACTTTCCTCAAACAACTGTGTTGGCTGAATCCCATAAATTTTGGTATGTTGTCTCATTGTCATTCCCTTTGATGAAATTACTGATTGCTTCTATGATTTGTTGTTTGACCCACCCTTTCTTTAGGATGAGATTATTTAGTGTCCAATTTTTAGTCTATCATGATCTGAAAAGGATGCATTTATTAATTCTGCCTTTCTGCATCTGACTGTGAGGTTTTTATGTCCTAATACATGGTCAATTATTGTGTAGGTGCCATGTGCCATTGAGAATAAGGAATATTCCTTTCTATCCCCATTCAGTTTTCTCCAGAAAACTATCATATCAAACTTTTCTAAGATGCTATTCACTTCCTTAACTTCTTTCTTGTATATTTTGTGGTTAGATTTATCCAGCTCTGAAAAGGGAAGGTTGAGATCCCTCACTAGTATATTTATTCCTGTAACTCACTTAACTTCTCCTAAGAATTTGTATGCTATACCATTTGTTCAGTCCTAATTCTTAGGCAATTATTTTCATCAGAGAGCTTTTGTACCTCCTTTTCCATTTGACTTTTCAAGCTGTTGACTTTTTTCTCATGTCTTTCCTGCATCACCCTCATTTCTCTTTCCATTTTTTCCTCTACCTCTCTAATTTTATCTTCAAAGTCCTTTTTGAGCACCTCTATGGCCTGATACCAATTCATATTTTTCTTGGAAGCTTTAGATATAGGGGCCCTGATGTTGACATCTTCCTCTGAGGGTGCCCCTTGGTCTTCCTGGTTACTGAAGAAACTTTCTATGGTCCTCACCTTTTTCTGTTGGCTCATCTTGCCTTTCTTTTACTAGACTTTTAGCTCCTTAAAGTGGGGCACTGCTTCCAGGCTGCAGTATCCCAAGCTTAAGAAGTCCCAGGTGGTATGATTTAAGGAAAATCAGGTTCTTCCCTCGCCTGGCCTGTTTCCTGGTCCTAGATGACCCCAGACCAACTTGCCAATCAACCAGCTTTGCGTGTTGTGGTTGTTAGCTCTGATGAGCCTGTGCCACTCCCCCACCTGGGCCACTTCTACTCGAGCCTACCACCTGGTTCTCAGTAGGGGTGTAGAATCCAAGTTCTGCCTTAGTACCAGCATAGACCCCTCTAGTCTCTCCCCTGCCCAGGGCTCATCCCACTCACCAGACTGTGAGCTTAGTTCCAGACAACTCTGGTACTTCAGTTGATTCAGAGGCTCTGGGGTCTGCTTCTCTGGTGAGGCCTTCCTGGGACTGGATCTGTGTCAGGGTGACTGTGGGGTTGGGCCCAACTCCTGTATCAGCACAGCAGCTCCCTCCTTCTGACCTTCCAAGCTGTTCTTGGTTAGAAAATGATTTCAGAAGATGGCAGAGGAAAGACATTAAGCTCACAGGGCTCCTGATACAATAACCCCAAAAATAGCAATAAAAGAACCGTTGGGGCAGAAAAACACACAAAAATACGGGCTGAGAGCTTTCTCCAGCTATAGATAGATTTCAGGGCGTCATGCTGGGCCATGAATAAAGCCTATCTCCGCAATCCAGCCGACACACCAGACACCAGCCAGAGGAATTTGCCCCAGTGCCTCTGAATCGGCTGCAGCACCGGCGTCTTCTGGAACCAAGTGCGGTAGGACTGGACAGCTGGCCTGGGGGGGGGGGGAGGGGTAAGTGTAGGGGTACCTATGGATTGGGGGGAAGGATTTGACTGTCCCTCCCCAGCGGGCAACCAGGAAGAAATTCTGAGCGGTGGGAGACCCAGGTGGGGGAGGGGGCAGGGGAACAGTCTCATCCAAAGCTGAGAACCACACCACAGAAAGCTTTGCTGGTTGGTTTCTTAGTAAATAAATAGGCCTGAGGTTATCTCCAGACCTGAGAACAGGCCCCCCTCAACCCAAAACACCTGGGACCCTCTGAAGCTGAGAATAGGAGTGGAGACAAGAAGCATCCCCCCCCCCCAAATGAAAGCGAGGCCAGGCAGGCTGAGAAGAAGCCCAATCATCCCCCTGGGGCCACACTGTAGCTTGAACAATGTGTCCTGGAAGCAGCGCCACACTTAAAGAAGGAGTTAAAAGACAAGAAATAGTAAGCCAGGATGAGCAGGCAGAGAAAGCAGAAGACCATCGAAAACTTCTTTGGGGGTAAGGTAGACCACAATACAACCTCAGAAGAAGAAGATAATAACAGGGTCAAAGCTCCAACATCCAAAGCTTCCAAGAAAAATATGAACTGGTCTCAGGCCATGGAAGCTCTCAAAAGGGACTTTGAAGAGAAAGTAGGAGAGATAGAAAGAAGATGTAGAGAAAAGGAGGAAAGGATGGAAAGGGAAATGAGAGCGATGCAGGAGAGTCATGAGAAAATAGTCAACAGTTTGAAAAGCCAAATGGAAAAGGAGATTAAAAAACTGTCTGATGAAAATAACTGCCTAAGAATTAGGATTGAACAAATGGAAGCTAGTGACCTTATGAGAAACCAAGACACAGTAAAGCAAATCTAATTGAATGAAAAAATAGAGGGCAGTGTGAAATATCTCCTTGGAAAAACAGCTGACCTAGAAAATAAATCTAGGAGAGAGAATTTGAAAATCATTGGACTACCTGAAAATCATGACCAAAACAAAAGCTTACACACCATCCTCCAAGAGATTGTGAGGGAAAATTGCCCTGATATTCTAGAAGCAGAAGCTAAAATAGAAATGGAAAGAATCCACTGATCACCTCCTGAAAGAGATCCCAAAAGGAAAACCTTCAGGAATATTATAGCCAAATTCCAGAACTCCCAGGTCAAGGAGAAAATACTGCAAGCAGCTAGAAAAAAGGAATTCAAATACTGTGGAGCTCCAATAAGGATAAAGCAAGATCTAGCAGCTTCTACATTAAAGGACCGAAGGGCATGGAATATGATATTCCAGAGGGCAAAGGAACTGGGACTTCAGCCAAAAATCATGTACGCAGCAAAACTGAGTATAATTTTTCAGAGGCAAAAATGGTATTTCAATGAGAAAGAGGTCTTTCAAGCATTTGTGATGAAAAACCTGAACTGAATAGAAAATTTGGCTTTTAAATACAAGATCCTGGAGAAGCATAAAAAGGTAAATAGGAAAAAGATTTCATGAGGGATATTAAAAGATCAAACTGTTTACATTTCTACATGCAAAGATAATACTTTGAAATCATAAGAACTATCTCAGTAAGAAATTCAGGGGCAGCTGGGTGGTGCAGTGGATGGAGTGCTGGCCCAGGACTCAGGAGAACCTGGGTTCAGGTGTGACCTTGGACACTTGACAATTGATGGCTGTGTGACCCTGGGCAAATTGCTTGGCCCCAGTTGCCTCACCAAAAAACAAAACAAAACAAAACAAAAATTCTTCACAAGAAATTCACAGAAGACAGGGCTGAACTGAATATGAAGGGATGATACCTGTAAAGCATTTATGTTTTGTTCTTTGTAGGGCAGACGGGGAGGGGTGTCTTATGTCTGGGGCTGGATTTGGGCTTGGGGGGCCTCTTGGGTCCAGGGGTGGTGCTTTGTCCACTGTGCCACCTAGCTAATCCATGATGACATCATTAAAATAGGGTTGAGGTATAGGAGGAATAAACTGGGGGAGGAGAGGAGAGATGGTCTGGGGAGAGGTATTTCACATGAAGGAAACAAGAAGAAAGCTTATGGAGGAGAGTAGAAGAGGGGGAAGGAGTTGGGGAGTGAGTGAACCTTAATATCAACAGAATTTGCTCAAAGAAGGACTAACATATATACTGAAGTAGATATAGTAATATACTTTTGCCCTGGGGGGGGGGAGAAGGGAAGGAGGAAAGGGCAGATTGGTGGAGAGAGCAGTAAAAAGCAAAACACTTTCAAGGAAGATGAAGATGTTCTGCATGACTGCACCAGTATGACGTATTGAATTGCTTGATCTCATAGGGAGGGTTCAGGAGGGAGGGAGGGAGGAAGAAAAACTTAGAACACAGAATTAGCTCAGGGACCCTGATCTCATTGGAGTGGGCTCATGGAGGGAATAGCTTTCATACCCAATTGGGAGGAGCAATCTATTTAACCCTGCAGGAAAATAGGAGGGGAAGAGGAGAAGGAAGGAAAGGTGAAAAAAGGGAGTGCAGAGCGAGGGAGAAGATAGTCAGAAGTAAGGCATCTCTGAGGAGGAATAGGTAAAAAGAAGATAGAGTAAATGTCATGGGAAGGGAGTGGGATGGAGGGAAATAGTTATGATGATTGATTATAATGGCAAAATGTATGGTACCTACTTAGCTGGGCTTTTGTGAAGAAGATTCTCTGTAAGCTTAAGGTACTATATAGAGGGTGTGATCAACAGGATGCTATTGGGAAAACCTGGAGAGACCTACATGAGCTGAAGCAGAGTGAAATGTACTGTATACAAAATAACAGCAATAGTGGGGGATGATCTGCTGGGAAGCATGTGGTTGTTTTCAGTAAGGCAATGATCCAATGTAACCCTGAGATTGCAACCCATCTGCAGAGAAAGAACTGATAGTATCTGAAAACAGATGGAAACACATTTTAAAATTTTATTTTCATTTCCTCTTTGACAATTCCTTACTCTGAAGTTTTGGGTTTTTTGACTGTTTTCTCTCACAAATAGCTAATATGGAAATTTTTCCATGACTACCCATGTATGATTTATTTTAAATTGATTGAGTTCTTGTGGGTGGGGGTTGGGAATGGAGGGGGGAAGAGAAGTTGGAACACAAAGTTTTTTAAAAATTGATGTTAAAATTTTGTTTTTACATATATTTTGGAAAATAAAATTCTATTCAGAAGAAAATGATTTCAGCACATTCTTCTGTGAGTTTTGCTGCTCTAGGCATTTTCCTATGACCTTATTTGGATGTTTTTTGGAGCAATTGTGTCATGAGTTCGAGAGCTCACTCTATCTCTTTTAATTAGATCTATTTTTGCTTTTGCTTTGTCTGAGGTAAGGATTGCTACTCCAATTTTTTTATTTTACTTCAGCTGAAGCATAATATATTCTGCTCTAGCCTTTTAACTTTACAGTGTATATCATTGTGCTTCAGATAGATTTCTTGTAAACAACATATTGTAGGACTCTTGTTTTTAATCCACTCTACTATCTGCTTCTGTTTTATGGGTGAGTTCATCCCATTCACATTCACAGTTGTGATTACAAACTATGTATTTACTTCCATGCTATTTCCCCCTATATTACATTTTTCCCTCACTTTTCACCCTGTCCCTCCTCACCAGTGTTTTGCTTATGACCACTGCCTCCCTCAATCTGCCCTTCCTTCCATCAGTGTCCCCGTTTTTCTTTCCCCCTTCCCCTTCTACTTCCCTATAGGGTAAGATAAATTTATTTACCCAAATGAGTATGTATGTTATTCCCTCTGAGGCAAATCCAAGGAGAGCAACGTTCAAACAATGCTCACCTCCCCACCCCCATCTTTCCCTCTATTGTAATATGTCTTTGGTGCCTCTTCCAGTTATATAATTTACCTCAATCTGCCTATTTCCTCTTTTCCCAGTACAATCCTTTATTTTACCCCTCCTTTTTTTAATATCATCACATCAAAGTCAACTAATACCCAAACTTATACCCACATCCTCTGTCTATGTATACTCCTTCTATATGTCCTAATAGTTATACAGACCTCAAGAGTTATAAATATTATCTTCCCATGTAGGGATGTGTAAATAATTTAATCTTATAGAATAACATGTTTATTTGGTTTTTCCTGTTTACCTTTTTATGCTTCTCTTGAGTCTTGTATCTGAAGACCACATTTTCCATTTAGTTCTGGTATTTTCATCAAGAAAGTTTAAAAGTCCCCTATTTAAGTGAATTTCCATCTTTTCCCCTGAAAGATTATGCTCAATTTTGCTGGGTAGTTGATTGTCATGGTTGTGTTCCAAAATACCATATTCTGAACCCTCCAATCCTTTAATGTTGAAGCTGCCAGGTCCCCTGTACTGCTGATTGTGGCTCTATGATATTTAAATTGTTTTGCTTTTTGTTTTTTGGTGGGGCAGTGAGGGTTAAGTGACTTGCCAAGGGTCATGCAGCTAGTAAGTTTCTGAGGCCATAGTTGAACTCATAAAGATGAATTTTCTTGATTCTAAGCCCAGTGCTCTATCGACTATGTCACCTAGCTACGCTTTCTACATCAGAGTTACTCTTATTACTGAGTAATTTTATAATTAAAAATATATACTATAGACAAATAAAAACAATCATAAAGCAAAGACATAAAGTGTTTTGCCCAGACCATATCATACCCAGAGTGACTTCAAGTCCTCAATGTAATAACAGATATATCTTCACTTTGCTGTAAACCATCTCATACCACTAAGTGCTGTCCAGATTCTGATGAATATCTCTTTAGAATCTTGTTCCTGCTTTTAACCACATAAGACTTTATTTCAGGCATTCAGGAAGATCTTTTCGTTAATTTTATTATCTTCAAAGTGACTATATTAAATGGTTTGGGTTTGTTTTTTTACCCAGGCTTCAGTGAATCTGCAAGCTTCTCAGAAACTTTTAGTTAGAATATATCATTCTTATCAGTTTTTCACAAGGAAGAAATTTCCCATCACCCTCTCTCTTTCTCCTCCACAGGTCCACCTTCCTCACAGATAAAACACAAACTTTCTCCTTGATTCCAAAGGGAGACACATTTCATAGTAAAATGTTGATCAGCATTATTCAAACTGATGATATGAAATGCTTTTCTTAAACTTCCATCAGGCTCTTACTGAATGGATTCCAGGGTTGATTCTGACACTCATAAAGGGTATGACCTTTGGGCAAATCCCTTGTCTGTGCTTCAAATTTCCTCCTGTACATTGTTGAGAGTTGGACTGTTTAATTCTGAAGTGTCATTCAGCTCTTTGTCCTATGACTTCTGATGATTTAGGAGACTGTGACATTCCAGGATGTGGCTGTGGACTTCACCCAGGAGGAGTGGGGCCTCTTGGATACCCCTCAGAAGGAGCTGTACAAGGAGGTCATGCTGGAGAATGCCTGGAACCTGCTCTCCCTGGGTAAGGACGATTCCCCTGCAATCAAAGGGAATATCCTTCTTCCCTCCTGTGCAGGCTTTGGAGCATCTATCAATTATTAGAGAGAGAAGAGTGCTGGTCTCCTGTGTCCAAGAGACAGGTCCCTTCTGCTGTCTGGTTCTCCTATACAAAGTCTTTGCATTGTGGCTATTGAAGCTGTTTTACCAAACCTAGGTAGCTTCAGGTCAAAGACCTAATCCATGTGGAAGCATCTCAGACATGGATCTAATCTCAGAGGTTACTTAGTCTAACTTCTTTGAGGACATGGTTTTTGTCTCCCAAATCTCTGCTAACTGCTCAGGCAGCTTTTCCTTGAAACCCCTTCCTTTTGGGATGGGTCTAGTTTTTGGAATATTCTTCTCTTTAACAAGCATATATTGGGGGTCAGCTAGGTGGCTCAGTGGATAAAGCACCAGCCCTGGATTCAGGAGAACCTGAATTCAAATCCAGCCTCAGACACTTGACACTTACTAGCTGTGTGACCCTGGGCAAGTCACTTAACCCTCATTGCCCTGAAAAAATAAATAAAAATAATGAATATCAACAAGCATACGTTGGTCACTGACAGCTCCTAGTTGTGGCCAGTGTAGCAGGTCTGTCCCTCAGCTTCCTTCTTACTGCCCTAACATTCCAGCAGAGATGGTAGGAAAGAAAGGAAAGGGAAGAATCATTTATGTGTCCTTGCCACTTTCCAGGTGCTTTGCCAAGTGCTTTCTTTCCAATATTAAGTTACTTCATCCTCACAATCATCTTCCAAGTTTGGTGATATTCTTATTTTTCCCCTTTGACAGTTGAGGAAATTGAACCAAACAGGTTAAGTGACTTGGCCAGGAGCACACAGCTAGGAACTGTCTGAGGCCAGCTTTAAATCCAGGCATTCCTGACTGCAGGCCCAGGGCTCTCTCCACTGCTCCTCTGTCACCTGTCTCTAAGTGCTAGAGAATGGAAACTCTGCAGTGAGTCCATCCTTCTATGATGGAGGTGTACCAAGACCATGGTCTTCCCCACAGCCCCTCCCCCAGCCCTCCCTGAAATAAGTGCCATGGAAATGATCCATCAGGCATCCTGGGAACCCTCCTGTGGGCCTTGCTTGCATGCCCCTGTCATTGGCAGAGAAATTGACTTTGGACCCGCTAGGGTTTCTGGAGTTTTCAAGCAGAAGATTGCCACCTGGAGAGGCAAACACTCCATGAATGAACAGCAGCCCAAGTTTACATAGGTTTCAGGGAGTGAGGAGTGGGGTAGGGGGATGGGGCAAAAGCTGACTCATCAAGGCTTCTGTAGCTGGGGCTCAAGGCTGATCTGGCACAAGAACCCTTTTACCTGGTTTTGGGGTTGAGTTTCTGCCAGAATGGAACATGTCAGAATAGGGGCAGAGGGTTTGGCTGATTCTCAGAACAGGTTGTACAAGAGGACAACATGGCACATCCTGTTGTGGGGTACTTGCTGGGAAGCAAGTACAAGTATAAGTACAGACACAGATGTTTGAATATAATGGAGCGATTCTCAAAATGGAGCAGCTGTGTATCCACACCCCTTTCCCTAAAGACAAGTAAATTCCAAGCTTCTCTCCATGCTCATATCCAACTGGTTTTCCCTGCCCAGGGCTTCCTGTTCCCAGAGAAGATGTGATCTCTTATTTTGAGCAAAGGGAAGGACCATGGATGCTGGAGCAAGCAGGCCTGAGGCGCTGCTGTGCAGGTGAGTGAGGTGAAAGCAGGTAGAGAAGACTTGTGATGACAAGAGGCTTCTATGTGTTGTGGTGAAGCAAGGGCAGGATGTGGGGGCAGGAGGCCCTGCCTTGGAATTCTTTGTCAGACATTTTTAGCACTGGCTTCCTGGGCCAGTCCCTTGAGCCACCAAACCTCAGTTTTCCCATCTGTACAATGAGGGGGTTGGACTTCATGGCCTTTCATCTCCTTCCCAAGGATCAATCTATGATCCTATAAGAAGTCACTGTTTATAATCTGGGGACATGAAACTCTCCTGAAAGTGTCAAAGGCCTAAGGCTATTCCATGTGAGCTCTTTCTTAGACCTTCAAGTCAACAAACACTGAAGGGCCTGCTACATGCCAGGCCCTAAGCACTGGGGACATAAAGAGATGCAAGGGCTGTCTCCTGATTCCCTGGAGCCCACCATCTGATGTGGCAAACAACACACCAACACCTTATGTAGAAGCCCACTATGGACAGGAGTGTGGAAAGTGGGCTCTAGTTAGGGCCGCAGGGAAGCCAGGGAGAGCATTCTAGGCAGTAGGGAGTGGGGGACAATCCCTTGGTGTCAGGAAGTAGAGTGACAGAACACATAGGAGGCCTGTACCCCTGGAGTGTAGCCTGTCTGGGGGAAATAGAGTGAAAGAAGCCTGGAGGAGTAGCAGAGGGATGGGTGACAGAGTGCATTAGCAGCCCCAGAGATGGTGTTATATGTGATCCTTTTGCTGGGCAGCCTCTGGAGGTAGTTCAGTAGGTGGGGACATGGTCAGGTGAGAGCTTTAGGAAGATGAGCTTGACCACTGGGGGGAGGAATGACTGTACTGGGGGGAGATGAGGCAGCCAGACCAAGCAGCAGGCCCTTAAATAGCTCAGCTGTGGGGGAGGGGCACTTGAACCAAGACAATGATAGTTTGGGGAGAGAAGGAGTCTGCAAGAGATGTTACCCAGCTGGAATCCCAGGACTTTGGAAGAGATTGAGCATGGGGGTAGGGAGTGTGGTGGTGGGATGCCAGGCATGCATGGCACTTCATTTGTGAGCCTGGACTCTGGGGAGCATGCTTCAGACAGCAATAGGAATATTGGAAGAAAGGAGGATTGGGGGAAAGAGGAGGAGTTTCCTTTTGGACATGGAAAAAGGAGAACTGGGAGGTGGATGACAGGATGGAATGAGATTATTTAGCAAATGTAAAAGGATTTGCTTTAGGGAGTAGAAAGATTATCTTCTTGTCTGGCACTGAGGTCAAAGAGGAAAGGAAGGCATCTGATTTATGTGAGATGAGGAGAATGAGATAGCTCTTGATAAATGTGCAGGGTTTTTTTTAATTTTTTTAAACTTTTTAAAGTTTTTTTTTTAATCATAAAATTATTTCATTATTTTTCAGTTACATGTAAAGATAGTTTTCAACATTTGCTTTCATAAGATTTTTACTGCCCAATTTTTCTCCCTCCCTGCCTGCCCTTTCCCCTTCCCAAGACAGAAAGCAATCTGATATAAGTTATATATATATGTACAATCACATTAAACATATTTTGGCATTAGTCATGTTGTGAAAGAAGAATCAGAATAAAAGGAAAAAACCTTTTAAAAATGGAGAAACAGTCTGGTTCAATCTGCCTTCAGAATCCACAGTTCTTTTCTCTGGATGTGGAGAGCATTTTCCATCATGAGTCCCTTGGAATTGTCTTGAATCATTGTATTGCTGAGAAGAGCTAAGTCTGTCATAGTTGATCATCACACCGTGTTGCTATCACTGTGTACAATGTTCTGCTGGTTCTGCTCACTTCATTCAGCATCAGTCCACTTAAGTCATTCCAGGTTTTTCTGAAATCTGCCTGCTTATCATTTCTTAAAGCCAATAGTATTCCATTACATTTATATACCACAACTTGTTCAGTCATGCCCCAATTGATGGGCATTCCCTCAATTTCCAATGCTTTGCCACCACAAAGAGAACTGCTATTTTTTTACATGTGGGTCCTTTTCCCTTTTTTATCATCTCCTTGAGATCAGACCCAGTAGTGTTATTACTGGATCAAAGGCTATGAGAAGATCCAAAGTCCTTTGGGCATAGTTCCAAATTTCTCTCCAGAATGGCTGATTAAGTTCAAAACTTCACCAAAAATGCATCAGTGTTCCACTTTTTCCACATTTTCTCTAACGTTGTTTTCCTTATTTGTCATATTAGCCAATCTGATAGGTGTGAAGTGGTACCTCAGAGTTGTTTTAATTTACATTTCTCTAATGTAGAATAATTAAAATATAACTTTTGTATCTACGTGTCTCCTACAAACAAATCAGAAAATAATCTGTAATCTTTCCTATAAAATTAATAAACAGATCAGAGAAATTATATCTTATAATATCTCCTACAAAAAAATACAAAAAGATCAGAGGCAGAAAAACATAATATGTATTTAATATTTTTGTCCCAAGAAGAAAGACATAACACATCATCGTGTGTGGAGTCTTTCTTCCTAAGAGGGAAGTTCAAAGCTCCCCTTCTTTCTTTTTGTTGTTTGTTTTGTTTGTTTGTTTGTTTGTTTTTGCAGGGCAATTAGGGTTAAGTGACTTGCCCAGGGTCACACAGCCAGTTAAGTGTCTGAGGCTGGATTTGAACTCAGGTCCTCCTGAATCCAAGGCCAGTGCTCTATGCACTGTACCACCTAGCTGTCCCCGCTCCCCTTCTTTCTAAAGGTTTTTAAGGTTTACTGGTTATAGGGTGAAGTTTGTTTTATTAGCATCATACAAATTAACCTAAAGCAAATACTGTAACAGGCAGCTTAAAGACACAGGAAGGGTTTACCAAGGACAAGGATGTCTAGATATTTGCTCTATTTACTCTTTGGGGGAAAGAAGATAGTGCATGAGGACTCATCAGTTGAAGTTTAGTCAAAAGGGGCATTTTGATTTGTTTACTCTCTTGGGGAGAGAAGTTAGTAAATAGGTAGTTATCTGCTAGGTATCTGGGTTCAGTCTGAAGTTATAGCCAAAGGGCATTTTCCAGGGTCTCATAAAATCCATTTAGACAATAAGGTGCCACCATCAAATCCAAGTGATCCATATGTTCATATTAACACTAATCAATAGTGATTTAGAGCATTTTTTCATATGGCAATAGATAGCTTTGATTTTTTCATCTGAAAACTGCCTGGTCACATCCTTTGGCCCAAATGTCCAGTTGTTTTTAGTGAAATAAGAGGCCAAATTCTCAGGTGAGAAGCTGGGGGAGGTGGTGGAAATAAGCCATAAGGGAGGCTTGGGAGTATTGAAAAGATTCGGGAAAGTTACTATATCGAGTGGCATAGGGAGTCAGTCAAGGAGACAGCAAAGCATTGCCTTGTCACAGTGACATACCTGAGATGACATACCTAAATTTGTAGTGGACCCAGGAAGCCTGGTTTCATGCTTTTTTTTTTCTCTTTCCATTCAACAACACATGAGGAGGAGAGAAGGCTACTGCCTTACTTGGAAGTCATCCAAGGCTAAGC
The DNA here is from genome assembly GCF_019393635.1 of Dromiciops gliroides. Lineage (NCBI taxonomy): Eukaryota > Metazoa > Chordata > Mammalia > Microbiotheria > Microbiotheriidae > Dromiciops > Dromiciops gliroides. The sequence continues at coordinate 1,406,793 of NC_057861.1, forward strand.
TTTGCCTAAATCAGCAGCCCAGGTCCCTTTCTGGCTTCATCTCTGTCCCATTCTTGGAGAATCATTGGTCAGGCTCATGCAGGTGACCACCCCCTTAGTTTGGGGAGCTGGCAGATAGAGACTCCCAGGGGTGCATGGTATGAGACCCTTCAGGAGTCTGGAAAGAAGCCTCTGTGAACTTCACTATTGGGTCTGGTCAGATTCCATCAGGGTTAGAACCTGACAAAGGTGACACTTAAAGGTGATTAGGTGTCAAAAAGAGACAACACATGACTGAGGCCAGAATATGCACCTGACAGTGAGGAGAGAGACCAGAATCTGGAGGCTGTGGCCTGGTGTCAGCCCTGGGACTATCAGGCACTGACACTGGTTAAGCACCTTCTGTTTTTGGTGCTGTGCTAAGCCCTGAGCATACACAGGAAGGTAAAAGACAGTCCCTGCTGTCACAGAGCTCAGAGTATACTGTGCAAACATGGAGATGGTTTGTGAAGAGGCAACAGCTCATGGACCTCACTCTTAGCTGATGTACTTGAAAAGAGAGGGTGCTGGAGTGGACAGACATTTAGTTCAACAGGAAAGTAAGGGAATGCAAGGAGGGAGTATAATAACGGTTTAAGGAGAGCAGAATGAGGAAAGAGTAGAAATCAAAATAATAATGTTAAAAATAATAGCACACACTTATTCTTCAGACTTTTCTCCCTCTTCTGACCCCATTTAGGGTTTTCTTGTCAGAAATCCTGGAGTGGTTGGCCATTTCCTTCTCCACTTCATTTGACACATGAGTAAACTGAGGCAAATAGAGTTAAGTGACTTGGCTGAGGCCAGAGTTGAACTCAGGAAGATGAGTCTTTCTGACTTCAGGCCTGGAATTCTATCCCACTATGCCAAGTAGATACCATTTACATAGTACCTACTATGTGCCATGCAATTTACAAGTATTATCTCATTTGATCCTCATAACTCCAGAAGTTAGGTACTATTATTATGCCCATTTTATAGATAAAGAACCTGAGGCAAAGAGAAGTCTTTGACCAGGATCACAGTACTAGCAAGTTTCTGAAGTGAGACTGGAACTCCTGTCTTTCTGACTTGAGGCCAAGGATTCTATCCACTGGACCACCAGCTGTATTTTGACTTTTAAGTCGAATACTGTAAAAAGGTCCACACATGCATGGGGTGGGAAATGGAAGAATTGGACAAGCTCTCTTGCTGAGGGATGGAATTGCATTTTTTATTTTTAGTTTCTTAACCAGTCAATAAAATGACTTGCTGATTACTATATAAAAGATTTATTTTTCTATTGGCTCATGAAAAGTAGTATATTAAATCATAAATGGATCTGAAGGTCAATTGCACATATTACTTTGTTGTTGTTTTAACAGTGTTTATCTTTAGAACCACCTTTGTAGCGACTGAATTTCTTCAGGCATAGTTTGTGTTTTCTACCACTGGCAAACCAGCAACACTCTTACTGAAAGTCTACTGAATGAGTAATCTGTGTTGCAAACCAATTCCTTTGAGAAACTGCCAGGGAGACAAATAAATAGCAAGGTAAGTGCAAGATTGGGTCCAATGAGAAAACGTCTCAGCATTGCACTGAATGACAATTGAAGGTCTGTTTTTGTAGAAAGGTTGTGGGGATCCTTGATGGTTTCCTTGTGGCTTCTGATGGGCATGCCTAGCAGTCATGGTTTTCAGAGCTTGTTATCTCTGCAGCAAGTATGCAGACTTGTGTAATATCTGAATCTGGTGGTAACAGCTATGATGAAATGCAATTACAAGGCATCCCAGGAATGGGAGAACTATGAAGGTGTATTGACAGATACCCAATGAGGGTTTATGCATGTCTGTGACAATTTACACAGGAATAACCAACCTTCCTGGAAGTTTGGAGACAATTTGATGTTAAGTTGAGAAACTGAAAGACTATGTTGCACTTAGTTTGAAACAGAGTATGATGCAATCATTGCATGATCAAGAAATGCATTATATGCCTGATCATGATGGTTTGGAATCATTGCACAAAGAATTCTATTATGGTTAATATGTGCATGTTAGTTGTCCCAGAGGAAAAATATCTTTGCAACAAAATTGGGCCATTATTTACTGCTTAAGGTGCCGTTCACAAATTTTTGGTGCAACCCCTTGGACCACTGTCTAGAACCTCCAAGAGCTTTGTGAACTACTAAATGGGAAAAGGTGAGGCAAGAGGACTAATAGTGATGCATCCTGTCCACTTCCTTATGAAAGGATGCTGGGACCATACAATTCAAATTTGTATGAGACACATATTTTCAGACAGTTGTATTTATTACAAGGAACTCATTTTTGTTTTAGTGAGCAGAGACATTTAAAGATCAATTATTAAAAAGAAATACATAATGGCTAACCCCAAAAAAGTAATGAGCCAGAACAAAATCTCTCATGCCTCAGGTAAATGCAAAACATCAGTGTTGGCCTTCATCATTGTGGTTTAAGATACTGCAGCAAAAAAATAAATAAATAAAAAGATTGAAATTGATCACCAGGGAAATTATGTTATGCTTACAGATAAGTTAGATGATGAAATAATAGGAATATTTACTATATGTGTACCGAATGGCATAATGTCTATGAAGATTGAAAGTTCAGACAGTAAAAGTGAAGAGGCAAGATTCAAAGTGGAGACAATTTGTCTAATACAATGGACAGAGCATGCCCATTCACAAGGTTTGAGTTCTAGTCTCAGCTGCTGGTATTTGGGTCAAGACACTCTGAACCAATCTGAACTCATTCCCTGAATGGTGAATGTAATGAGAATGTCAGTCCTGCCTAAGCTACAGGATTTTTGTGAAGACCCAATGTGAATGTGTATGAAGCTCTTTGTAAATAAAATCATCTGCTCTTCTCAGCAATACAATGACCAAGAGAATTTAAAAAGTCTCATGATGGAAAATGCTATCCAGATCTAGAGAAAAAACTATGAAATCTGAATGCATATCAAAACATGCTTTTCACTTTTTTTGTTGTTGTTGGTTTTTCTTTCTTGTAGTTTTTCCCTTTTGGTCTGGTTCTTCTTTCACAACATGACTAATGTGGAAATTTGTTTAACATGATTGTACATGTATAACCTATACCAGAATGCTTGCTCTTTAAGGGAGGGGGGAAGAGAGGGAGTGAGAAAAATTTGGAACTCAAAATCTTATAAAAATTAATGCTGAAAACTAACTTTAACCTATTTGTACAAAAATATTTCTAGCAGCTCTTTTTGTGGTGGCTAAGAATTGGAAATCAAGGGAATATCCATCAATTGGAGAATGTCTAAACAAGCTGTGGTATATGATGGTGAAGGAATATTATTGTGGTATAAGAAATGACAAACAAGATGATTTCCTGATGTATAGTGAAGTGAGCAGAACCAAGAGAATGTTGTGCAGAGAGACAGCAATACTGTTTGATGAAGAACTGTGAATGACTTAACTATTCCCAAAAAGACAATGATCCAAGACAATCCTAAAGGACTATTGATGAAACATACTATCCACCTCCAAAGAAAGAACTGATATTGATGGAACACAGACTGAAGCAGGCTATTGTTTACTTTATTTCATTTTTTTTCTTTTATTCAAGTTGTTTACCACCTCAAGGAGGGGGGAGCTGAGGGAGAGAAGGAAGGATACAAATTAGAACTCAAAAAAGAGAAAACTATCTTTACATGTAATAAGAAAAATTACTATTAAGTAAATAAAATCATCCTTTAGATGTGAGCTAATGACATTTTCAAATGGTTGATTCTGCCCATTTAAATTTGAAAACTTTTCTCTTTGCCTGAGGGAAATAGAATATAAATCAATTTATAGTCTGCCGGTAGAGGGAAGTAGATATAATTATATATGTGTGTATAAGTGACTGCATGTTTATTTGTTTCTTTTAGGCAACATAAGACTTGAAATAAAAGAGGCCCCTGCACAGATAAGCCTTTCTGTGGAAGAAACTCACCAGCAAAGATGGATGAATAATGGTCCCTCTGACTTGTCTAGGAGAGAAATCTGTGCTGTACATCAGAGGATCCACACTGGGAAGAAACCGTTTGAATGTAATCAGTGTGCAAAGACTTTCACATTAAGGTCCAGTCTTGTTAGACATCAGAGAACTCACACTGGAGAGAAACCTTACGTATGTAATCAGTGTGGAAAGACATTCAGAAGGAGACACGGGTTCACTGAACATCAGAGTATCCACACTGGGGAGAAACCTCATGAATGTAATCAGTGTGCAAAGACTTTCAGACAGAGGTCCTATCTTGTTAAACATCAGAGAATCCACACTAAAGAGAAATACTTTGAATGTAATCAATGTGAAAAGACTTTCAGACGGAGGTCCCATCTTGTTAACCATCAGACAATCCATACTGGAGAGAAACCTTTTGAATGTAATCAATGTGGAAAGACTTTCACATACAAATTCATTCTTATTAGACATCAGAGAATCCACACTGGGGAGAAACCTCATGAATGTAATCAGTGTGCAAAGACTTTTACATTGAGGTCTGATCTTGTTAAACATCAGAGAATCCACAAAGAGAAATCCTTTGAATGTAATCAATGTGGAAAGACTTTCAGATGGAGGTCCCATCTTATTAACCATCAGAAAATCCACACTGGGAAGAAACCATTTCAATGTAATCAGTGTGCAAAGACTTTTACATTGAGGTCCAGTCTTGTTAGGCATCAGAGAACGCACTCTGAATTGAAACCTTATGAATGTAATCAGTGTGGAAAGACATTCAGAAGGAGACATGGGTTCAATGAACATCAGAGTATCCACACTGGGGAGAAACTTCATGAATGTAATCAGTGTGCAAAGACTTTCAGACAGAGGTCTAATCTTGTTAAACATCAGAGAATCCACACTGGAGAGAAATCTTATGAATGTAATCAGTGTGGAAAGACTTTCACATGCAAGTCCAATCTTGTTAACCATCAGAGAATCCACACCGGAGAGAAACCTTATGAATGTAATCATTGTGGTAAGACATTCAGAAGGAGACACAGGTTCACTGAACATCAGATTATTCACACTGGGGAGAAACCTCATGAATGTAATCAATGTGGAAAGACTTTCATATACAAATCCATTCTTATTAGACATCAGAAAATCCACACTGGGGAGAAGCCTCATGAATGTAATCAGTGTGCAAAGACTTTTACATTGAGGTCTGAACTTTTTAAACATCAGAGACTCCACAAAGAGAAATCCTTTGAATGTAATCAATGTGGAAAGACTTTCAGATGGAGGTCCCATCTTGTTAACCATCAGAGAATCCACACTGGAGAGAAACCTTTTGAATGTAATCACTGTGGAAAGACTTTCATATATAAATCCATTCTTATTAGACATCAGAGTACCCACACTGGAGAGAAACCTTTTGAATATAATCAATGTGGAAAGACTTTCCCATACAAATCCATTTTTGCCATGAGAGAATCCACACTGGAGAGAAACCTTTTGAATATAATCAATGTGGAAAGATACTCAGAATCAGATACAATCTCATGCTACATCAGGGAATCCACACTGGAGAGAAACCTTATGAATGTAATCAGTGTGGAAAGACTTTCACATTGAGGTTTGACCTTGTTAAACATAAGAGAATCCACACTGGAGAGAAACCTTATGAATGTAATCAGTGTGGAAAGACTTTCAGACAGAGGTCTAATCTTGTTAAGCATCAGAGAATCTGCAATGGGGAGAAGCTTTATGAATGTAATCAGTGTGGAAAGACATTCAGAATCAGACACAATTTCACTGAACAAAAGAGAGTCCGCAATGGGGAGAAAGCTCATGAATGTAATCAATATGGAAAGGCTTTGACACAGAAGAACAGTCTTAATGTACATCAGAGAATCCACACTAGGGAGAAACCTTATGAATGTGATCACTGTGGTAAAGTCTTCCTTGTAAAGTTAGCCCTTTTTTCTCATCAGAGAATTCATAGGAAATAGGAATCTAAAAACTGACATGAATGAGGAAAGGCCTTGAAATGGAGTAAAGAGCTTCTTTCGCAGCAGAAAATTCCCTCTGGGTCCAAGCCAGCTATGGATTCAGTGTGAGAAGGCCTTCAGCCAGAGATCATTTCTTGTCTTCTCATCCCAGGATTTGTACTGAAAAGAAACATGAATGTGCTCATCAGAGACATGCTTATTTTCTGGAACATTGAGGTTATTGGTAAAGGTTAACTTTTTTGTCTGATTGTAACAGAGTGGTAAAACAAAGGAAGTTCATGCATGGCAACCCTCCAGTTTGTAAAACAAACAAAAAAGGAGGCATCATCTCATGAACTGCAGGATTGTGTGAAAGAAGACATCTGGATGTTCTCAGAAATAGAATGTCTTCAGAATGAGGAAAAGGATTTGTGTCAGTATTATGTCAAGTGGGGAACAATGTTTGGTGAAGGGAAGACATCAGCATTGCATGACCAAGTGTATAAAAATTGGGGTAATTTAGAGGAATTTTGTAGTCTCCCACAGGCAACCTTTATGTATGGCCTACATTACATGTATGTATCAGCCTACATTGAGTCTATGTGCATGAGACAATCAAGAAACTTCTCATTACCTTGAACTGGTTTCAGCCTCTTGATTTTTGTGACTCACCAATCATGATTGGTGATGAGGAAGGGATTCCCATGATGGCCTTAAGGTAGAGCAGAACCATTGTGGGGGAAAAGCAGCCACTAGTAGGCAGGTAAGAGGCCCTGTGATTTTTATCCAGACATCCTCCCTTGTTTGCTCCTGCTCCTCCAGCCTGGAAGAGGAATCTCAATAACTAAATTCCACATGACGTGCATGTGGGCTGATTGTCACAGGCAAAGAGAACTTCAGGGACTCCTAGAGGAGATAACTCTGTGTCTTGGCAAATCCAAAGGGAAAAAAGAGTACAAAGAGAATGAAAATTTTTCTGTGCAACTTTAAAAGCATAGAGTCTCCCTCTGTTTTTCTAACTGGTCAAGCTGGGTAGGCAGACAAGACATGAGAGGGGTGTAAATCGCATTTCCAAGTCTGCTGAAATGGATGGCTTCATATACCAAAGACTAAATTTATGATGTTAGGAAGAAAGTGGGGTCAAGATGGTAAAATAAAGGCAGAAACTAACCTGAACTTTCTCACATTCTCCTCCAAACAACTTGAAATAATTCCTCAAATCAAATTCTAGAGGGGTAGAACCAGCAAGTGTTGGGATGAAATCATTTTTCAATCCAAGAAAACTTAGGAGACTGGCAGGATAGGTGGAGGTGGTTGGGCCTGGTGCACAGTGCAGTTCAGGCCTCACCACCAGGACAACAGCAGCAGCTTAGAGAGCTCTCAGCTCAGACAGTTGAGCAACTGGTCAGAAGGAGGTTACAAGGGACCCTTTGCTGGCACAGGGAGCAGGACTATCTTTACTTGTATAGAAACAATTTCACATCTCAATCCCAGGGTGAAGGGAAGAGGGAAGGAGAGTATTTGTAACTCAAAATTCTTTTTTAAATGATAAAATTGTTTTTACATGTATTTGGGAAAAATAAATATAAAAATCATCACAGAAAAACAAAATACTGCACTCAATATGCCAGCAAATTCTCTCCCAATCCCTTACAGCCCCCTTTCATATTCTGTCTTCCCCTATTATATTGTAAGCTCCATGAGGCCAGGGACTTTCTATTTGTTTGCATTGGAGTTCCCAACCCTTAGCCCAGAGCCTGGTGCACAGGAAGTGATGAAGAAATGCTGGTCCCCTTGGTTCCAGTGCAAAGCTCTGCATCCTGGGGCTGAATCATGTCCCCCTGACCATCCAAAGGGACAATCACAACAGAAAGTGAGCACAGACCCTCCCCACTACCACCACCACCACCCCCCTCCCCCAGGGTTCCCAGGGTTCCTGCTGCTCTGGCCTCCTAAGGGGTGGCAGGGGAAGAAAGCCGATCCCACCCTCACCATGTGTGAAATGGACTAGGGGATCCCCAGGGTCCCTTTCAGTTCTGGCCAAAAGGGGCCCGTTTTCATCTGCTTAGAATCATAAGCAGATTCCACAGACACCAAAGCCCTTAGGGAACCAGAGTTAGGGGCAATGATCCAGAAAATGTATTGGATTTCTTCTGTGCTTATCTTTATTTAATATTCAAGAAAGCAGGAAATTGACATTTCTCTGCATCCAATGTATCCTCTCAGACCCTCTCATCTCTTAGCTTCTGGGAATGATGCTTCAGGCTCTTTCCCTCTTCTCTCTTTTTTCCACCACTCCTCTATTCTCTCCGCCCCCCACCCTGCCCCTTTCCCTCCTTCTCTCTCTCTCTTCTCTCCTTCCCCCTTCCCCCATATCTCCCTCACCCCCTCCTCCCATTTCTCCCATTTCTCCTGCTCTTCCTGCCCCTTCCCCTGTTCCCACTCTCCCTCCACTTTCCACATTTCCCCCTCCTATGACTTCTCTTCTGCTACCCCCCCAACCCCAGCTCTGGTGTCTCCTCCAGCCCCTGCCCACCCTTCTTCCCCAGGTGGGCTTGCTTCATTGACAGCCCCTAGAAATCAGAATCACCCAACCCTTTTATCCTGGTTTCCATGATCCAATGAGGGTCAGAAGTGGAGGAGCCTGGGAATGGGCCCAGGAAATGGAGGACTCTGAAGCAGAGAGGTGGTGTCTTGGTCTCTGAGAGACCAGCAGGGTTTTCATGGGGCTTTGCCTTTTGTCTTTGCACTGAACTCTGAAGACTCAGGAAAACAGAGTGAGGCCAGTGACTTTGTGTCACTCTGTCTCACATCCAGTTCACTGTCAAGTGTGTAATGTCATTGGTCCTCTTTGAAAATGAATGACCAACAGCAATAGCTTGGACGCTCTCCCTCTTTTAATGTAGCCTGAGATCACGTTCCATTTTTGCACCTTTCCTGTAATGGTAAATTTTAGGATATTTCACAGTACCCCCAAACCATTCTCCAAGAGACTCTTATCTAACTGTGCCTGTCATATCTTCAACTGGTCTAGTCAAGTTCTTGAACCCATGTACAATATGTGTCCTTTATTCCATCAAAATTTCATTTCATTTGATTTAGCCCAGTATCCAAGCCAGGAAGACCATCCAAACTCAGCTCCACTGAATCCCAGCCATACTCAAGAGAATGCCCATCACAATGACAAGAAGCCATTCAGTCTGTGCCCTTCTTCTCTCTCCTAAACTTCCACAAATGGCTACTAGGTCAGTTCTCTAGAGCCCAATCTAACATGTTCAATCCATTCTCCATGTAATATTATTTATCCTGTGATGTTAACCACATTCCCAAGTTTTGCATCATCCAACTTTTAAATTTTTTTTTTACTTTTTTTTTAGAATTTTATTTTTCCAAAATTACATGTAAATACAAATTTTGACATCAATTATTTTTTTTTTGGTTTTTGGGTGAGGTAATTGGGGTTAAGTGACTTGCTGAGGGTCACACAGCTAATAAGTGTCAAGTGTCTGAGGCCGAATTTGAACTCAGGTCCTCCTGACTCCAGGGTCGGTGCTCTATCCACTGTGCCACCTAGCTGCTCCTTTGACATCAATTTTTAAAAAAAACTTTGCATTCCAAATTCTCTTCCTCCCTCACTGCCCTCCCCCCCAGAATACAAACAATTCAATATAAGCTATACATGAGCAGTCATGTAACACATTTCCACATTAGCAAGGTTGTGAAAGAAAACAGACAAAAACAAAACTTCAGATAAAGGAACTAACAAAAAAATTATGCTTCGATCTGTATTCAGACACCATCAGTTCTCTCTCTGTAGATGGACCTTCAGAGTTGTCTTGGGTCATTGAATTGTTGAAAATAACCAAGTCGTTCACAGCAGATCATCTTGCAGTATTGCTGTTATTTCGTATTCAGTACATTTCATGTTGCATCAGCTCATGCCGGTCTTTCCAAGTTTTTCTGATAACATCCTGCTCATCATTTTTTATAGCAAACTACATTTATATAGTACTTTAAAGAGATTTCCTTACAATAAACCCATGAGGTTGATTCTTAAAATAACAGTAATAAATAAAATTTATATAGCACCTTATACCTGACCAAGAATTTTCTTCACAGTAGCCCAGAAAAGTAAGTACCATACATATCATCATCAATCAAACCTTATCTTCATCAATTAGTCCTCATCATCAATCAGTTCTCATCATTAATCCTCCTCAATCAATTCTTACCTTCATCCGATCATTATCAATCCGTCCATTTCATGATTTTCCTGCATCACTCTCATTTTTTCCTCTACCTCTCTTTATCTTCAGAGCATCTCTATGGCCTGAGACCAATTCGTATTTTTCTTGTAAGTTTTGGATGTGGGAGCCCTGATGTTGCTCTCCTCTTCTGAGGGTGCACCTCGATCTTCCTTGTCACTAAAGAAACTTTCTATGGTCTGCATCTTTCTCTGTCTGCTCATCTTGCCCATCTTTTACTTGACTTTTAACTCCTTCTTAAAGTGGGGCCCTGCTTCCAGGCTGTGCAAGCTTCAGGGGGTCCCAGGTGGTACAGTTTAAGGAGAGGCACGTTCTGCACTCACCTGGTCTGGGCTCTGGTCTAAAAATAACCTCAGGCCTACTTGCTCTTCAACCGGAAAACAAAATTTTTGTTTCATTGGGTTGATAGCTATGATGAGCCTGCACCCCTCTCCCACCTGGGCCACAGCCGCTCACAGGTGCTCCCTGGTTCTCAGCTGGGGTAAAACAACTGAGTTCTGCCTCAGCAGCATCAGAGACCCCTTTAATCTCCCCCTGGCCGACCACTCAGACCTCTCGCCAGACCATGAGCTTAGTTCCCCATCCATAAGACTGTCTCTATGTTTTTGTGCAGACAGCATCCCCTTATGGGATATTCCCCTCCCCTTCAACCTCCTTTGCTTGGTTATTTTCCAGCATTAGAATGGAAGCTCCTTGAGGATAGGGCTTGTCTTTCTGTTTCCTTTCATCTGCGTCTCCAACACATAGTCCCCTACCTGTACATAGGAAGGGATGCCTGAAAGCAAAGGGCACCTAGGTTACCAGGTGGATCCAATGGTGGGCCCTGAGTCAGGGTGACTGCAGTTTAAGTCCAGCCTCAGACACTTGCCAGCTGTGTGATTCTGGGTAAGTCACTTAACCACTGCTGGCCTCACTTTCCTCATGTGTAAAATGGGGATCATGATAGCACCCACCTCCCCAGGCTTTTGTAACAATCAAATGAGATAATATTCATAGGGCTCTCAGCCTAGTGCCTGGCACATAGTAGGCACTTAATAAATGTTAGTTGTTATTATAATTTATTATTAAAATCCAGCCTTGGATACTTCCTAGAAACAGACAAGTCTATTTGCTCATGTGTAAAATGGGGATCATAATTGTACCCAGCTCGCAGGGGTGATGAGTCATTTTATTAATTATGACTAGTGAATAATTAATAAAATGGGGGTCATTTGGTCTTCTCTTGTAAGCCAAAGACAAGTTATGGAGACCTCTGGACACTGCTAAGCCCTTGGAAGAGGAGATCCCCTACAGGCTGCAATCCACTCTGATTGGTTAACAATTAATGAGAGAATAAATAGTTCAATGAGAGTTGGTTCCATCCTAATTAGGGCCTGGGAGAAGGAAACAGGACTTTGATTATGTCCCTCTTACTCCCAGCCTTGGTCAATCTAGAAAAAGGGATCTATCTGGCCTTTCCCCAAGCCTGTCAGAGTAGAACGCAATGGGTTGAAATTTACCTAGATCAGATTCTCTTTGTAAGGTTTCTACTAGGGTGGGGTAACAATTCCACCTAAATAAGATGGTCTAGTTGGGGTAAATTTTGGGGCAAGGTCAGTAATGTCCTTCAAAAACTGAATGTATAACCTGCAAGAAATTATTTCTGAATGAGGAAATAGAAAAAAATTTTAACTTGAATTAATAATTGGTCATAATATGAGAGAAATAATCATTACTCTCAGATCTAGGACCCTTGTCCCTCTGAGATCCCAGGCAGATTCCCCAGAGCCCAAGAGCCTTAGGTCACCCAAGGAGGGCCTCCGTGATTTGAGCAAATAGGACTCGGGCAAAGCAGCACTTTTCCCACAGAGAGGACATCCTTGGACTGCCTCATCCCCTTGCACTGATGGTGGGAATGATGTGAGTTCATGTCAGACTCCCAGGACCCCACCACCAGAGCTGTTACATGAGACCTGCAAGGCCCCAGACTGGAGACAAATCCTCAGCCTTCCAGGGACAGCTCAGTCCTGCTGGGCCTGGGCTCACTGTACCAGGCCTCACTCTTTTAGTCATCTTGCAGTCAAGGGGAGCAATGGTTAGAGGCTGTATGTGGAGTCAAAAAGGCCTGCTTTCCATTCCTGGCTCTGATGCTTACTAGCTCAGTGACCCTGGACAAGGATCCTAACCTGTCTGTGACTCAGTTTCCTTCTCTGTAATATGGAGATGATAATAGCACCTCCTTCACAGACGTCATATATAAGGAGGATTAAATGAGTTTCACCCAAGTCGAGTGGTTTGTGAGCCATGAAACTCTATGGAAAGACTAAATGCTGGCCACCCATCAGGGGTCTGCGCCCCCTCCACCCCTCAGCCTCATTGGGTCAGGAGCCAGATCATAAAGGATGGAGAATCAGGTGGGATGGGAGAGAGGGGAGGCGATGAGGGCAGGAGGCCTCTCCTAAGGGCCACCCCTCGAGCCCAACTTCTGCATGAAGTCTCTTCTGCTGCCTCCAACCCACACCTGGCAAGGCCCTCCCCTCCCCATCTTCCCCGGCTGGTCTGTATTTATACCTACATAGCTGGCTGTCTCCTGTCTCCTCTGACAGGAAGGGGTGGAGCCAAATCAAAGGCCTGAAGCCCAAGAAGGATGGGAGGGTGTACAGAGCCACAGCTAGAAGAGAACCCCTACCTTGCATACTCCCACAGACAGCCCAAAATACACCCAGAAAAGTGGCCTTCAGAGGAACAAGGCTGCTCCTTGTGCCACCACCAACTTTCCCTTGAACATTGAGTCTGCTTAGAAGAACCCAGAAGACAACAACACCCTGGTGGTCATGGGGGATGTCAAGGCCAAGAAGCATCTGAACAAGCAGGTCCCCAAAAGCTCTGTGGGCAAGGGCAACACAGAGATCTGGTGCAGTAGAGAGGAGAGAGCCCAGGCCCAGCTTCCCCGGGACGTTGGGTGTGGCCAAGACACTGAGGCCATCCGTACTACATCCAACTTCTCTCTTTGTACAGTGAAGCCTTTCAGTTTACAATAATAACCATGAAGCAGGATGAAAGCTGATTAAGAGCAGGGTTATCTCCCAAAGCAGAAGCAGCACAGGAGGGTGAAAGCAGGTGAAAGAAAGCTAGGCAAGAAATCCTATTTAGTTAAGTCATTCTTACAGGATGTACAGATTGAAGTGGAGGAGCACAGGGGGAAGAAAGTGGGACAAGATCTGTAAAAAGGACACTAACAAGGACAACGGAGCCCTCACACTTGGCCCATAACATCACAGGCCAAACTGCTGATGTCAGGAGCACATGTCACTCAGGGCAGGCCAGGTGTGGCTCATCCCAGTCAGTCAGCCAAATTCTAATAATCTTACCACCTTTCACAACATGACTAATATAGTAGTATGTTTTGCTTCATCGCATGTGTATAACCTGTATCAAATTGCTGGGTACTGTATCATCAGGCTAGGTAATCAAGCATAGTTTTTCACTGGTTTTACATAATCAGCATGCATTGTACCTGGTTGGCCCCTCCTTTAGTATAGTCATATCCTTGAGGGAAGAGAGAGGGTAGTGATCAACTTTAGAGACTGAATAGAGCCTTGCAAAGGACCTTACACATGGCGAGTTCCCAATGACTTTTCCCCTGATGAAAGGGGGCAGGTCACAGACCACAGAAGTGGGGAGAATGCCAAATATAAAAAGTTCACAGAGATGGCAGAGTAAGGGAAGGCCTCCTCCTGATGGTGCCACCCTCTGGAGCAGGCCCTCACCTTCTCCCCCTTTAGGAGTCTCTGCTGATTGGTCCCCTTGCTACAAGTCCCCCCCACTTTCCTCTACCCTCCATCCCCCTGTCATAGTGATCTTGCTAAAGCACAAGCCTGGCTACTCTGCAAACTCCAGTGGTTCCCTGTCTCCTCCAGGACCAAATGTAAAGTCCAGTGTTTGGCCACCACGGCCCATGATGACTGGCTGCCCCACCCCCACTTCCTGTTCTCCTTCCACCCTCCCCCATCCCCACTTCTTCTGCAGTCTGGTCAGTCGGCCTTCCCTGCTGTTCCTCACCCAAGACACTCCACTGGGGACTCTGGGAATTTCCCTGGTTATCTCCAGGACTCAAATGTTCTTCTCCCTCTCTACAGCCTCTTGACTTCCTGGGCTCCCTCAAAGCCCCCTATAATCTCCCTTCCCACAGGCAGCCTTTCCTGGCCCCCATTCATTCTAGTGCCTTCTATTGACTCTTTCCAGTTCTTCCTGGATATATCTTGCTTCTACATAGGCCTACATAGGCATTTGCACATTTGTCTCCCCCATTAGATTGAAAGCCCCTACAGGGAAGGGACACTTAGCTCAGTGCCTGGCTTGTAGTGGAACATTAAGGATTGTTCATTGACCAACTGACTGATGGCATTAGACATATGCAGTGAAAGAAAATCCCGTTGGGAGTCAAGGCTTCTTTGCTTCAGACACCAGAACATCCACATGCTCGTGCTAACATGAAGCCACAAGGTGGCGCTGTCTGATCACTTTAAGGGACTCAACTTGGCCAAACAGAGAATCCAAACCAAACAGTCTAAGTCCCCTGGGCAAAGCTTCTTGCTCACTGGCCTGTTTGAGATCATGGCAGGTGCTTCCTCCTTGGTTCATCCCGTCCGGCAAACTCCAAGACCCCCCCCCCCCCAGCTCCTCCTCTTTGTGACAACATCCACAGGCTGAGGGCTCAGATTCAAGTCCCTGGGAAGACTGAGGGACGTCCAGGAATGGGCAGTCGTTCTGCATGACGCCCTTGCTCCTCCCTGATGGGACCTGGGGAGAGGATATGAGAGCGGCTGGGAAGGCTCAGGAAGGGAGCTCTTGGGCACATGTCGAACCCTGCCTGGGCTGCTGACTTCCTCATGACCCTCACTGTATTCACAGGGAGCGCCCCTCATCGGGTCTCCCAGGAGCACCTTCCTCACTTGGCTTCCACAAGTCCCCTCTTTTATCACTAATGAGATTTTGTGTTTCCAGGTTCCTGGTCCCAGCCTTTGCTGACCCAGTTACCCACAGTATCCTCATCCCTGGGAACTACAGCCAAGCTCCCCTGGATCCTGAGCAGTGGTTAAAGTGGTTGGTGTATCCACTGGTACCAGCAGAGCCTTGGGAATGCTCTAAGGTTTCTGCTGAAGGTTTAATGTCTGACCAAATTGTAGGATGTGATTATGACGGACCGCTCTTGTGCTGTAAGAAATGGTGAGCAGGAGGCTCTCAGAAAAATCTGAAAGACTTACATGAGCTGATGCAAAGTGAAATGTACTGTGCACAAAGTCACAGCAGAATTGTAGATGATCAGCTGTGAAGGACTTGGCTATTCTCAGAGATACAATGATCCAAGACCAACTCTGAAGGACTTATGATGAAAAATGTTATCCGACTCTAGAGAAAGAACTGATGGTGTTTGAATACAGATTGAAGCATAATTCTTCAGTTTATTTTTCTTGAGTTTATCGTGTTTTCTTTCACAACCTGATTAATATGCAAATGTCTTATGTGATTCCACATGAATAACTTATATCAAATTGCTTGATTTCTTCAGTATGTGGAGGGAAGAGAATTTGGAGCACAAAGTTTTAAAAATGGATCTTAAAATTGTTTTTACATGTAATTGGGGAAAATAAAATTCTAAATGAACAAAAAAAAAGAATATGAGAATGCATATGTCTCAAATGCTAGTCATTGGAAAGGGGAATTTTATGATAAACCTATTAGACTAAGAAACCTTTGAAGCCCCCTTTTAAAATCTCTGACACTGTAATGCTGTGATCCTGTCCAAAGAATGAGTAGATAAATAGGAGAGGGGATTTATGTGCATTGTAGCTGCTCAAAAGAAATGTAAGACGCACAAATTCAGAGTCATTTCCAGCCCAAATGTTAATGTGGACTATTTGTGCAAGACTTTTGGTAGATCCCCCTCCCATTGTATTCAGTTGATCAGCCACAGTGAGACAAATTATAAGTTGACCGCAACATTGTGCTGTCGTTTTTGGTCCCTCTCTGAGAATGGACAGCAACCAACCAACCAACATAATATAACAGAACTTCAAAATAGATTAGATTTAGTCCTGAGTATGCAGCTTACATAATGCCTAGTAGAGAGAAGTGAGGAGGGGGCATCAGGGCTATAAGCCTTATGGGCTATCAGGAAAACTGCCATCACTGAAGGTTTTTATTTACTTATTTATATTTATTTTATTTTGGGGCTTTCCTCACTTTATTTTTTTCCTTAAAAGCATTTTATTATTTTCCAGCCACATGCAGAGATAGTTCACAACACCTGCTTCTACAAGTTTCAACCCTTTCTTCCTCTCTCCCCTCCTTCCCCTATCCCCAGGACAGCAAGGAATCCCATATAGGCTATACATGTACAATCACATCAAACACACCCCTGCAACAGCCATGCTGTGCAAGAAGAATCAGAGCAAAAAGGAAAAACCTCAAAAAAGAAAAAAATAGATATAGTATGGTTCAATCTCCATCCAGATTCCATAGTTCCTTTTTTTTCTGGATGTGGAGAGCATTTTCCATCATGAGTCCTTTGGAACTATCTTGGACCATTGTATTGCTGAGAAGAGTCACAGTTGATGAATACACAATGTTGTTGGTACTTCATACAATGTTCTCCTGGTTCTGTTCCTTCCAGGTTTCTCTGAATTTTGTTTTGTTTTTTTGTGGGGCAATGAGGACTAAGTAACTTGCCCAGGGTCACAGAGCTAGAAAGTGTCAAGTGTCTGAGGCCAGATTTGAACTCAGGAACTCCTGAATCCAGGGCCGGTGCTCTATCCATTGTGCCACCTAGCTGTCCCCCTGCTCATTATTTCTTACAGAACAATAGTATTCCATTGCATTCATATACCACAACTTGTTCAGCCATTCCCCAATTGAAGGGCATCCCCTCAATTTCCAATTCCTTGCCACCACATAAAGAGCAGCTATAAATATTTTTGTACATGTGGGTCCTTTTCCCTTTTTTATGATCTCTTTGGGAAAACAACTTAGTAGTGGTATTGATGGGTCAAAGTATATGCATAGCTTTATAGAATTTTGGGCATAGTTTCAAATTGCTCTCCAGAATGGTTGGATCAGTTCACAGCCCCACCAACAATGCCTTAGTGTTCCAATTTTCCCACAGCTTCTCCAATGTTTATTCTTTTCCTTTTTTGTCATATTAGCCAATCTGATAGGTGTCAGGTGGTACCTCAGAGTTGTTTTAATTTGCATTTCTCTAATCAATGGTGATTTGGAGCCTTTTTTTATATGACAACAGAGAGCTTTGATTTCTTCATCAGAAAACTGCCTCTTCATATCCTTTGACCATTTCTCAATTGGGGAATGACTTGGATTCTTATAAATTTATTTAGTTCCTGATATATTTAAGAAATGAGGCCTCTGTGAGAAATACTGGCTATAAAAATTGTTTCCCAGCTTTCTGCCTCCCTTCTAATTTTGGATACATTGCTTCTCTTTATACAAAAACTTTTTAATTTAATGTAATCAATATTATCCATTTTGCATTTCATAATATTCTCTATCTCTTGTTTAGACAAAAACTGTTCTCCTTTCGATAAATCTGAGAGGTAAACTATTCCTTCCTCTCCTAATTTACCTATTGTTTCAGCTTTTATGTCTAAATCATGTACCCATTTTGACCTTATTTTAATATAAAGTGTAAGATGTTGGTCTATGCCTAGTTTCTATCATACCATCTTCCAGTTTTTCCAGCAGTTTCTGTCAAATATTGAGTTCCTATCCCAGAGACTAGAGTCCTTGGGTTTATCAAACAGTAGATGACTAAAGTCATTTACTACTGGGTCTCCTGTGCCTAACCTATTCCATTGATCCACCAGTCTATTTCTTAGCCAGTACCAGACAGTTTTGATGACTGCTGCTTCAGATCTGGGACAGCTAGCCCACCTTCCTGTGTATTTTTTTTTCATTAGTTCCCTAGATATTCTTGAACTTTTGTTTTTCCAGATGAATTTTGTTATCATTTTTTCTAGCTCTATAAAATAATTTTTAGGTAGTCTGATTGGCATGGCACTGAATAAGTAAATTAATTTAGGTAGAATTGTCATTTTTATTATATTAGCTTGGCCTATCCATGAGCAATTGATATTTTTCCAATTATTTAGATCTGATTTTAATGTGGGATAGAATTTGGGTCAAATTGATCATGAGTCACCCCAAAAGAATTACAAGACTCAGTGACTCAGTTTCCCAAATTTTATTACAATACTGTGGGTTACCACAGGGAGAGAACCAGAATAATGGAAAGGTATCTTTCCAATAAGGAAAGGAAAGACAGTAATATTTATAGTATGGATAAATTGATTATCAGTCTCATTATGATAATCTCTACCTTGGAGAGGTACAAGGGAGGGCCTGTCCTTCTCATTATAATATTCTCCACCTTGGGGAGGTACAGGGGAGGGCCTGTCCTTCTCATTATAATATTCTCCACCTTGGAGAGGTACAGGGGAGGGCTTATCCTAATCTGGAGTTCCCAGGGTCCTAAACCAACCCCTGAGGCAGGCACCTTTTTCAGTGGAAGTGTGTTTTGGGGGTTTATGTGTCATAAGGTGAATCTGGGGACAAATTTGGCCTTTTCTGCATGTGTCTCTTTCTGGTTCCCATGACTAGTTTCACATTTTTTTATTAGAATTTCTACAGCCTTGTCTTGTGTCTCATTGTTATCTGACCTGACCCTTTACAGTCATGTTATGGGTACTGATTTCTGTGGGTAAGAGAATCCTGACTGTAATGATTGGAATGACACTACCTGCTAGAGAACTACTGTAGGAAAGCTCTGTCATGAGGAGAAGGCACCAAAGGGCAAGCCATGTGGCTTTTCTTTGGTGTCAGGAAGTGACGTTTGCTTGTGGCAGGAAGAGGGGGCGAGGTATCCACCAGAGGCCTAGCACAATTATTAGATGTCTATGTACCACGAGATGTGGTATTGTAACCTTTCCATAACATTTTCAGGTGTCATCATGGACACATAACTAAATTTGGCCTTGATCCATACATATGTGGTAAAAAGTATTAGTAATGTCATAATTGTCTCAATTTTGTATTTGTATTGCATATGGATATGAGTATCCTCCAAAGGGGGGACTCCAATATGCTGTATATATATCAAGTTTAACTTTGTTTTGTATATTTTGAAGAACTTTCATTATTTACTTTGAATATTTTTGGACAATGCTATGCTAAAGATTAATGAAAATCCAGCAGTTTCAGAGACAACCAGAACCCAGAGGACATGCCAAGAATCATCTGAGAAAAGATTTTCAAAGACTTTAAATGAACAGTTTTGTTTTCTTGATTTTTATTCCCTTCTGTTGTTATGTACACCATCTGTAACATGTATTCTCTGCAGAGGCCCTCCTTCTGCAGGCCAGTGTCAAAGCACCAGTTCATGAGGGACTGCCCCTCTGGACAAAATTTCCCCTTTCTCCCTTTTGCATATTGTTATCAACATATTGTTTGTTAGCATTGGGTATTATATTCTGTTATTTTTGACTGTTTCATCTGTAAAAAAAATAATTTAACTAATCCTAATTTTAAAAAATTTGTAAGTGTGGACTATATGGAAAATTATGATTATATGAAAAATTAAAACTTTAGAAAAATCATAATTGGGCCATAAGTCCTGCCACAATCACCATTCAAATGTAAAAATATTTTAACTTACTGGAGCCTAATTTGGCTGGGGGAGGGCCTAATCTAACTGGATAACTAATCTCTGGACTTCTGACTGGCTGGGTATCTGACTACTATTAATTTCCAAAGCCAATCTGTTAGGGCCTTTTAAAAATTTCTCCACACTTGCTCTGCTCCCAAGTTGGTAAGCAAAAGATTAAGAAAAGGGTAAAGAAATGCAAATTATACAACCTGTCTGCTTTTAATATAATAAGGGCCATTGCAGCTTCTTGCCTTAGGGTATGCTCCAGCTTTCTCTAACTTTCAATCTTTCTCTCCTTCACTCCAGCTTCCCTGCTCTTTCACTGCTCAGCTGCTTTCTTCTAACTCCAAGCCCCTTTCACTTTGTTGACCCCCCTTACCATCTAACTTTCTTCTCTGTACTGCCACACTGAACCCCTGTGTTTCTCTCTCACTGACCTCTCCTTGTGTTCTCCTAGTGCTCCGGCGTCCTCCAGCATCCTTGCTCTTAGCTTTTTCTCCATCTCCATCAGCCCCTCTCTACATAGCCTCAGTCTCCTTAGCATCCTTGTAGCAGCCTCCTTTCTGTCCCTTCCTCCCTTACTGTCTTCTTAATCTTCCGGTCTGTCCCAACCTCCATACGTCTGCCCCCTTATATATATGTTCCTTCTCTTCCCTCAAACCTCAGGCCCTGTGTGCCCCGGCACAGCCAAGTTAATGTGCCAGCCACGCTAGCTCTGTGGCAGGTGCTCGAGGGGCCTGTGCCCCCTGCTGTGTGCCTGGGACCTCCACATGAGCTGCGCTAAAGGCCAGACTGCACGAGCCCAGGATCTCTGGGGTAGATCCCCCCAGGGTGGAGGGAGCTGGGGCTTTTGGCTTTTTCCCCCAGCCATCTGACTTCACATCATGAAAAGCCCATGGGGCTTTTTGGCTCAGCTGAAGTGGAGGGGGAGGGGCACCAGCCCCTCTTACACAGAAAAAAAAAAAAAAACCCTGAGAGCCCAAGGCTCCTCAATCTCAGCCCAAAAGCAGGGTCCCCAAATCAAAATTAATTCCCACACATCAAGGAAACACCCCGCATTTCATGAAGAAACAAAGGGGGGACTGTAACAATTGGAATGACAGAACCTGCTGGAGAGCTACTGTAGGAAAGCTCCACCATGAGGAGAAGGCGCCTGAGGGCAAGCCATATGGCTTTTCTTTAGTGTCAGGAAGTGACGTTGGCTTGTGGGAGGAAGAGGGGGCAAGGCTGGTGCTCTCACTCTCTTTTGCCAGGACTCTCGGGGAAAGCAGAGCAGGAGAACTGTAGCTCCCCAAGAGAGATAGATGAATCTAGGCCTTTCTCTCTCTCTTCACCAAATTCTTATTCTCCTTAATGAATGCTCAAAAGTCTAAACTCTTGCTAAAGCTTATAATTTATTGGCAACCACTCATTAGATATTTTAGACAGACTAGGTAGTATTTTATCCCTCTTACATGACTTGTAAGTTATCCATTAACTGGGGTCTAACTCCCTTTTGGAGCTAATATCTGAATTGAAGCTTGGGTCTGAGGTTTTCCTATGAACCCCTTTTTCACCTCCTACATCAATTTGATTTGTGTGTAAAGTGTTTTGTAATTATGTTCATAGAGTTCTTGGGTTTGTCTTGACAAGTAGACTTCCAAGTATTTAACCAAGAGATATTATCTGTAAAAGACCTCTCCTGTTTCATATTCTCTTATCATGTTGTTTGCTTTCAAGATTTGAACTGTCAGTTTGATTTGTATCATAAAAATGGAATTAAGAGCACCCTTTTGGGGCAGCTAGGTGGCACAGTGGATAAAGCACTGACCCTGGAGTCAGGAGGACCTGAGTTCAAATCTGACCTCAGACACTTGACATTTACTAGCTGTGTGACCCTGGGCAAGTCACTTAACCCCAACTGATTCACACACACACACACACACACACACACACACACACACACAGAGCACCCTATTGCAAACCAGGAATCAGGGAATTAATCAATTCTTACCTGGCTCATGCAAGGGCTGTACAACCCCTCTTTCAACTGTTTAACTTCACTCCTTCCTAAAATCTTGGTGGACCTCCTGAAAAGGGTTCCCATGCAATTCATGGAATGGGACTGCTAATCAGAATTAAAAATGGGTAATTGAATTTATAACTGTGGTTCACTCTGTGTCTGGTTTTGAGTTGTGTTTTTTTTGTTTTATTTTTGTATGGGAGAGGGGTTATGAAACAGTTATCGGTATTTGGTGACAGTGCACAGCTCTGAATTGTAGGCAAGGCAACAAGCATTTCTTCATCACTTCCTGTTGTAGGGGCCAAAATTTAATATATGGAACATTAATTGGGTGACTCGCTGTAATATTGGGGTCCCAGAAATAATTAGGGACCTTTAGGTTCAAAGTCCCCTCCCCTCTGAACAGCCCTTTTAGATATTTCTCCCAGGCCAATAAGAAAGGAGCCTTATTGCTTCTTTTCCACAAAAGGATCAGATTTTATTACTTGGGAATTAATTAAACAACAAAGGTGAAATTAATAAAAATCAAAGATAAAGAAACAGTGGAAAAGAAATACAGATAAATTCTCTTAACTCTAAACTAAGTCTCTGCAATCCCCAGATCACTTCCAATTAAGCTAATTCAAAGGAATGCAGGGGTTTTAAAACTCACCACACCTAGAAAGTCTGCTAGCTTTCTCCCATCACCAGGAAACCGAGAAAAATGAGTCACCTAAAACTCCAATAATTTTTACCACACTGTGCATCAGACACTGTGCTAAGGGTTGGGGATTCCAATGCAAACAAACAGAAAGACAGTCCCTGACCTCATGGAGCTTACAATCTAATAGGGGAAGACAGCAGATGAAAAGGGATTTTAAGGGATGGGGAGAGAAGGCTGAGGCACAGGTCGGGGGTGGGGCGCACAGTGGGGCAGCCTGAAGGTCTAAGGCTCAGCTGGAGGGGAATGAAGCCTGGTTGTCCCCAGAGCAGGTCCTGGGGAAGTCATCAGTGGGGGTGGGGCTGGCATGGTGGAGGGATGTTCCAGCATGAGAAGGCCCCAGGGCATAGAGAAGGGGCAGGATGAGAAAGCAGCTTCCTTAGAGTGACAAGAGTCCAGGAGCATCAGACCCAGAGCCTGGGGAGGAAGGAATCTGACCCCCAGAATCCCAGACTCTCAGGTAAGGATGACCCCAGGGGCCAGGAGGGCCCAGCCCTGCCCCCAGGCCCCAGGAGCACACAGGCTTAGCCAAGTATCCCATGAAGCCCCTCCTGCAGGTCTCCAGAGCAGGGGTAGATTTACATGAGGGGCTCCTCCTCCCTGAAGGGCCTGGGCTGCTCTTAAGAGAGGCCTGGGGGAGCCCAGCCCCAGCTTGGAGACTCAGGACATAGAGCTGTGGGGGAGCCTTCACCATGGCCTGGATCCCTCTGCTGTTCCCACTCCTCACTCTCTATACAGGTGAGGGCACCTTCCCTGGGCTCAGACCCCACAGGGTCTCAGGCCAAGCCCAGTCCTGCCCTGGGCTCATCCTGCAGCTGCTTCAGGGGCCAGCATCTCCCTGGGGGAGAGAGGCCCCTGCCTCTGCCCAAGCTCTCCTGTCCTTCCCTTGCAGGTTCTGGGGCCTCCTATGTGCTGACCCAGCCACCTTCACTGTCTAAGACTCTGGGAGAGACGGCCTCCATCACCTGTGCTAGGAGCCAGCCTATTAAGAGGTAAAAGAGCTCCCAGGTCCTCCTTGCCAACATTTTCATTAAGGAGCTGGCCCATTCATCCTCAAATGTATAAAAAAGCCTTTGGTACTTCTCCAACATTGAGTCCCAGAAATTTTTAAATGGGGTTTCTCACAATTTATTTCTCACAGTGGAGTTGTAAACTGATTAAACCATTCTATAGAGTAATTTTGAACTGACCAAAGGGCTATAAAATCATGCATACTCTTGGACCTAGTAATACCACTACTAGGCTGGTATCCAAAAAAAATTACCAAAAAAGAGTTAAAGGACTTATATGTGCAAAAAATATTTCTGGCAGTGCTTTTCTGGTTGCAAAGATTTCAAAATTGAGGGGATACCCATTGACTGGGGAAGGTATAAACAAATTGTGGTATTTGCTTATGATGGAACATTATTATGTTGTAAGAAATTGTTAGAAATGGGTAAACTGAGGCAGCACTTCTATTCTAGTGCAAAGCAGGAAGGACAATTTTATTACCATCTTGCAAGAAAGGGCCTACACTTCCAAGGAAGTTGTGCTAAGCACACTTGTCACAGTGGACCCTTATATTCTGTTCCTAATGCAAGGATTCCCTCCTCCATTTTACCATTGGCTGGCTATTCTGAATGCACATTCTTTGTGACACTCCTGCTTCATATTAACTCCGAAACATGTAACTGCACCCTGATCATAGGATACATGTCAAGTTATAATGTTAAATCTCCAGCCAGGGGTGTGTTAGATACTATGTGTGAGGCTTATTAAGCAAGCACATTGCAATTTGGGGTTAACTGGGGGATACAGGGGGACTGGTTTGGGTTAGAATCCCAATTTCCCTGATTCTGAGGAGAAATCTCCCTTGTGGCCCATTTCCTTATAATGTTAGTGAGATTTTTCCCATCACTTAGATACAAGTAATTTAACAGCAGA
The DNA here is from genome assembly GCF_019393635.1 of Dromiciops gliroides. NCBI lineage: Eukaryota > Metazoa > Chordata > Mammalia > Microbiotheria > Microbiotheriidae > Dromiciops > Dromiciops gliroides. The sequence continues at coordinate 1,431,343 of NC_057861.1, forward strand.
ACTAATCAGTTTATAGACAGTTATAGACTACAAATAGTGATTTAAAATATTTAGATATTCTTTAGTAGCTTAAGCAATACATTGACCACACCCAAAGTCTAAGGGAGGCCAGCCCAAACTTGGGACAGAAATAAGGCTACCACACATATAGTTATACATGCTGCAGTTCCAGGGAATATGAATCCATGTCTCTGAAGTCATCAAAACTGAGTTGTTTTCTTTGTTCTGCCACTTACACACTTACAAAGTAACCAAAATTATGTTTCAATCTGTAAGCAGACACCATTAAATCTTATTATGTTGAGGGGTGGCATTTTTCATAATAAATCCTTCAGAGATCTCTTATATCACTGTATTGCTGATAACAGCTAAGTCGTGCTCAGCTGATGATCTTACAATATTGCTGTTACTTTGTACACCATACATTTCATTTATATCAACTCCTGTAAGTTTTCCAGGGTTTTCTGAAAGCATTTTGCTCATCATTTCCTATAGCACAATAGTATTCCATCGTAATCACATCCCACAATTTGCTCAGCCATTCCCCAATGGATGGGCATCTCCTCAATTTTGAATTGAACTTTTTGGTTTTTATCTCTTTTTGGATACCAACCCAAGCTTCCAAACCACCAAGGGGGTTTATGCAGCTCTTTTCATAGATACTTCTAGGGACCTATAAGGTTTCAGTTCTTTCAAGATGGCATGATCTAAGGAGACGTGTGTTTACTCCTCTCCTGGTCTGTGCTCTGGTCTACTAGAGACCACAAGCCAGCTTTTCTTCCCTAGAACTGCAGTGAGGATTCCTCTCTTCTGTGGTTGCAAGCCCTGGTGTGTTAATGCTTCTCCCTGCTCTGGTACTGCCACCAAGGATGGGGACCTGGATCCAACTGGGAGCAAAGCAACAGAGTCCTGCCTCAGAGCTTGCAAAGAGACCCTTGTAATCTTCTCCTGGACAGTTGTTCATCCCCTTACTTTCTGTTTCCTGGGAGTTCCAGAAGCAGTTACTGCCTCTCCTGATTCAGTGGCTCACAAGGCCTGCTCCTCATTTGCTGGGGTTGGGTCTGCGCTGTCATAATTGCCCTGGACTGCACTCTACTCTCACCTGGGGGCAACATACATTTCCTGCTAACCTTTTATTTTGTCTTTGGCTGGAAAATTATTTGACCCCATCCTTTTGTTGGTTCTGCTTCTCCAGGAATTGTCAGTTGGCGTTATTTTAAAGTATTTGGAGGAGGCTTGGGGAGGGCTCAGGAGAGTCACTGCCTTTCATCCACTATCTTGGCTCCACCTTCTCTGAGCACTTGCTTGAAGGATAAAAATCACTTTTTATCAAAAAGACCAGAGTTGTAGCCTGCAAGGGCTGATGAGAAAAAGCTACCTTTGATTTTTTTTAAGGGGCAGGTGAAGTGTAATTTAAATTCATCTAAAACAGAACTAAATAGACACCAAAGGAATTTGTTTTTTCTGTACTTGAAGAAAGAAAGAAAAAAGGAGAAGCCAGCACCAGAAAAGGCAGATAAGTAATGGTCTTGAGTACATTTGAATGGGAGATACTTATAAGGAGCTTGACAAAATCCTAAACTGAGAGATGAGGCTAGGAAGAGACTGGAAAATATTACAGGAAAACAACCCTCTATTTTGGCTGGGATAGAGATGGGACCTGATTATTTTAGTCTGGTGAACTTTTTAAACTTGATTTTTATATCTAAAACCTGTGCTGGTGAGAGGACTTTCAAATGCCTATTGTCCTCCTTGTTTTAAGGGAAGGGAGATTCAGAGAAAGAAACAACTGTATAGGAGCTAAGGGAAGAACAACCAGCCAAACCTCCCAACCATCTAGGACTTTGATTCCTCTGTAAGTAGAATTTAGAATGCCTCATTTAATAAAGATTTTCATTTAAAATTCTTAGTTTCAAATTCTATCCCTCCCTTCCTCTCTAGCTGCTCCTCTCTCTGAGGTGGTAAGGAGTAAAATATAGGTTATACAAATACAATTATGTAAAACACGTCCATATTAGTAATTTTGTATAAGAAGAGTCAAATAAAAGGGAAAAAATGAAAGAAAATGAAAATCACAGGCTTCAGTCTGTATTCAGTCAATATCAGCTCTTGCTCTGGAGGTGGATAATATGCTACATCATTAGTCCTTTGAGATTGCCTTCGATCATTGTATTACTGAAAATAGGTAATTAATTAACATTGGAGTGATCACCTAAGGGTAGAATGTCTCTTATTGGGGATGGGTTGGGAGAAGTCAGGTGAGGGTCAGTTGTTCTGATTTCTGGAGTTATCTCTGTCCTCATGGTACCACTCAGGCAGCAGATATTTTTAATAGGATTATCTTCCTGAGGAGTGGGGGAGACTGGAATGAAGGCTGGTAGTCCTGATTTCTGGAGTTATTTCAGTCCCTGAGGAGTGCCACTTATCTCCCTTGCTTCTTTAGGTGCGTTTAGCTTCTCAAGGAGAAAGTTCTCTGAGTTCCTCCAGAAAACTTCTGAGGTACCCAAGGCCCATAACAATAAGCATCCCTTTGCTTAATCACTTTTAAAGAATCTTTGGGTCTTTGCATCATTAGATGAAAGCACAAGATGGATAAAGAAGATAGCTTGAGATTGGTTGAATAGAGTAAGATATAACCTGTGGAAATATGTGCACCACACCAAAGTTCCAGGAGTTCAATCCCTTAAGTTGTTATTGAATCCTGTGGTGAAGGAGTCCTAATGGGAATGAACAGTAGGTGTGGGGAATGAAAGTGTACACATAGCTCAGTCTCCCAATTCTCCATGATTTAAGGGATGACTCTGAGAACTTCAAACATTCTAAAATCTGGAGTTGCCAGATATTACTCGGTGCATTTATAACAGCATCCAGTAAAGTAAGTAGTGACATCTACAAAACAGCAATAGTCAGTGTCCTGAGGGGATCCAGCCTGTGAATGTGAGTGGCATTTGACAATGCAGCCAGAAGGATGCCACTCATTTGAGTTCAAACATCAACAAACCCAATAAATATGGCTCGGCCAAGTCAATGTGGGCTATTCTTCAGACCTGTTGTTCCCAGAGCAGGAAGTGTAAGGCTGTGCTTTAGAAGACATCTTGCCTCTAGAATCCCATTTATTCTTGATCTCTTCCTGGGTGTTTCTGTCAGGCTTCAGGAGGATCACATAACATTTGGGAACAAAAATGCAGCCCAGCAGGCCAGCACTGGAGGCCAAGATGGAGAAGACCTCCACCACCACCATGGCCTTCCCTTTGGTGCTCTGGTATGTGGGCAGAAAAGAGGCCCAGACACTGCAAAACACCAGCATGCTGAAAGTGATGAACTTGGCTTCATTGAAGGAGTCAGGCAGGTTCCTGGCCAGGAAAGCTACAATAAAGCTTGCCAGGGCCAGAAAGCCCATGTAGCCTAGGACACAGTAAAAGGCAAAGACAGAGCCCTCGTTACACCTCAGGATGATGTGGCCAAATTCTGACTGTGTGTCTGCCTCTGGAAAGGGAGGATAGGTTCCCAGCCAGATGCCACAGAACATCACTTGGATCCCTGAGCAGATGAGAACAACATAGTTGGACACTCGAGGATATATCAGCTTCCAGATCCTATCTCCTGGCCTTGTGACTCTGAAAGCCAGAACCACAATGATGGTTTTGGCCAAAATGGAGGAAACTGCCACTGTGAACACAACTGCAAATACTGTTTGTTGGAGGAGACAGGTGACAGTGGTAGGATGGCCCATGAAGAGCAAGGAGCAGAGGAAACAGAAGGTAAGGGAGATAAGGAGGGAATAGCTAAGGGGCCGGTTATTGGCTTTGACAATGGGAGTGTCTTGGAACTTCACAAAGACCCACAGGACTAGAGCTGTCAGTAAGGAGAAGGAAACAGCCACAGAGACCAAAGTCATCCCCAGAGGTTCTTTCATGGTTAGGAAGCTCACAACCTTGGGGATGCAGCCATCTCTCCACTTATTTGGATATTCATCTTCTGGGCACTTCATACACTGCTCTGCATCTGTAGGAGACAAACAAGGCTCAGGGTTTAGACTCAAAGAATTATGCCCATGCCCAGACATAGCAAATAATCATGAGAGCTGCAACAACTGCTTCTGCCTCCACAGGACACAAAATACTCTTTCCTCTTTGCTGAGAGACAGTGTCAGTGGTATGTTATACCCCTTACCTTGTCATTCCCTTCCCTTTCTTTGTTTTGCAAAGATACAAAAGACCAGATCTTCTCTTATTCCATTGGGACAGTCAGCAGGGGGACCTGTACCCTGGCCATATTCCTCTTTCCTAATAAATGTCTTTCTATTTTACAAGATTCATGACAAGCTTCTAATTCTTTGGATGAGCTAGCCCCCTGAACCAGGTCACAAGTCTCCCCAAACTTCATCATTAACCTGATTTCTTGACTTGCACATGATTGGATCTCAGTGAGACCATATCTGAACAATGCCATCAGCCTCACCCTCTTGCAGTAGCAGCCTGGTGGGCCTGGGTCCAGTTAGGGATGCTCTGGCCCTGAGGAGGACATTGACCATGGAGAAATATGGTTGATCAGCTCGCTGTGGTCAATTAGAGTTTATTCTTTCCTTGGAGAAGCAACGAAGTTAATTAACCAGAGAGTGGTTGGTCAAACACATCATAAAACAGCCGCCCAGAAAGCTGGGCTCCCTGAATTTACAGCATGAGCTTAGTTGGGAGCCAGTCATGTTTGCTATGTGATTAGGACCAGGTAGTGACAATAATCTCAAGTTAGAAATGGGGAATGTTTATTATTCATATATCCAAGTAGCTAACATCATCACTTTCAACCCCCACCCCCTTCCTGCCTCTATGAAATTGTCATCTTCTCTTGTTCAGGGAGTTGAGGTTCCTCTTCTTCCTCCGGCCATACCTCTATGGCTGTCTAAGGAACAAGCCTTAAACCTGTACCTCCCTGGGTGTGGAAGCCTAGACTTCTTCTCGCAGCCATGCCTCTGGGGGCCAAAGAAGAAAACCTTTTACTTAAAGTTTGATTGGATTCTCTGGGTGAGTAATTCTTTGAAAGAGGAATGTTTTTGAGAACCAATCTAGTGGTAACCCTCTCTTCCGGAGCAATTGGAGTCCAGCAGCAATACCATGGCCTCCCTCCCTGGTATGTGAACAGGAAAGCAATTTGTTCCAATGGCTTTTGCTGATTCATCCTGGAACAAAGATTTCACCTTAAATTACACTCTGAATATCACTCTACACCCTTGGCCCTCAGACAGCCTCATTTCAATCTCCACCTTTGATTTACTACCTAACTGAAAGGGGTTTTTCTGGTATTACCTCCACAGTCAGACTTTAGACTCAACCCCCCATGGAATCCAGCATCCACCAACCTTACAACTGGACAACTTTGATTCTGCCCTAGTACACTATTTATATCTGTATCTTTATCTTTGACTTTATATCTATAACTATATGTCTATCTATCTCACTATCGCTATCTCTATCCCTATATACACTCCGGACACCAACCCTTGTATCTGGGACAAGACTAATGACTTTGGTTCATCCAAGAAATGAAACAGCAGGGTTTTTTTTCCCTATTGACTAATCTTCTCCTCCTGCAGTGGCATCAAAGTCACCATGCCATAAATAGCTATTTCAGGATATTCAACTGGTTTTCTTTGGTCTCATATAATCTTTCATTCAGACAATAATATTCCTGAGAGTTGTGGGTAACACCTCAAGAATAACCTGTTGGTTACTTTTTACATCAGTGACTCTGATAAGAGTATTGCCTACATAAACTCACTCATCTGACTAGAAATCTCCCCTTCTGGACATGGGGAGCAGTCAAAGCAGCAGGCAGCCTTCCCCTCCAAAGGGGTCTTTCTGAATCCAGGAGTACAACTATCACTGCAGACCCCAGAGGGAACCTAAAACAGTAAGAGGAGAGTAGAATAAACATCTTTAACAGAGAACTACTGAGGTTTTCTGTAGAAAAAGGAAAATTATTTTCTATGTAACCCATACTTCTACAGCTACTCCCATTGAGAGTGATTGTGTAGATAGAATTCTAAACTTGGAGTCAGGAAGACCTCAATTCAAAACCAGAATCACATATTTTTTATTTGGCCCTGGACAAATTACTTAATCTCTGTCTGCCTCAGTATAATGTGAGATTTAAAATTGGATATTAGATCATAAATCTCCCCACTTTAACCTTTCTCTTAATTTATCTCCCAGACTAGTAAATGGAAGAAGCTTCTGGTTTTCTAGTTAGAGCTTTTATTGTGTGGTAGTTACCAGGTGATGTTGATTAGAGGGATAGGAAAGTAGAAATACAAACAAATAGTCTTAAGTCTAAACTTAGTCTATATTCCATATAAAACTCACCAAAAGCCCAAGGCCACCTTTGGGGAGAGAGAGATGAAGTCAAGTGCATGCTGCTAAAGGCGAGCCAGGCCACATCCAACTCCAGTCAGCGTCTGTCTGTGTGTCGCACCAGTCATTGGACCAGGAGAGCAGGCAAGAGAGATTCCACTTCCATTCCTTCCTTGCCTTTTAAGCTCGCACCCCGGAAGTGGAGTGCTTAGCAGGCAGACTGGCGTGCGTAGCTCATGCTATTGGTCTCCTCCCCAAAAGGGTGGTCCTTAAAAAAACTGGCATCTCTCCATTATCGCTAACCGACTGTTAAAACTTTTTACCACAATAATAAGTATTAAAATAAGAATAGTAGTAGTATTTACCTGAAAGGATTTCGGGGAGAGGAAAATGAGACATTTATAAACCAGATGACACACATTAGGTCCTCAATAAATGCTTCTGCCCTTTATCCTTCCTTTTATAAATCCTCAAGAGAGAAGAGAATCCTAACAAAAGTGGAAGTTTAACCATTATTTTCAAGAAGCTCTCAATTGCCATGTCTTGGGGGGACAGCTTCTAATTTAAGCTGACCACTCATTAGATTTTTAGACATCACAGTTAGAATTTTAGGCTTAACACTGCCTAAGAGATTTCAACATAGTTAAAACATTTATATCTGTAAGAATGTTAATTTCCCTAGTAATTAATAACACAACCAATGACATTGATGTACACTTAAGTTTGTGGTGGTATAAGGTGTTCATGTGTGTGTGTGTGTGTGTGTGTGTGTGTGCGTGTGTGTGTGTGTGTGTGTGTGTGTGTGTGTGTGTGTGTGTGTGTGAGAGAGAGAGAGAGAGAGGGAGGGAGGGAGAGAACATTTTGGAGGAATACTTATCTCTTGGATGGAATATCAGAGTTAATTTTTCATGAAATAATTCATTTATTTATATTCATTTAGAAAATGTCATAACATATCACTGGATTGCCTTAAACCTGGGATGAGAATGAATAGGGTAATGTATAATCTATCAGGCTGACAAGTAGAAGTTTGCAGAATTGCACACTATTACATGTAAGAGTCATAATCCCTGAAACCTGGATAACTACAAGGGTTATGAGATTTATACCTGATTCAAATGCAAATGTATTCAAATATTCACTAATTGAAATGTCTAGGCAGTAACCCCCACTTACCACCAGATGTGCTATTTTTTTTTACCAGCTTTTAAATTCTGGGGATTTCAGTTTTTCAAATGGTAAGCTAACTGTTTTAGCCCTCTCCTGAGAAATTCTATAATTATGAATATACTATTGATTGTAATCACCCAAGGCGTTATGAGAAAATAATGGATTTTGGGCCTCCCAGATGCCCCCACTTGAGGACCAAATCCAGAGAGCCTTTCCTGGACTTTTAAGACTGGCCCAGAGTCAGTCAAGTTGGACTTCAGGCTGTGAATACAGACAATGGAAGTTACCTCATTCAAACCCATACCTACCTGAAGGCTTTTTCCCCTCAGAGGGTTCTGTAGTCTGACATCAGCACACACTGTACTGAACCACTCTCAAATCCACCAGACCAATAGATTTGAATGATGCTAGCAAATTAGCTTTGAGCAATGTGTAAGGGCAGGCAAGCTCTCCTCCAACCCTCAGGAAGCTTACAGAGGGACTCCCATGCTGGCCCTGGGACAAGGAAGGAGAGCCATGCAGTCCATTTCTCTCTCGCCTCCTTCCAAGCTAGGCTTTCCTAACTTTCTGAGCCATGCATGTGCTCTCTTTACTAATAATTAATACACTTTAATAAATGCTTAATGGCCCCAAATTCATGCATTAGCTTCTAATTTCTAAGTAACAAATATATGATAAACCCCAGCTAGGTTCCCTAAACTTGGGACAATTTTAGGGCAATGATATATAATTTTAATCTCCAAAGTGTTAGACTAAAAGCTATTGAAAGATTAAAAAATACATCTAACCTATTTCCATCCAGTCTGGAAGGCCCTTAGAGTTGAAGGAGCAGAAGAGTGAAGGGATAGCTCCACAATGAATATAAGTTAATATAAACATCCTCCAAAAAACAGTCCATTCTCTAACAATCAAAAATTCAGGCAATTTGAAGAAATATAAAATTCAAACCATTTTTCCTCTCCATAGGAACATGTTCTGAAGGGCTCAATACCATGCCTTTCCCTGAATTAATCTCAAAGGATATTTTATTCTCATTCATCTAGTTGTAAGATGGTGAAAAGAATACTGAATTAAAGCATCTTGGGAAAGCAGCTACCTTTCAGTTTCCTGGTGAATCAAATCAAGAGAATAGACTAGATGGTAGTTTAGTTCCCTACCTGCAGGGCAGTGGAATGAAGTCAGGACTTGCATGAACTCTGCAAAATCTCTGTCCAAACAATTTAAAAATAACACCTCAAAATGAATTTTCAGGGGGCAAAGCCAAGAAAAGGATGGATAAAACAGTACTCAAGCCTAAGACAACTCAGACTATTGGCAGAAAGTCTCTGTAAATCATGAAGGAAGGGAGTATATAGTCCAAAGTGTGTTTGCTGGGCAAGCCTGCAGTAAGGATCCAATCTGAGGCAAAAGCCAGCATTGTAGTCCAGAGCCCACCCCCTCTCCTCACAAATCCCCCCCACCCCCCCACCCCCCCACCCCCACTGCCAATAACCAAACAGTGAGTCCTTGGTGGCATCTGAAACTGTGCCAGCCACTTACTGAACTCTCAAGACACAGATAGTAAGGAAGTAAGATAAATTGTCTCCATATAAATGTAGTTTACTACAAAAAATGATGATAAGGATGCTATCAGAAAAATCTGGAAAGACCTACATGAGCTGATACAATATGAAATGTACTATATACAAAATAAAAACAATACTGTAAGATGATCTGCTGTGAATGATGTTTATTTTCACCAATGCAATGATCCAAGACAACTCTGAAGATCCTATGAAAAATCCAGTCCATCTACTGTGAAAGAAATAATGTCTGAATACAGATTGAAGCATAATTTTTTTGCTTGTTTGTTAGTTCCTTTATCTGAAGTTTTGTTTTTGACTCTTTTCTTTCACAGCCTGGCTAATGTTGAAATGTTTTGCATGACTGCTCATGTATAGCTTATATAAAATTGTTTGAGTTCTTCATGGGGGAGGGAGGGAGGAAGAGAATTTGGAACACAGTTTTTAAAAAAATTGATGTCAAAAGTTGTATTTACATGTAACTTGGGAAAATCAATATTGACAGTAGAATTAAAAAAAGAATAATGAAGCACAAGCATTTTATATTCTAAGGTGGGGAGATAATTCATATGTCACTCTGAACGTCAAAGAGAAACTAATCAGACAATACTTGGTAGTGAGCCTTTTATATCTTGATGGTCTTAAGAGAAGAATTGAAAATGGGAAGAGAAATATATTGGTTGGGGAAAGAATGGAAGGTTAGTGGATATTATATCATAATCAGAGGGCAATAGAAGATATCTGTACAAAGACTGGGATGGAGGGAGACACACTTCAACTTCAATATTATATGAACTGTCCAGAAAAGGGAAGATTAAAACAAGGGTGGGGGAATTAGAGAGGAGATGAATTTAAGGAGGGACAAAGCCAAAACAAAATAAACTATCACTAAGGATGTATTTTGAAAAATCTGTTTTTTAAGTGGCAAGGAATAGAAATCTGAGGTCTGTCCATTAATTGAAAAAACATTGAATAAGTTTACATGTGTGTGTATGTAGTTAAGTGTGCTTATATATTATGAAGTACTATTGTCTTATAAGAAGTTATGAAGGGGTTTGTTTCAGATAAAACAGTCAAGAATTGTATGAGCAGATGTCAAGTACAGTGAACAGAACCAGGGGAACTAATTCTACAAAAATAATGATAGGGAAAAAACAAATAAATTTGAAAGGATAAAAACTGATTAATGTAATAATCAACCACAAATCTAGAGAATAATAATGAAAAATATTACCTACTTCCTGATACAGATGTTAAGGATCCAGAATGCAAAATAACATATTATTTTTGGACATGGTAAGTGTGGAAATTTGTTTTGATTGACTATACATGGGATTTTTTTTTCTTTCATTCTCAATTGAGAAAAGGGAAAAGTTGAAGTGGGATGGAAAGAAATATAAATTTTCTGATTAAAAAATAGATATATACCCACATATGTATATATGTTATATATATATATATTCTTTCATATATTCGGTTGTGTATAATCACTAAATGCCATCTAGGATGCCCATTGTCTACGTGACTTTCCATAATTCACTTACTCTCCCTGAGCATCAGTTTCCTCATGTGTAAAATACAGTGGTGGACTAGATATCTTGTGGGGGTCTACTCATAATTAATATGTATAAGCTTATCTTTTACAATTAGTTATTAGTTGTGCACAGTAACAGTAATACTTTTCAATGAAGAACTGTGAATGACTTAGCTATTCTTAGTAATACAACTATCCAAGACATTCCCAAAGGACTAATAATAATCTCTACCATACACCTCCAGAAAAAGAACTGATATTGATTGAATACAGACTGAAGCATGCTATTTTTCACTTTCTTACACATTTTCCTTTGAGTCTTCTCATACAAAATGACTATTATGGAAATATCTTACATAATTGCACTTCTATAACCTATAGCTGATTGCTTAATGCCTCAGGGAAGGGGAAAGAATAGAGGGAGGGAGGGAAGAAGGGATAGATTTTGGAAGTCAAAACTTTAAATAAAAATGTTTGTTTTTTTAATTAGTCATAAGATGTCTTCAACTTATATGTATATGCAATGGGGTTGTTGTTGAGTCATTTTAAAATCATATCCAACTCTTCCTGACCTTATTTAGAGTTTTCTTAGGAAATATAATGGAATGATTTTTCATTTTGTTCTAGCTCATTTGACTGAGGAGGAACTGAGGGAAACAGGGTTGAGTGACTTGTTTAGGGTCACACAGCTACTAAGTGTATGAGACCCAATTAGAAGTCATGGAGATAAGTCTTCCTGACTCCAGACCTGGTATTCTCTCCAATGAATCAACTAGCTGCCCATATGAGCAATGTAAAGTATGAAGAAAAAAGATCAAGAATTGTTCCTGTGATTAGATGCATAAATTCACATTTAAAATATCTCTGACCTTTGACATACTCCACACTATGGCATCTTCACAGACTATGAAATCTTGACCTACTGGAGCCTGAGGGACAAACTGCCCTACTTTCAGCAGAACATCAGACCAATTGGGAAACATCACATAGTTCATAATGGCATATTGAGCCTCTGATCTTCTATTTTCGTCCACAAACACCTGGTCACCAGCGCTGTTGTTAAATTGGGTGCTCTTCAGGAAGGAGTGCAGCTGAAAGAGAAAAGAAATCTTCATCACTGGGTGCTACCCGAGGGAAGGTTTCCCTTATATGAGGGATGCTGGGCCTGTGAGAGACTTTCAGTGTATTACTATTGAACTTAATCTTCTTCAGTTATTCATTTCAATGCTCTGAGCTGTCAAAGAATTTCTAGATCATTCCTCTGTATCATTTTGAAGATATTCTTCTACATAAAAATTCCAGTTCTATGGAAAGAATTAAAACCTTCTACATACATGAGAAGGAAAAAGCTAAAAATTAGACGTGAATTGTTAGTTTATAGTGACCAAAGAGTTCAGAAGACCATATCCGAGATGAGGCTATGTGGATGACATTATCTTGTATTCTTGTAAGTGTAATTGATTAGGAAGCTCCCTGGTGAAGAAACTCCTACAAATGCAGAATAGCAGCTGCCATATGCATTGGCAAATTAAACCCTTTCAGGATAACCCTGGTCATGGAAAGGATGAGTCAGTTGCCCGGCATCACAAAGTAAGAATCCAAAGGGCAGATTTTAAGCCATGTTTTCCAGATTGGGAGATCCATTCAAACATTACTACAAAGCAGTGGTTTTCTAGATCAGAACTTAAATTATGAGAATAAGGGGATGGGAGAGCAGAGAAGATGGCAGAGGAAAGACATTAAATGCAAAGAACTCCTGATAGAGTTACCCCAAAAACAGTAATAAAAGAACCCTCGAACAGAAAAACCCACAAAAATATGGGCTAAGATTATTTTCCAGACATAGACAGATTAAAGGGGGCCATGTTGGACTGCCAGTAAAGTCAAACCATGGGATCACACAGACAGAGACCCCAGGCATGCCTCACCAGAGGAATTTACACCTGAGCCTCTGAATCAGCTGCAGCACTAGCATCTTCTGGAAATGAGCTTGTGGTTAGGTGAGAAGGCTTAATGGCTGGCCAGGGGGAGGGGGGGTGGAGAAAGTGCAGGGGTGTCAGTGAGACCTAGGGAGGAATTCAGCTGTCCCACCCAAGCAGTGAAGCAGGAAGAAATACTGAGCAATGGGAGGCCCAGGTTGGGGAGGGGCACAGGCTTGTCAAAGATAAAAACCACAGCACAGAAAGCTTTGCTGGTTGGTTAATTAGTAAGTTGGCTTGAGGTTATCTTAGGACCAGAGAACAGGCCAGGTGGGAGAAAAACCTGCCCTCCCTTAAACTGAATCACCTGGACCCTCTGAAGCTTGGGACAGTGTACCCCCAGTGGGGAGTTAAAAGTCAAGTAAAAGACTGCAAGATGAGCAAAGCAAAGAGAGATGGCAATTATAGAAAGTTTCTTTAGCAAAAAGGAAGATCAAAGTGCACCCTCAGAAGAAGACAATAACCTCAGGGCCCCTATAACCAAACATTCCATGAAAAATATGAATTGGTCTCAGGCCATGGGAGCACTCAAAAGGGACTTTGAACAGAAAATAGGAGAGATAGAAAGAAGATTTAGAGAGAGGGAGGAAAGAATGGAAAGAGAAATGAGAGCAATGCAAGAGAGTCATGAGAAAAAAAGTCAACAGCTTGAAAAGTCAAATGGAAAAGGAGATAAAAAAAGCTGTCTGAAGAAAATAATTGCCTAAGAATTAGCATAGAACAAATGGAAGCTAGTGAGTTTATGAGAAACCAAGACACAGTAAAGCAAATCCAATTGAATGAAAAAATAGAGGGAAATGTGAAATATGTCCTTGGAAAAACAGCTGACCTGGAAAATAAAACCAGGAGAGATAATTTGAAAATCATTGGATTACCTGAAAATCATGACTAAAATAAGAGCCTAGACATCATCTTCCAAGAAATTGTAAGGGAAAATTGCCCTGATTTTCTAGAAGCAGAAGGTAAAGTAGAAATTGAAAGAATCCATCAATCACCTCCAGAAAGAAATCCGAAAAGGAAAACTTTCAGGAATATTATAGCCAAATTCCAGAGAAACCTGTTCAAGGAGAAAATATTGAAGCCACTAGGAAAAAAAAAGGAATTCAAATACTGTGGAGCTCCAAAAAGGATAACACAAGATCTTGCAGCACCTACATTAAAGGATTGGAGGGCATGCAATATGATATTAGAACTGGGACTACAGCCAAGAATCATGTACCCAGGAACACTCAGTATAATCTTCCAGAGTAAAAAATGGGATTTCAATGAAAAAGAAGACTTTCAGGCATTTGTGATGAAAAGACCTGAACTGAATAGAAAATTCGACTTTCAAATACAAGGCACTGGAGAATCACAAAACGGTAAACAGGAAAAAGAAATCACAAGGGACATTAAAAGGTTAAACTGTTTACATTCATATGTGAGAAGATAATACTTCCAAATCCTAAGAACTTTTTCAGTAAGGAATACACAGAGGACAAGGGTCTGAACTGAATATAAAGGGATGATATTTGTAAAGCATTTATTTTTGGTTTATCCTTGTTCTTTGGGGGGCAAACAGGGTGGGGGTCTCTTATGTCTGGGGCCAAATTTGGGCTTGGGGCTTCCTGGGTCCAGGGCTGGTGCTTTTTCCACTGTGCCACTTAGCTAACCCATGATGACATCTTTAAAATAGAGTTGAGGGGTAGGAGGAATAGACTGGGGGAGGGGGAGGGGAGAGGTGGAATGGGGAGAGGTAGCTCACATGAAGGAAACAAGAAAAAAGCTTATGGTAGGGAGGGGAAGAGGGGGAAGGAATAGCACAGTGAGTGAACCTTACTATCATCAGAATTGGCTCAAGAAGGGAATAACATACATACTCAAGTGGGTGAGGTAATATATTTTTGACCTGAGGAAAAGTGGGTGGAGAGAGAGATAAGGGGGGCTGGGAGAGGAGGGGAAGGAGGGAAGGAATCTTTGGGGGAAGGAGCTTCAAAAAGCAAAACACTGTCAATGAAGGCAAAGATGTTCTGCGTAACAGGACATGTATGACAAATATTGAGTTGCTTGATTTCATAGGGAGAGTTCAAGAGGGCGGGAGGATGAAAAATTTAAGAAAACAGGATTAGCTCAAAGAACTCATCAGAGTGGGCCCAAGGAAGGAATAACATACACACCCAATTGGGAGGAGTAATCTGTTTAATCCCACAGGAAAGTCGGAGAAGAAGAAGATAAGGAGGGAAAAGTGAATGAAGGGAGGGTAGAGCAGGGGCCGGGGACAGTCAGTAGCAAAACACTTTAGAGGAGGAATAGGGCAAAATAAGATAGAAAATAGAGTAAATATCATTAGAAGGGAATAGGATGGAAGGAAATAGTTATGATGATTGACTACAATGGCAAAACCTATGGTACCTACTCTGCTGGGCTATTGTAAAGAACATTCTTCATCAAGTTTAAGGTACTATATAAAAGTTATGATGAACAGGATGCTATCATAAAAACCTGGAAAGACCCACATGAACTGAGGGAGAGAGAAATGTACTGTATACAGAATAGTAGCAGTAGTGTAAGATGATCTGCTGGGAAGCACATGGTAATTTTCAGCAAGGCATTGATCCAATATAACTCTGAAGAACTTAAGAAAATTGCAATACACCTAGAGAGAAAGAACTGATGGTATCTGAAAACAGAGTAAAGCACATTTTTTTTATAACTCTTTAATCCAAAGTCTTGTTTTTATGTATTTTATCTCACAACCTATCTAATGTAGAGATGTTTTCCAGGACTACTCATGTATAACTTACATTGAATTGCTTGAGTTATTGGGGTTAGGAGTGGGAAGGGAGGGAAGAAGAGAAGTTGGAACACAAAGTTTTTTAAAAATTGATGTCAAAAATTTCTTTTACATGTAATTTGGAAAATAAAATTCTAAACAACAACAACAACAAATTGAAAAAAATTGAGAATAAGGGGATGGATTGAACCTAAATGAGTGGTCATAAATGAGTGGTGTCTTGCCATCTGAATATTTAATAAACCAGCCCTTGAAATGGAAGGGATAGGGGAGAAAAATGCTTATATATAATTAACATGACAGACATCTTGAAATTCAGGATAATTTTACAAAACAAGTGATATTTACCCCAGAAAAGGAAAAGATTAGTGAAGGCACAGTAAGAGTCTTCTAGGGTCTGAATGGATATCCTACAGAATGGTCATATTCTGTCTACCTGGCTCAGAAAATGTAACCAGGACCAAAGGTTGAAAGTTAAAGACAAAGTACTTGCTACACATCATGGCATATGCTCATAACACCTACTCTTGAGAATACTGAGACCACTGAATCATTAAATTTAGTATTTCTCAGCTACAAGCAGGATGAAAGCTGATTGGGTGCCTGATCAAATTCTGTCAAAAATATAGTGAGCATGTAAACGCAGGTCACCAGACTACCTAATGCCAAGCATCTCTGGTCAGGGAAAGAGAGTAGGTTAAAGCTTCCCTGATGCTGAGTACTGGGATCAAACCTAAGAGGAACAGATACAAGTCTATCCCTGGGTATATAGGGAAAATTTTTCAAGGATAATATAAATAGTAAAAAAAAGAAAGAAAATCTAGTTATGTTTTTGTACATATAAACTACTAGATTTAGAGCCCCTCTAACCCACAATAAAGTTATTATTAATATTTTTTAAAAGGAAATAGGATCATAGAGAGAGTCAGCAGCCATATAGAAACAGTCAAGAAGAGCAATGGTGTGAGGAACAGAAAGGGCTATAAGAATTTTCCTGAAAAATTGAGTACCTTAACCATCACAAGAAAATCTGAAGAATATTTTGAGAGAACTGAGTTTACATCCCCCTGCGAATTTATTTTTCAGAGACTTTGATATCTGGAGAGAGTTGGCTGGTGTGAGTCCTTGTTTACATAAATGTCAAAAAAATTCAACAACTTCCATTAGTGGCTAAAGGTGATTTTATCCTGCATCTTTACCAATATAGATAACTTATTCAAACATGTTTGTCTAATTTGTTTAACTCAAAATGTATGATCTATAGAATTTGTGTTTGGCCAAGTCCGTGATTACACTGTATCAGTGAAAGAGATCATTAAAGATCTATGGGAAAATACATGTTTCTAGTACATTTGTCATATGGGATAAGGGGCCAGATTCAATTAACTGAATAATGAGAAACTGCATCACTAACGATTTGTGAGGAATATCATAACATCAACTTCATTGCTTAAGAACTCAGAATCACAATCAATGAGAAAATAACTCATAAGCAGGTAGAGGGGCTATGAAGGCTGGTCACTTGCTTGTCTATCAACCAGTATAGGACATTTATATCCCAGAATTAGAGTAATGAATAGCTTTTCAACATTTACAACTGGTTCAAAACAGAATAAAATTACTTCGGAGGTGATAGGTTATTCCATGAATAGAAGTCAACTAGCAAAATTTTTGCAAAAGGGGAGGTAGTCCAGATACATCAATAATGACTAGACGGTACCTGACATCCTTTCCAACTCCAAGCCTCTGTAAAAAAACCTCAGTAATTGAGGGAGGAGGGAGGGAGAAAAATTTGAAATTGGAAATCTTATATAAACAAATGTTGAAAACTATTTCTACATGGAACTGGAAAATAATAGAATACTTTTATTTTTTTTAATTTAATTTTGAATTTAGGGCAGGTAGTTGGTGCAGTGGATAGAGCACCGGCCCTGGATTCAGGAGGACCTGAATTCAAATCTGGCCTGAGATACTTAACACTTACTAGCTGTGTGACTCTGGGCAAGTCACTTAACCCCAATTGCCTCATCAAAAAAAAAATTTAAATTTTTAAAACCCCAGTAATTATTAACTTTACATGCAAACTGACAAGCATTAGAAATTAATAATATATTATTATTTTTTTTTTAGTGAGGCAATTGGGGTTAAGTGACTTGCCCAGGGTCACACAGCTAGTAAGTGTTAATTGTCTGAGGCCAGATCTGAACTCAGGTACTCCGGACTCCAGGGCCGGTGCTCTATCCACTGTGCCACCTAGCTGCCCCAATAATATATTCTTAAGGATCGTATAATCAGAAAACATGAGAGCTGGAAAGGACTTCATTATCCATCTTGTGCCACCCATGTCCAAAATACATCCTTACAACACCATAGCTAAAAAGTGGCCACTAATTCAATATCACCTGCCATGAATGAAGCACTGCATGTTCTTCATCTCCCATTGGTCTTTGTCTCAAAAACATTTCATGGAGAGCCCAAGCCACAGCATAGATACTATTGTAGATCACATAACTGAAGCCAGACATAGCCATATCAAAAGAGCACAGAGGCAACGTCTCTAAGGAAGCATTTGGCAAACATATCTCTTGCTCTGGGTTTTCTGGTTGATCTGGGCACAGAAAGGCTGAGAGCCAGAATCCCCTAAGTAAAATGTCATCTGGGTATTTAGAAGGTGTAACTGTCTTAAGAAAGGTATTGAACCCAGGAATTTCATTTGTCAAGTGTGAAAATGTGAGAGCGCCATGGAATTGAACACCTTGATGCTGATAGGGTCTCATGGTAATGTCCCAGTGAGATGTGGCAATCCACACCTTTGCTATTGGGAAAACAGGGAGTTGTGAGTATCTCAGAATCATTAATGAATCTGTGTCACCATGGATGACAATCACCTTGGCTGATGATATTAAGATCCTGGGCACAAACATCTCACAAGATTCCATATGTTTTCTCTCACTGACAGGGATCTTCTCTGTGAAGGACACACAAACACCATTCTTTACCATTTCCCCCCTTATTTCCCAGAGGAATTCTTCCCCTCTTATATCATCAGAGGCAACCAGACCTATCCAGTTCCATTTAAAATACACCAGTAACCGGACAACACCTTGGTGAAGAGAAGAGTCTTTGGGGGCCATCTGATAGAGTGAAGGAAACTGGACCTTGTCACTAAGAACAGAATCAAATGGACCATAGCTGATCTGGATGGGAAAGAAACAATGCATCAGTTTTATCATGGCAACTCTGAGAGAATTGAAGCAAAATGCAAATTCAGAAATGAACATTTTTTTGGTAGAAAAAATATGTATAAATCAGTGCATAGTTTGTAAGTGGTGTTTTAGTCCCTCAAAGTCTCTATATTTATCTCTCTCAATGAGTCCTCAAAAAGACGATGATTTAGTGAAGACAGTTCTGAGATTCTAATGTTACTTGTACTCCAGCCATGGTGTCCTCTCTGTGAATTCCAAATGAACAAGCATATATTCTTACTCATATGACTGATTTCTGGCCCACAGTAGATTTCCAGATTAAACCTTAAACATTATTGATTTCAGGGGGCAATAGTTTTCTTTTTAAAATTAAAAAAAACATATAAAGAGCATTTTGTGTTTTGATTTTTGGAAAACTGTAATATACCTATGCATGTGTTTACTAGTTTTAAATGGTGGTGGGTTTTGGTTTTTTGTTTTGTTTGTTTTTTGGAGTATGGAATTTTGGTGGTATAAAAACAGGAATCTGAGAGCGAGAAAGGAGCTAGAAAAAGCTAAAACAATATTCAAAAGGGATTTCCACTATAATGTAGCTGAGTAATAGGCATCCAAAGTATGATTGAAAACCTTGGATGAAAATGACCTTCCTGTAAAAACATCTCATTCTTCTTCATGCAGAATTAATATCATGATAATTTTTAGGAAACAAGTCTTCCTTTCATCTCCTCTAAATATCCTTTTATATAATATATGTATGGAAAAATAAAATACTGAGTGCTTATCATGATCTAAACATTGTCCTAAGTTTGAGATTTTTTTCTTTTCTTTTCTTTTTTCTTTTTTCTTTTTTTTTTTTTTTTGCAGGGCAATGACAGTTAAGTTACTTGCCCAGGGTCACACAGCTAGTAAATGTCATGTATCTGAGGTCATATTTGAACTCAGGTCCTCCTGAATCCAAGGCTGATGCTTTTCCCACGGCACCACCTAGCTTCCCAGTTTGGAGATATTAATACAAAAATCAGTTTAGTCTTTCTTCTCAATAGTTTATATTTATATTGGAAAACACAAGATATATGGTAGGGTACTACCCAGAAAGGACTGTTTCGTTCTGAAAAGTCACTGGGCTGCTGAGTGGAGACATGGAGAAATCTATTTTCAAGAATTAATTCTTATTTTAGGTTTTTATGACACCATCTTTTGGCTAGAATTAAAAAAATAAAACCTCAGCACACACTGTCCTCCGGGTCTCCACAAACAGCACGGTGCTCCACCTACTGGTTGTAGCCATCGCCATGGCGCTGGCACCTCATGTCATCAACACTCGCTGATGCCTACATGGACCTGGCAAAATTATAATGATTGGAAGCCTAGTGAGGGCAGTCATGTGACTGTCAGAGTGGCCTGCCAATTGGCTGGGGGCTGTCTGGGGTCTGCTGGGAAGAAGGGGAGGAAATTCGCCATTCTAGCTGGAAGCTGAAAGGCAAAAAGATGCTGCTATGTATTCTCAGCTGATTCCTGGGCGGTGGTGTTATTCAGGTTGTATAATTTCCCTTTGCCATTTTATTCCCTTTCCCTTGATCCTACTGATACTGTTTGTGGGTTGTTGTTTTTTTGAAGTTCATTCTTGTTAAATAAGTCCTTCTCTGTTTTGAGGGAGGCTGCCAGTCTCCTTCCTTTCCCCAATATCACAGAGAGCTGCTTAGCTAACACTTCCCAATTAAAAATTGGTCCCCACACTATTCTCGTCCTTTCCATAAATGATAGTGTTGGTTTGATTTCTGTGTCCTGATGTGGAGGTGGAAAACAATGACTATGAGGAAGGAATTAGTAGAGTGGAGTAGGGAAATTTAGGATCTGGACTGGACTAGATATGAAGGAATATCACCTATGAGAAGTCTCTGTTTTGAAATTTCTGGTTGGAGGCAGAAGCTGGTTATGCCAAATTTAATAATCTATATTCAGGTGAGATGGTTAATGAACATTTGAATCACCTGGACTTGATGGAGCTGCCTTATTATCCAAAGGAGTTTTATGAAACCCTGGATTGATAGCACTAATAGGAACAAAATGCCCTTCAATTGAACTCCAAACTGAACTCAGATGGATAGCAGATTAGTCCCTACCTAGTGACTTCTTTTCCCTTAGGATAGTAAGTCCCTATCTTATGGTAACATCTGGGAGTCCTCATCCTTGCCAAACACTTTTTTGGAATTCTGTAATCTTATCATGATGCTTGGGTATTTCCTCCATACTTGTTATAACTGAAATTCTTAAAGTGCCTTTGTTCCTATATCATACTATTGAAACTGACAACACTCTGTAACCAATAGACAAAACAAACTTTATATACCCTCAGAAAAATGAAGATCTTTGAGAACTTTCCTTTTGTAAAGTTCTCTGTATGTCATGCTTGCTTGTTATTGGGGTGAAATAAATCTGTGCTTAGTTTTCCTACCCATTCTCTGATCTGATTTTCTGTGAGGTACCTACTTCTCTTAGGATAGGAAAAAATAGCCTTCTCTGGTCTGTCTATGTGAATTCTGGTTCTGTTTATCTTGTAGGAGGCTAGGTATGAAAACTATATTTGATTTTCAACAAGCTATACCAAAGAGACATGGGATACATGCAATCTGGTGATAGTCTAAGTTTTTTGGCTTATTAAGATTTTGAGTTTGTAATCCACTGAAATCTGATTTCTTGAGAAAAGCGAGAACTGAATGCTGTCTGTCTTATTCAGTACTGGATAGGTTGGCCTTTATAAAACCAATGAGAGGTTTTAGATTTATACCTACTGATTGTTTGTTTGTTTAAGAATAACATCATAGGGGCAGCTAGGTGGCGCAGTGGATAAAGCACCGGCCCTGGATTCAGGAGTACCTGAGTTCAAATCCAGCCTCAGACACTTTACACTTCCTAGCTGTGTGACCCTGGGCAAGTCACTTAACCCCCATGGCCCCGCAAAAAAAAAAAAAAAAAAAAAGAACAACATCATAGACTGTCAGGTCCATTACATCCTGTCTCAGTCATTCATCCATTGTAACCTCAATCTTTCTCTCATTTCCATATTTGATGAGAATACTGTCTATGCTGGGAGAAAATAATTATGTATAATGGATTTCTTGGGGAGACCCAGAGATCAGTTCCTCAGTCCTTTCTCCTCCCCTCCCCCATTCCAGAAAGTTCTGATCCTGTCTGGGACAAACCCAAGGGAACAAAAGAGATTGAGATTGATTCTTTTGTCTAGCTCAGTGATGGGATCAAACCACACCTAGATACTGGACTTTGCCTTTGCCCTTCAGTGAGGGTCTTTTACATTTTTCTCCCTGATGTCATCTGTAGAGTTCATTTTAATGTAGATCACCCTCAAGGCATGTCAGGCAATGGAATTGGATGATCCTAACCAATAAGCTTTGATCAGTGTATAATGATCTGTATCAAAAGAGGATAAAACTCTTAGAAAAGGCAGTGAGCTCTCTGTCTCTCTGTCTCTCTCTGTCTCTCTCTCTCTCTCACTCTCACTCACTCTCTCTCAGTCTGTGTCTCTCTGGACAGGCTCTTGGCCTCTCTCCTCAAGACCACATGCTGTCTCTCAGTGAGAGTCTTCAGGGGACAACAGCCCCTGCAATGCTGAAACTCTCTCCCCTGCTTTCTCTACCACGAAGCCTAAGACCATGAGAAGAATATTCTAATGGACAAAACTGGTGCAATAGAGGGGCGGAGCCAAGATGACGGAGAGGAAGCAGCAAACTGCCTGAGCTCTCCTTCTGTACCCTCAAAAAGAACATTAAATCAAGCCTCTGGATGGATTCTGAAACTACAGAACCTGCAAAGAGACAGAGAGACACAGTCCTCCAACCAGAGATAATCTAGAAGACTTCAGGAAAAGGTCGGTCTGACTCGGGCAAAAGGGAGGCCCAGCGCAGGGCAGCAACCCAGCGCCAATGGGATAAGGGCATGTCAGCAGGAGCTGCGGGCCACAGCCGAACAACTAAGGCCCCTGAAACCTGGTTCAAAAATCTGGTGGCCAAGAAGAACAGTGGAAAAACCTACCTGCACCGGTCGGGAGGGCAACCTACAGGTCAGGAGGGAATGGACGCCAGGAGCAGGCACCTGGCTGGCTGAGCGCACCCAGACAGGAAGTGCAGGGTGGGGGATCTCCACACACCATAAAGGCCTCAGAGTAAAAAGCTGGTCACACAGCACCTATACCCCTGCACAAGAAGCCCAAAACAGGGACTCTGGTGCCCCGAGAGCAGACCTCAACTTAAAAAATAAATAAGCTGCAATAATGAGTAAGAAGCAAAAAAGAGCCCTCTCCATTGAGAGCTTCTGTATCAATAGGGAAGAAGCCAACGCAAACTCAGATGAGGACAATACCCTCAAATTGCCTACATGTGAAGCCTCACGAGGGAAGGTGAATTGGTCTCAGCAACAAAAAGCCTCCCTGGAGGAGCTCAAAAAGGATTTTAAAAATCAATTGAGAGAGGTAGAAGAAAAAATGGGGAGAGAAATGAAAGCAAAACAAGAAAACTATGAAAAAAGAATCAGCAGCTTGGAAAAGGAAGCACAAAGATTGACTGGCCAAATGGGGGGGAAAGTGCATAATTTCACTGAAGAAAACAATGCCTTAAAAAATTCAGTTGGCCAAATGGAAAAAAAGGTGCATAATCTCATTGAAGAAAACAATGCCTTAAAAAATTCATCTGGCCAAATGGAAAAAAGGTGCATAATCTCATTGAAGAAAATAGTGCCTTAAAAAATTCACTTGGTCAAATGGAAAAAAAGGTGCATAATCTTACTGAAGAAAAAAGTGCCTTAAAAAATTCACTTGGCCAAATGGGAAAAAAGGTGCATAATCTTACTGAAGAAAACAATGCTTTAAAAATTAAAATTGGACAGTTGGAAGATAAGGAATCCATGAGACACCAGGAATCAGTCAAGCAGAATCAAAAGAATGAAAAAATAGAAGAAAATGTGAAATACCTCATTGGAAAGACAACTGATCTGGAAAACAGATCGAGGAGAGACAATTTGAGAATCATTGGATTGCCTCAAAGCCATGACCAGAAAAAGAATCTAGACACCATATTCCAGGAAATTATTAAGGAGAACTGCCCTGATATCATAGAATCAGAGGATGAAATCATCATTGAAAGAATCCACCGATCACCTCCTGAAAGAGACCCCAAAAGGAAAACTCCAAGGAATATTGTAGCCAAATTCCAGAATTATCAGGTGAAGGAGAAAATACTCCAAGCAGCCAGAAAGAAGCAATTTAAATATCATGGAGCCACAGTCAGGATTGCTCAGGACCTGGCAGCTTCAACATTAAAGGACCGCAAGGCTTGGAATATGATATTCCAGAAGGCAAAGGAGCTTGGATTGCAGCCAAGAATCTATTACCCAGCAAAAATGTGCATTTTCTTTCAGGGGAAAAGATGGACATTTAATGACATTGGGGACTTTCAATCTTTCCTGGTGAAAAGACCAGAACTGAATAGAAAATTTGATCTCAACATACAAGACTCAAGAGAAGTTTAAAAAGGTAAACAGAGGGGGAGAAAAAAAAAGGTTACCCTATTAGGTTAAACTGTTTATATCCCTACATGGGAAAATAATACTCATAACTCTTAAGAATTGTAAATGTATTTGGGCAGAGAGAAGGACTTTACATAGAGGGTATAGATATAGATTGTCTTTGATGTGATGATACAAAAGAATTAAGGGGTTAAAAAGGGAGTCTATGGGGAGGAGAGGAAAGGGGAGGTGGAATGGGATGAATTATATCATATGAAGGGGTGGAAAAAAAAACCTATTACACTAGAGGGAAATAAAGGAGGGGGGAACATTGCTTCAACCCTATTCTCATTAGATTTGACTCAAAGAGGGAATAACATATACATTCATTGGGATAAAGAAACTTAACTCATTCTTTAGGGAATCAAAAGGGGAAGGGAAAGGGGGGACTGATAGAAGGGAGGACAAAAGCAAGGGAGAAAAGGGTAAAGAAAAGAGAGGGGGTGATAAAAAGGAAGGGCAGATTGGGGGAGGCAGGGGTAAGAAGTAAAACATCAGTGAGGAGGAATAGGGTGAAAGAAGGGGGGGAAATTACAAAGGGAGTAAATAGAATGGAGGGGAATAGACAGATAGAGAAATCAGATTGATTATATACTTTGCAGCCAAAGGTGGAGAAGCTCTCTACTTAGTCAATTAGAAGACCTGGAGCTGACTGCAGCTCCTATCATAAGCTGCTTCTTGCAAAATTCACACTTAAATTGAAAAAAGTAAGGAAAACAATTACTTCCTATAAATATGATCTAAACAAAATCTGTTAGGGATATGTAATAGGGGTAATGAATAGATTTAAAAGGCCAAAGCTTGCATAAATATTGCCTAAAGAATTATGGACAAAGTTTCCAATATTTCATAAGAAATAAAAACAAAAAGAAAAAATTTAAATTTCCAAAGAAAAAGGACAAGAAAGCAAAATTGCCTCTGAAGAAGCTTTAGAAATAGCTGAGGAAAGAAAATGAAGTGGGGTGGAGGCAAGATGGTGGAGGAAAGGCAGTAAGCTATCAAACTCACAACATGATTGCTCCAAAAAACCTCCAAATAATGCCATACAACAATTCCTAGAGCAGCAAAACCCATGGAGGAGTGTGCTGAGATTATTTTCCAACCAAGGATGGCTTAGGAGGTCAGAAGGGGGCAGGTAGGTGGCTCAGTGGATAAAGCGCTGGCCCTGGATTCAGGAGGACCTGAGTTCAAATACAGCCTCAGACACACTAGCTGTGTGACCCTGGGCAAGTCACTTAACCCCCATTACCCTGCAAAAAAAAAGAGAAGGTCAGAAGGAGGGGGTTGCTGTGCTGAGACAGGAGTAGAGCCCAACCCCAGTCACACTGACAAAGATCCAGTCTCAGGCAGGCCAAACCTGGGAAGGAGATCCTCAGAGCTTCTGAATCAGCTGCAGCACCAGTATCATCTGGAAGTAAGCTCACAGTCTGGTGAGAGGGCTGAGTGTTTGGTAGAGGGGAGATTACAAGGGTCTCTCCTGGTGCTGAGGCTAAAATTGTGTTTTTCAGTCCGGCTGGAAACCAGGAAGTAGGCTTGAGTAGCAGGGGCCCAGGTGGGGGTAGGGAGCAGGATCATTGGAGCTAACAACGACTGCACACAACATTCTGCTGTCTAGTCAATTAGCAAGTTGGCCTTAGGTTAGCTATAGACCAGGGAACAGACCAGGCAAGTGAAGAACCTGTCCCTCCTCAAATCACACCACCTGAGAAACCCTGAAGCTTGGGACAGAGCAGCCTGGAAATAGTGCCCCATTTTAAGGAGCAAGGCAAGATGAGAAGACAGAGAAAGGTTAGGACCATAGAAAATTTCTTAAGTGATAATGAAGATCAAGATGCACACTCAGAAGAGGATAGCAATATCAGGGCTCCTACATCCAAAGCTTCCAAGAAAAATATGAATTGGTCTCAGGCCATAGAGGTGTTCAAAAAGGACTTTGAAGATAAAGTAAGAGATGTAGAGGAAAAAATGGAAATAGGAATGAGAATGATGCTGGAGGATCATGAAAAAAAGTCAACAACTCAAAAAGCCAAATTGGCAAAATGGGAAAGGAGCTACAAGAGCTCTCTGATGAAAATAATTGCTGTGAGAACCAGGGTGCCACCCCCTGATGAAAAGCATGTGACTAGCATCCTGGAAGTTGCCTCTATTCATAGAACTGCCTGTAAGTCATGTCAATTGATGCTACCAGCCAGTTAGCTTGGAGCTGTGTGTGAGGACTGGCCCTCTTCTGGTCCCACAGGAAGCTTCCACTCAAATGGCCTGAGAAACTGTCTCTTTGGTTCAGAAAGGAGCTCATGGTGGTAGAAGGAGGAAGCTAGCCAGGTTTCCTAACTTTCAGGAAATTCACTGTCTTGGAAAGCTAGGTGAAAGTAGCTTTTTTTCTCTCTCTTTGCTGACCCCTAATATACTTTAATAAATGCTTAAGAGTCTAAACTGTGGCTGAATTTATAAGTAAACCTTAGCTAATTCCCCACACACACTGGGGTGGGGGGGCAGGTAAGCACACACATTAAATTTTAAATGTCACATTGTCTAAGAATTAGGATTGAACAAATGGAAGCTAGTGACATTCAGAGAAACAAAGACACAATAAAGCAAATCCAAATGAATAAAAAAATGGAGGGCAATGTGACATATATTCTTGGAAGTACTGTTGACCTGGAAAATAGATCCAGTAGACATCATTTGAAAATTTTGGGACTACCTGAAAACCATGATCAAGGAAAGAGCTTAGGCATCATCTTCCAAGAAATTGTCAGGGAAAATTGCCCTGATATTCTAAAAGCAGAAGGTAAAATAGAAATTGAAAGACTGCACCAATCTCTTCCTGAAAGAGATCCCAAAAGGAAAACTCCCAGAAATATTATAGCCAAATTCCAGAGCTCCCAGGTCAAGTAGAAAATAATGCAAGCTGCCAAAAAGAAAGAAATCAAGTACTGTGGAGCCACAGTGAGAAAAGCACAAGATCTAGGTGCTTCTACGTTAAAGGAGCAGAAGGAATGGAACATGATATTCCAGAGGGCAAAGGAATTGGGATTTCAACCAAGAATCACATATCCAGCAAAACTGATTATAGTCTTTCAGTGGAAAAAAATGGGACTTCAATGAAAAAGAGGACTTTGAGGTATTTGTGATGAAAAGACCTGAACTGAATGGCAAATTTGACTTTCAAATACAAGACCCTGGAGAACCATAGAAAGGTAAACAGGGAAAATAAATTTAAAAGGGTGTTAAAAGGTTAAACTGTTTACATTCCTACATGGGAAGATGATACATCTAATTCATAAGAACTTTCTTAGCATTAGGGCAGATGATAGGAATAAATTTAGACAGAGGTCACAGGTGGGAATTGATTATGAAGGCATGATATCTGCAAAGTATTTATTTTTTTGTTTATCTCTTTTTGTAGGTTGGTTGAAGTTAGGTGACATGCCTGGGGTCATACAGTGGTCGAGTATGTTGTGTCTGATGCCAGATTTGGACTGGGGTCCTCCTGCATTGAGGGTGGGTTCTTTGCTGTGTCACCTTGCTAACCCATGATGACATAATTAGGATAAAATTGAGGGGTGAGAGGAATGCACTGGGTGAGGGGGAAGGGGAGAGGTAGCATGGGGCTGAAATCCCACATGAAAGAAACTGGAAAACACTTATGGAGTAAGGAGAGAGGGGAGGAACAGGGCAATAAATGAACCTTATACTCATCAGAATAGGCTCAAAGACTTAACAGAAGCAGAAGAGATGAAGATAGCTAAATGTGAAAAGGAATTAAGGAGTCTCTTGATGAGGGAAAAACAGGAGACTAAAAAAAGCTGCCTTGAAAATAAAAATAAATAACTGATGTGTAATTTAAGATTCTAAATGTGGATTCTAATGTGTTCCCCCAGTTTGGGGGAAACTGACTAAAAATCACTGATAAAACGAGTTTAGGGTTTTAAGGGTTTATTGGAAAATAGAAAGAAAAAGATTGAGAACAGAATTCTAACAGTCTGGCATTCCTATCTTTCCTCAAATCTCCTGTGAAGTCCTCTGCCGCCACCACCATCAAGTCCGGAAGCCAAAAAGGCCTGCGCTCCCTGCGCAGGCTCCCTTTCCTCCTTCCTGTCTCCTCCCAGACCATAGGAGGCTCCTCCAGTTGATTGGCTGGTAGACTTGATAGACAGCACCCATGAGCAAGCGTCATTTCCTGACGCCAAGGAAAAGCCACAATGCCTCTGAGGCATTTTCCTCATGGTGGAGCTCTCCACAGCAAGTCTCCAGTAGGTGGCGTCATTCCAATCATTACAGTCCCCCCTGTTGTTCCTCAAGAAACAAAATGTTTCCTTGACGGAACACTGAAAAGCTGGATTCTCTTCTTTAACTGTTTGAATTGCTGTATTTTTACTAAACCTTAGCATAGCATTGTCAATGATCAAATTAATAAATTCCATTACATTCCTTCCTTTATATGGTTAGACTTGTAATAGAGGGTTGAGGTAGTTATGCAATGTGTAACACTTTTTACCACCATGTGTCTGGATCAAGCCAAATTTAGTATGTGTTCATGACACCTGAAAATGTTATGGAAAGGTTATCATACCATATCTCATGGTTCCGAGACAGCCAGTGATTGTGCTAGGCCACAGGTGAGTTCAACTGAGTGAGATAAAAAGATAATTAAGTTCAGTTAAATTAGGTTAAATTAGGAGGGAGAGAGGATGAATACTGGACTGTGCCTAGTAATTGTGCTCTACATAGTCACCATCATAAGCAAACCATGGACTTACATATACCTGTCTCTCCTTTTGTTGCACATATATTCTCTACAGGGCCTGCATCAGAGTTCACAGCAAATTAGTCTCTGAAATGATAAGTTTCCATACTTCCAAAATCTCATTAATTTCACCAAAGACAGTATGATGGTAAAAATGCGTGCTATGCTGCATAACTGAGAATATATTAGTGATATATACAATAATTCCAAACCATACCCAGAGTATGATGACATATAAATAATAAACGAATGTAAATAGCTGATTACATTAGACATTATCACATAATCTTCTTTTAGCTAGTAAACCACATCATCTTATACATGAATTCTCTAGTATAACAGTAGCAGATACTTAAAGTGGTGATTAATTTTTCAAAAAGAAATAAGATTTCAATATTCAATGTTTTCAGTGAGGTATCAAGCAATAGGGTTCAATAACCCTTTCTGGTCTTTTTTAGTTAAACAGAACAACATAAAAGAGAAAGGAGAAAAAAAAAATAAATAAAACAAAACTCATTAGAACTCATGGTTCTCTCAAAAAGAAAGAGTAAAAAAAAAAGAATTCTGGTAGCTTCTGAGGCCCGATAGCCTCACCCACAGCATATACTTAAAATGTCTTTGAATAATCACTTAGTTTATAAAATTTAGTTTTAAAGAAAAGCAAAAGAAACAAAAGTCAAGAAACAAAGCAAAACCAAAAATAAAAATAAAAAACAAAAGATTCGCTAAGCACCCTTTTGTGCTTTTAAAGAACTTAAAGGTGTGGTGAATTCCAGGTTTTTTTAGTGCCTTTCAAAAGTCAAAACAAAAGAATTTTTTAAAAAATAGTTGAGGTGGGCCAGAAAACTAGGCCATGTGCTTCAGTGCTTTTGCCTGTAGAAGGAAATGCTTGTTAAATTATAAGGTATTTAAGCTGCTAGAGTTTGGGGTATGCCACATTGTTTTAACTGGTTCCCCAATTCTCTGCAAGCCAAAGTGGCAGGGGTTTCTGAATTGTCATTGATCTTTCTAATGCTGTCATAATGTTCTTTATGGTAGAAAATGTGGAGTTCTCTAGCATCAGGTTTGTCTGTGCCACTGATTTTCAATAAAGGCTGATTTAATTGATGAACCACAACATTCAGCTGATGCTGCTTAGCAAATGCTACAATTGTATCATTTCCTCCCCACTTTCCAAATTTCTTTAATTCATCAACATATTCTTCAAAAGGGGAGTCATTTACTATAAAAGACTCAAACTCTTGTCTATGGTTAATCATATAAGAAGCAGCTTCTTGTCTGTGTCTGAGATGATTTCTACAGTGACCTTCTAGCTGGTCTGCTAAAGCCCTAAAAAGGCAATTTCCGTCTCCTGATACTTTACGAAGACTGAGTCCCAAAGCATTTAACTGATCAGTGGGATTATCAAATGGGAACTGCCTATTTCCTCTGAACTCTCTTTGCTCTTTAACAGTTGCTATCGTTAGGGTTTTTAGCTTTTTAGCATCTACCTCAGGTCTATCTGAAATTTCTTCACCTATGAATGGTGCAGGCTTTATATGAGAGCAATGAATCCAT
Source organism: Dromiciops gliroides (assembly GCF_019393635.1). Lineage (NCBI taxonomy): Eukaryota > Metazoa > Chordata > Mammalia > Microbiotheria > Microbiotheriidae > Dromiciops > Dromiciops gliroides. Next base: position 1,461,801 of record NC_057861.1, read on the forward strand.
GAGTCTTTTTCACCAATTTTAATGGCAGTAGGAGTTGTCAATAATACCTGAAAAGGTCCTTCCCAGGCAGGTTGGGTTCCACTGGTTCTCTGAAAATTCTTTACATATATTTTATCTCCTGGGTTGAAGTTATGCAATGAAAAGTCTAATGGGCCTGCCTGGACCACAGCTCCTGCCTCATGGAGTTCACGTAGCCTGGTCTGTAATTCCTGTATATAGGAGGCAACAGAAGTATCACCTCCCACCAGTGATGTATAAACTGGGGAAAAAGTTTTAGCTTGGATAGGAGGGTGACCAAAAAGCATTTCATAAGGAGATATATGAAGTTCTCCCCTTGGTCTACTTCGTAGATAGAATAATGCCAATGGTAGAACATCAGGCCATTTCAAATGGGTTTCAGTACATAATTTGCCAATCATGCTCTTAAGCTCTTTATTCATACGTTCAACTTGGCCTGAACTTTGTGGATGGTAGGGCGTGTGGAATTTTGGAGTCACTCCCAAGAAAGAGTAGATTTGGGATAAAATCGAATCAGTGAAATGTGTGCCTTTGTCAGAATCGATGCGGGCTGGTGGGCCAAAACGAGGTACTATCTCTTTAAGAAGAATTTTGGCAACAAAGGCAGCTGTGGCTCGGGGGCTGGGAAAGGCCTCCACCCACCGAGTGAGCTGATCAACTATAACAAGGCAAAATTTATAATGTCCTGCTTTTGGCATAGTAATATAATCAATTTGTAAGTGCTCAAAAGGTGTATATGCTAGAGGACGCCCTCCATAAGCTTTGGCCTTAAAAGCATACTGATTATAAGACTGACATGTGGAACAGCCCGAGCAGATTTGAGATGCTGTATTAGTCACACCTGGTGCTATCCAGGTTCTCTTAATAGAGTCTACAATGCCTTGTGTACCAAAATGGCCTTTTCTGTGAACAGAGAGGCATACCTGGTGGTAGAATTTCCGGGGAAGAAATGGCTTACCTTCCGGAGACACCCAGATGCCATTGATCTGTTTCGCCTTAAATTTCTTTTTCCACTTTTCTACTTCAGAATCGTCATAGGTTAGGTTGGAAGGAATATCCTCAGAAGGTGAAAGGTTAAATACATGTTCAGGAGCTTCTAATGCAGCAAGCTTGGCTGCAGAATCGGCTCGTGCATTTCCCTTTGAAACAGGATCACTATTCCCTGTGTGGGCAGGGCAATGTACAACAGCTAGGGAAGAAGGCAGTTTCAGGGCATCTAAGAGGTCCTTGATAAGGTCCCCATTGGCAATAGCCTTGCCCGAGGATGTTAGAAAGCCTCGTTGACGCCAAATCATACCAATAAAGTGGCATATGCCAAAGCCATATTTCGAGTCAGTAAAAATAGTGGCACTCTTACCTTTGGCTATATTACAGGCCTGTGTAAGAGCCACAAGTTCAGCAGCCTGTGCACTAAAATGGCAAGGCAGAGAAGCTGCCCAGAGGGTGTCATAATCAGAAACTACAGCAGCTCCAGTAAAACGGGTTCCCTCTCTCATAAATGAGGAACCATCTGTATAGAGGACAAGATCAGGATTTTCTAAAGGTGTATCAAAAAGATCATCACGGGGTTTTTCAGCCATATCAACTAAAGAAGCACAGTCATGCAACGGTTCCCCCGAGAATGGTAAATTAGGGAGTAGTGTTGCTGGATTAAGAACTGTGCAGCGTTTTAAAGTGATATTCTCATTACCTAACAGGGTTATTTCATACTTAGCCAGCCTTTGATCTGAAAAGGCTTGTGTCCTGTGACGTAGTAAGAGAGCCTCCACTTCATGAGGGCATTGCACACTTAGAGGGTTACCTAGGACCAAATCAGAGGCTTTTTCTACCAAAAGGGCTGTGGCCGCCACTGCTCTAAGGCAAGGTGGCACTCCAGCCGCTACAGGGTCCAGCTGAATTGAATAGTAGGCTATAGGGCGTTGGTTAGGCCCCAGTGACTGAGTCAGGACTCCAGAAGCCACCCCCCTTTGTTCATGCACAAAGAGAGTGAAAGGCTTACTATAATCTGGTAGTCCTAGGGCAGGTGCTGATAACAAGGCCCATTTTAATTCTTTTATGGCTGAGAGATGCTGGGGATCCAACTGTAAAATGTCTGGAACAGAACTTTTTGTAAGAGCTATGAGAGGTTTAGTAATTTCACCAAAAGAGGGTATCCATTGTCTACAGTACCCAGCTGCTCCCAGAATGGCTCTTAATTGCTTCTTAGTAGAGGGGGCAGAAAGTTGTTGAATGGCCTGGACTCTCTTAGAAGAGACAGAGCGAGTTCCAGCAGCCAAAATAAATCCTAAATATTCTACCTGGGGCAAACACCATTGTACCTTTGTCTTGGAAACCTTGTGTCCTCTCTTGTGCAGCTCCAGCAGTAAGTGACGGCTATCTTCCTGACAAATTTCAGCATTAGGAGAGGCCAAAAGTAAGTCATCTACATATTGTACTAGTGTGGAGCTTTTAAAGGTAATAGAGGCCAGATCCTGCTGTAAAATTTGGGAAAATAATGTAGGACTGTCTACAAATCCCTGTGGGAGTCTAGTCCAGGTCCACTGTCTATTTTTCCAGGTAAAAGCAAATAAATATTGGAAGTCCTCATGTACTGGTATGGAGAAAAAGGCAGAGCAGAGGTCTACCACTGTGAAACATGTAGATTCATAGGGAATGGAAGAAAGTATGGTAGAAGGGGAAGCCAATATAGCATGTCTAGGGATAACATAATTATTAATTGCTCTAAGATCTTGCACAAAACGATAAACAGGTTTACCATCTGGCCCAGGCTTGGGTTTTTTAACTGGCAAAATGGGAGTATTGCATGGAGAGTGATGACATGGAATAATAATACCCTGGCTTTTCAAAGCCTAAATTATAGGTGTGATCCCTTCTATTGCTTCCCTAGACAATGGATACTGTGGAATGGAGGGGGGTGGTCCCCCCTTAACTTTAAAGGTAACAGGTATGGCAGACTTAAGGAGCCCCACCTCATTAGGGGATGAGGCCCATAAAGACTCAGGAATGTCAGAGGGGATTTTGGATACCTCCCCTGCTGTTCCTTGAGCTTCTGTAAGTAAAATTGGTAATAAATGAACAGTATCCTCTGGCAATTGTAGGGAGACACCCCCATCTGGAGCACAAGATATGGTTGCTCTAAGCTTACAAAGGAGATCACGACCTAATAAATTTACAGGGGCATCAGGCATGAGTAAAAATGAATGTTCTACTGTTAAGGGCCCCATAGATACCATGCGAGGATTCAATTTTGCCACTCTCTGGCTCTTTCCTGAGACTCCTACTACATTTAAAAATCCTACAGGTCTACACCCAGCATCTGGTTTGCTTATTAATACTGATTTAGAAGCTCCTGTGTCTAGTAAACAGTCATAATACGTGTCCCCTACTTTGAGGGTCACATGAGGTTCATTACTCTGGGGAGGTGAATGAACTGGCACAAGCGCATTCAAAAAATCCAGATCTGGGAATATGTTGCTTTCATTATCTTTGTTCCATTCCTCCCCTTCCTCTTGTCAATCCTGTGCCCCCCTTTGAGGGAGTCCATGGTTACCCTGATTCTGGTTCTGTCCTTCTGTTCCTCCCTGATAGGGTGTACGGTTATCCTGATACTGTCTCCTCTACAGGGAAATCATTTCTTTCTTTCTTTATTTGTTTGTTTGGCATGGAGGAAGTAGAGGGTGAGGGAATAAGAGTTGGGTCATTTGGAATTTCAGTCTGAATGGCCTTGGATTTAGTTGTTCTGTTGGGCATTTCGGTTAGGCAGGCCATGTCTGTCTGCCAGTCTATCGTTTCAGTTTGGGTGGCAGACTCAGATGTAAACTGGGGCCTGGATTTTCCTCGTTTTATATTTTTAGTATGATAATTTTCACTTGCTCTGGCCCAGATTTTCCAATAACGTAAATGTTCAGGTGGACATCTACTTAGGGTTCTTTGCAAATGCCTCAATGTTTGGGGATCAAATGACCCATATTTGGGCCATTCTTCCTGTAATTCCTCATGCCACATAAAACACAGTCTGATAAGCTCTCCTCTGGTCATGGTTGTATTTAGTCTAAGTTTTCCCTCATTCCAATCCATAAGTAGCTTTCCTAATGGGGAATCCCAGGGAATCATCTTTATTCTAACATTATCTAGGACATGCCAAATTCTCCATACCACACCAAAAAGCCCCACAAAACCACAAAGAGTAATAAAAATATATTCAAGTTCAAGCTGGCCAACATCTTTGATTAGTGAAGGTAAAGCTAGAAAAGGGGTACTTAGGGTGTTTAAAAGATCCATTTGAAATTTAAAATAGCCTATACTTGGTAGTTCTTTCCAATTTAAGGGGACAAGGGAGGGGAAATCTTACCCAATCAGAAGATCAGAAGATGAACGTTCGGTTTTCCTCTTCGTGGTCAGCCAAACTGTGTAATTTAAGATTCTAAATGTGGATTCTAATGTGTTCCCCCAATTTGGGGGAAACTGACTAAAAATCACTGATAAAACGAGTTTAGGGTTTTAAGGGTTTATTGGAAAATAGAAAGAAAAAGATTGAGAACAGAATTCTAACAGTCTGGCATTCCTATCTTTCCTCAAATCTCCTGTGAAGTCCTCTGCCGCCACCACCATCAAGTCCGGAAGCCAAAAAGGCCTGCGCTCCCTGCGCAGGCTCCCTTTCCTCCTTCCTGTCTCCTCCCAGACCATAGGAGGCTCCTCCAGTTGATTGGCTGGTAGACTTGATAGACAGCACCCATGAGCAAGCGTCATTTCCTGACGCCAAGGAAAAGCCACAATGCCTCTGAGGCATTTTCCTCATGGTGGAGCTCTCCACAGCAAGTCTCCAGTAGGTGGCGTCATTCCAATCATTACACTGAACATCATAGCAACTGGTCCTATAATTTCCTGACAAAGAGAGTGAGAAGAAATGGAAGACATGTTAGATTTTACACTTGTGGTTCAAGGATCACTGCAAATGGAAACTGTAGCCATGAAAATAAAAGATGCTTGCTCCTTGGAAGGAAAGCTAATGCAAATATGGACAACATACTAAAAACCAATGATCTCACCTTGCTGACAAAGGTCTGTATAGTTAAAGTTATATTGTTTTCCAGTAGCAATAAATGACTGTGAGAGTTGGGGGATAAGGCAAGGTGGATGATGCAGAATTGAAGATTTCAAACTGTGGTGGTAGAGAAGACTTGAGAAACCCTTGCACAGCAAGATGATCAAGTCAGTCAATTCTCAAAGAAATGAATTTGTGCCATCTACTATAAGGTCACAAAGTGAAAAGAGGAGAGTCATTAGAAATACTCTGATGTTAGGATGGGAAAGGAAAAGAGGATGAGAGAAGATGAGATAGATAGTGTTATGGAAACAAAAAACATGAACTTAGACAGACTTTGAGAGGTAGTGGAGCATACAAGGGCCTGGCAAGCTATGGCCAATGGGCCCATAAATTGTGGGATATGACTGAATTCCTGATGAAAACCCAAACTTGTATGCTTATGTTTGAGATGAATTGAAGATTTCCCTAAGAAATAGCAGATCCTATGTTTGTATATTTGGGGTTTTTTTTTGTTTGGTTTTTGTTGTTGTTGATGATGGGGTTTTTTGTCAGACAATGATGGTTAAGTGACTTTCCCAGGGTCACACAGCTAGTAAGTGTCAAGTCTCTGAGACTGGCTTTGAACTCATATCCTTCTGAATCCAGGGCCAGTGCTTTATCCACTGAGCCACCTAGCTGCCCCCACTGCACCGCCTAGCTGCTCCAGAAATAACAGATACTGTTACACTTACTCCAAAAAAATTAAATGAATGGCTCAGGTTTCAGTACTTCTATCTACTGGTTCAAGGAATGTTCCCATTTTAAGGTATTAACTGTAAGAAGAATTATAAGATTTAGTTTTAAGAATATTTTTATGACTTACATTACCTTTAATTTGTAAGGGAATTCAAATGACAAAGTGTATGTTTTCAGAATTTAAGACAGCTGATTCAATCTAACCAGCTTTAAAAGAATGGCTCAAATCAAATTCTGGAGTAAGAGAAGGAAATAAATGTCAGAGTGAGAAATTCCACAAGCCCAAGACAACTAAATAATTCAAAAGGAGAAGTCTGTAACTCAGGGGTTAGGCCTGGTTTGGAGGTCTCATGGATACAACACCAGGGCTGGATATGGTGATGACATTTGGGGCAGCAGGATCTATAACAGCTCTCAAGCTAGAGATAGTAAGTTCATCAGCAAATGGTCAGAAGGAGAATATAGAGAAAGATGCTAGCACTGAAAACAGGACCAGAAACCATTTGGAAACTCAATTCTGGGTCAAAGTTTAAAGTTGGAAAGAACTGTTTTGGGTCTTAAGGAAGCAGAGTCCCTGAGGAGGAGGAGTAATTGTTTTTGTTTTGTTTTCTTTGTTTGTTTGCTTGTTTCTTGGTGAGGCAGTTGGGGTTAAGTGACTTGCCCAGGGTCACACAGCTAGTAAGTGTTAAGTGTCTGAGGCTGGATTTGAACTCAGGTCTTCCTGAATCCAGGGCCGGTACTCTATCCACTGTACCACCTAGCTGCCCAGAGTAGTAGTAATTGTAATTCAGTGGGATCAATGGCCCAGAGGAACAGTATCATTTTCTCCACCACGAGAACAGAGAGCTAGTTATCACTCTATCTGGGATGCACTCAAACTTTCAAATTCCCTTGAACTACAAAGCTTGTTACAATGTTGCAACCCCACTCCAACATGAGTTAAAATATCCTAATTTTAACATAAAAATCAAAGTCAAGAAACAGGCATGAAAAGTGCACAAACAACAAGAACAATAACAACAACAAGAAACAAACATGAAAACAAAAATCTACTGTGGTAACAAGCAAAATCAAGGAACAGTCAGAAGATAGAAAGGAAATGAAATTGGCTCCAAGAAGGGTCAAACAGGTGGTGCAGTGGATAAAGCATTGGCCTTGGATTTAGGAGGACCTGAATTCAAATCTGGCCTCAGACATTTGACACTTACTAGCTGTGTGACCCTGGCCAAGTTACTTAACCCTCATTGCCCTGAAAAAAAAATCAGCTACAAGAAAAAACTAAAAGAAAGAAAGTCCTTCATTTGAATAGAAGTTCAACAAGCATTCCTGGAAGGCCAGGAATAAAAGCTTTAGGGGAAAATTTGAGTAAGTGAGAGTGAGGGAAGATTAGAAAAAGACAATTAACAATTTGATAAAATATCCCCTAAAAACCAGAATTGGCCAAACACAAATAAATGTACAAAAAATCACTGAAAAAATAATTCTTTAAAAATTGAATTGGGCAAGTTGAAGCAAATGACTCCTTGAGCCATCAAGAAACAAGAAAATAATGTCAAAAGAACATCTTAAAGGAAAATTTTCCCCAAATCCTAGAACCAGAGGGTAAAATAGTGGTGGAAAGAATCCACCGATCATCCCCAAGAGATCCTAAAATAAAAAGTCCCAGAAATATTATAGCCAAATTCCACATTGCCAAAGTCAAAGAGAAAATACTTCAAGCACCTAGTGAGAAACCATGCACATATCCTTGAGCCACAGTAAGGATAACGTAAGATTTAGCAGCTACTACATCAGAATGGAATGGAATATGGTATTGCAGCAGGCAAAGAACCCAAGGATTAAAATCAAGAATAACCTAGGAAACAAAACTTGACTTAATCCTTCAAGAGTAAAAAATGGTGTTATTTAATGATAGAAGATTTTTTAGCATTCCTGCTGAAAATACCAGAGATGAAGAGAAAATTTGACTTTCCAATACAAGCTTTAAAGAAACAATAAAAAGGCAAAATGAAAGAGAAATGTGACTGAATAAATTTACAAGTGTAGACATTTCTATATGGGAATATAATACAAATAACATATCATACTTAGGGTGCTCTCAACATACCTCAGTATAACTCATCATAACTTTTCTCTCCAAAACCTGCACCTTCCACACCAATGCTCCTACTTTTGAAAATAACATACTATTCAAAAAACAAAACAAACACTGAGGATTAACATTAATTGACTGATTTTAAAAGGTAATACACATAGAGTGAGATATAATGGACTGGATGATCATTCAACTGGAGGTCTGGGTATGTAAATTCTAGTTCCAACTCTTGAACCAGTGGATTGAGTTCCATTGAGTAAACATTTTAACTTCTATAATATTTGATGACCTGATCTGTATATTGAACAAGTATATCCAGGTTTCCTGAACATCCTTTCTAGGAGAGCCTTTCATGTGTTGGAAGTTCAATGACTCTAATTCCACTCTTGGCTTACAACCTGGGTGATGTTCCAGCAGCATCTTCCCTGATGATTGAACCAGATGCATGATGCATTGGCTAGAGAGTTCAAGTATGGTCAAGGAGACCTGAGCCCAAATCTTGCCACACAGGAACTTATCAGCTTCATGATATGAGACAAGCAACTTAACTTTTCCCAGTCTCAGTATCCTCCCCTGTCAAATAGGCAGAACAATTATACCTCCCTTATCAGATTGTTTTGATCATCAAAGGAAATACATGTGTAAAGTGCTTTTCCAATCTTAAAGTGCCCCATAAACACCACATATTGCTGTTGTTGTCATAGTATTATTCTTAGTATGCTAATAAATATAGATTTTTCTGGATAAAGGAATAAAATATATAAATAAATAACACTCACCTGTGGAAATTTGTAGAGGTCCAACACTGTCCCCATCTGGACAGAGAGAGCTGATGTGACTCCTCCAATAACAGCCATAGCCTTGTCTTGTTCCTTGCATCTGTAGTTGGGGATGAACTGGCCCAGCCCAGACAGCCACTGCAGGGAGCTCTCCAAGGTTCTCTCATCACTGTGGTATGTGTTGTAGAGGTGGAATCCCAGGGAAATGTTGGGCAACAGACTGGGATCCCTGTTTATCTCCTCTATAGCAAATACTAGGGCCAGTGTTTGTTGGTAATTTTTGTGCAGCCACCTGTGGGGTGCCAGGGGGAGGGGGAAGCAAGTGTCATAGAACATTAAGAAAGCCTTCAAAGAGAATAAATTTCAGAAGGATGAATCCCCCAGCCACTTGAGTTAAAAATAAGGACTTCGATGGATGTTCAGCTCATTTCCTTTGTATTAAACATACCATCCCCCATATAACTTATTCCTATATAGTTCCCTTCTGATGATTATACACACACACACACACACACACAGAGAGAGAGAGAGAGAGAGAGAGAGAGAGAGAGAGAGAGAGAGAGAGAGAGAGAGAGAGATTGAATACCTAAAAGGTTGCGCTCACTTGTTTTTAGACAGGCAAATGTAGAGAGGAAATATGGAAGCTTTAATTTCAAGAATAGAGTAAATTTCTCATTGCACAACATCAGGACACTCAATAACAATAAATTCATGCTAGAATAGAAAATGGGCACAGGTTTCTGTTACTTCTGGGTATTAACCAAATTCCGCCGGCCTGAGTTCTAAGGACTTTTAGTACTTTTACTGCTTAAATATCAATATGAGACCAGACCAGGGAAGGCAGGGTGATAAAATACTGAACCTGCTCAGGACTGAGCTTCCTGGGTATGGGCTCTTTGCAGGGGCATATGAATGGGGAAGTGGAGGACAGGGGTTTACTCTGTTTGAAATTGAAAGTCAAACATAGGAGAAACTGACAAGACTGGAAATAATATTCAGAATGAAGAAGAAGGGGAGAGCACCCACTGTCTCCTGCTGCATAGACCTGCCTTTCTGTTCCATCTATAAGGGCCTCTTTTTAATTATCCAAGGGAAAATGAGCCCAGACAGATAGAAAGACACTTACTGATGAGGCTTACAAGCTTTGTTAGGAGGACTTTCAAACAGTTCTCCTCCTGTTGCACTGTTCACTTCAACTGAGAACAAGGATAAAAAGATGCCAATCAGCAGGTCGCCATCTTGGGAAACTATGGGGTTAATCTTTTGAAAGCAGGGGAGCTTCTCTGTCCTGTGCCCAGAACCTGGAAGGTGCAGCAGCAGAGATATGAGAAGGGAAGAAAGAAACTGAGAAATGCTTTTCTGAATATGGGGAAGCATCTCCCTGAAAATTAGCCAAAGATGTAACCCTGAGGAAACCAAGGAGCCACTGAGACCAGAGCAAAGTCCGGTGACTCAATCATGAATTGATGATCCACCATCATACATCCATCTGTAGATATCCAGTCTGTGGTCTGCCTGCCACACTTGAGGAATCACAAAGGGATATTAGTCAGGTCCAAGTGTAAGACAAGGACAAGGGTGCCAGATGAATAGATGTTTTATACTTTCACCAGCTTGTAGAGTGAACTCTGTCTCACAGCACCTTTATTGCTATTCCAGTCTCCTAGTCCTCCTAATCTCCAAAGAGAAGTCTTGGTTGCTGAAGAACTCTGGAGACCAGACTGCCTGGGGCATCTCCAGCTGAGCTTCTGCATCCAAGGGAAAACCATAAGTACAAAATTATGTTTTGGACTCTCTTTCCCTTGATCCCAGCAGAGACTATAGTACAGAAGTGCCTTCCTTGGAAAGTAATTTCTGTGACCTCTGTTCAGTAAGTGGCCTGTGTGGATTGAACGTCATGGAAAAATAACCCAGCAAGTGATAACATTTTAAAAACAAAACCTTCCATAACAGGAATTTCCCTGATGGCCCATAAGACTTATAGCCTTGATGCCCGCCCCCCCCCCATCCTCTCTATTAGGTCTAATGTAAGCTTCCTACTCAGGACTGAGTCTAATGTATTTTGAAGTTCTGTTCTACTTTCTGATTTGTTGGTTTCTGTCCTTCATCCTCAACAAGGACCAAAATCACATCACTATGTGGCAGTCACATTACAATGTGTCCCACTGTGGCTGATCAATTGAATACAAGCTGGGAGGGCTCTACCATAAGTCTGGCACAAATACTCCACATTAACATTTGGGGTGGAGATGTCTCTAAATTTGTGCATCTCACATTTCTCTTGAGCAGCTGCAATGCACATAAATCCCCTCTCCTGTTTCTTTCCTCACTCTTTGGGCAGGATCATAGCATTACAGTGTCAGAGGATTTTAAAAGGGGCCCTCAAAGGTTACTTAGTGAAATAGGTTTATGATAAAATTCCCCCTTCCAATGACTCGTATTTCAGACACGTGCATAGTCATATTCTTTATCTGAAAGAGGCTAATAATGAAGGTGTAGCATATGATCAGGCAAGACTAGTGCCTCTGGTGTGAGGGTGTCCAGGCACTTTTCTGGACATCTTTTTACCACTGGTGTCTACCTTATCCACCTGACTCTCACCTGTGGCTCTGAGAAGTTGGAGCACCCACAGTCAGCATAGCCTCATAAAGCATTTCAGCAGATGGGCAAAGCCAGGTTGGGGGTAACCAGGGGGCCTCAAAGGCATTGGTGACTTGAGTGGGGGTGCTCTACCCCATGCATGTGAAGATGTTTTCTGGTGCAATGGGTGCATGAGAACCATTTGTTACAATGGCCATGAAGGCACATGAAAGTTGTGGAGCCTTAGAGTCACTCATGGAAGATACTAAGTGCAATCACTGCACTTGAGTCATCACCAGTTGTCTTTTTCTATAATAAACATTTTTATTTAAAATTTTGAGTTCAGGGGCAGCTAGGTGGCTCAGTGGATAGAGCACTGGCCCTGGATTCAGGAGTGCCTGAGTTCAAATCTGGCCTCAGACACTTTACACACTTACTAGCTGTGTGACCCTGAGCAAGTCACTTAACCCCAATTGCCTCACGAAAAAAAAAATTGAGTTCAAAACTCTATCCCTTCTTCCCTGGCTCCCTACCCTCCTCCCTGAGGTGGTAAGCAATCAGATATAGGCCATATATGTGCTGGTATGTCAAACATTACCATATTAATCCCTTTGTGTAAGAAAATGAAAATAAAAGGAAAAATGAAAAAAGTAAACTGAAAAATAATGTGCTTCAGTCTGTGTTTAATAAGTATTAGTTCTTTCTTTGTAAACCCCAGTTGTCTTGACTCTGTCTTGACATTAGACTGTGTCATGGCTCTGCCTCACTCAAAACCTATTTATGCATGAATCAAAGGACATCAGCTGTACCATTTTACCATTTTTTACATATCTCAAATTCCTGTAGTGACAGGCAAGGCACAAGGTAGCTATATCTGCACCAGATACACCAGGAGCTGCAGTCACAACCCTGCACACAGGCAGCCAAGGCTGTAGTGTCTTCTCACTGGAATCAGCAATGGGATTTTGCAGCCCCCAGTTGTCTGAGCAGGCTTTTAAGGACCACACTGCTCACCTCCAAGTGTAAGAAGGGACTTGAAAAAATGCCTTGAAAATTGTCTGCTTAACCAACCCTGACCTGTCTACCACAGCTGGCAGGCAGCTCACCCTGTGCTCAAAAGACAAAAAGAAAATGTACAAAACCCTCTGCAAAGATGATTCTACTCATGATCAATATCAGTTAATCAGTTTGGGAATTTTCTACAAAGTAAAAGTATAGAGGTGAGTAAGTCTGCCCAAGAGGTTCTAGAGAAGCCTTATACTTAGTGTTTTCAGGCAGAAGTGTTTCAGGTAAACTGAAGGGAGATATTAAAGAAAACTGCAAAAAGGATTTCTGCTCTCAGGTGATGTGAGTCTGATGTTCACCAGGACTACTATCAGAAGTAAAGCCATAGTGAGAGTGTAGGGGGCAGCTAGGTGGTGCAGTGGATAAAGCATCAGCCCTGAATTCAGGAGGACCTGAGTTCAAATGTGGACTCAGACACTTGACACTTACTAGCAGTGTGAACCTGGGTAAGTCACTTAATCTTCATTGCCCCACCAAAATAAACACACACACACACACACCAGTAAGAGTGTAGTAGGGTTGGATTTAATTGATCAAATTGATCATGAGGTGTCCCAAAGAATTACAATTGCTCAGTTTCCCAGGTTTTATTGAAAGACTGATGAGTGACCACAGGGAGACCACCAGGAGGTGTCTCAATTTGGGAGATTGAAGTGGTTATATTTCCAGTGAGAAAAAGTAGATTATGTGTTCATTAACTTAATCTCCTTAGTTTGACTCAGTGTAAACCCAGTATAGATTCCCAGGAAGTGTGGGGCCAGGCAGAGCCAGCCCCAGGGTAAAGTAAGTCAGAATCTGGGAGAGGTTCACCAAGAAAAGAAGAGCAGAGAGCAATCCCCCTCTCCCCAAAGATTTTTATCCTCTCTTGGGTAGAGGTGGGTCACTGAACATTGATCCAAGCTAATTGGACAGTCACATTCAAGTCCATTGATTGACATGACTTCCTGGGTCACCGAGGTGAGTTAACTTCTTTTAGGTAGGCAGGAAGGTCAATCTACATTTCTTTTGTATTTCTACTGACTCTGGGCTGGCTCTGAGAAACCAGCCCGAGTTCTTGAGTGGGGTTAGGGTCACTGGGTCTCGCCAAAAACCCATTATTAATAATTATTTCCTTACACACATTTGGTCTTTTCTGAGCATGTTCCTGAAGACATGATTAAACTTGTCATACCCAGGGGGGCCCTGTGTTTTTCATGTCTCTTTATTTAATATCTGGTTTCTAGGTGTCCTGTCATCTAGGAATATTAATGGCTATTAATGGTTAATGGTCCCTGGTAAGTTTCTGTTGGTTGTATTGGTTGAAATTACTCAGTCCATTTACAGCAATGTCCACTAAAGTCAGTAGTAACATCTTCAAAACAGCAATAGTCAGTCGTCCTGAGGGGATCCAGGCTGTGAATATGAGTGGCATTTGACAATGTAGCCAGAAAGAATGCCACTCATTTAAGTTCAATTATCCACCAAACTAATAAATATGGCTGTGTCAAATGAATGTAGGCTATTCTTCAGCCCTATTATTCCTAGAACAGGAAGTGTAAGGATGTCCTTTAGAAGACATCTTGCCTCTAGAATCCCATTTTTTCCCCTTGCAACAAACATTTATTCTATTTTTCCAGTTACATGTAAGGGTACTTTTCAACATTCATTTTCATAAGATTTAGAGTTCCAAATTTTTCTCCCTCCCTCCCTTTCCTCCCCCCTCCATAACACATCAATCAATCTGCTATAGGTTATATATGTACAATCCACAAGTGCTCTTTTTCCAGTTCTTTCTATGGAGGTAGATAGTATGCTTTGTCATTAGTCCCTTAGCATTGTCTTACATCATTGTATTGCTGAGAGTAGTCAAGTCATTCACAATTACTCATCGAACAATACTGCTGTCACTACACACAATGTCCTCCCAGTTCTGTTCACTTCACTATACATTAGTTCATACGAGTCTTTCCAGATTTTTCTCCTATCATCCTGCTTGACATTTCCTATAGCACAATACCTTTCCACTACAATTGGGCGGCGTAATCTATCTAAACCTGTAGGAAAGTAGCAGGGGAAGGGCATGAGGAGGGAGGGGTGAGCGAGAGGAAGGCAGATTGATGGAGGGGGCAGTCAGAAACAAACTATTTTGAGGAGGGATCAGGTAAAAGAAGATAGAAAATGGAGTAAATATCATGGGAGGGTTAGGATGGAGGGAAACAGGCAATAATAACTGTGAAAAAAAATTTGAAGCAGACGCAAGAGTAATGAAAGATGATGATCATGGTGATGGGAGGTAGATGAGGGTTGATTGAAATTTCTGAAATGGCCCTAAACGTACTTGAGTCATTTTGTACTTTTGTATTTATGTAAAGCAGCGTTCTCAGCATTGATGATTATAAAATCAAAATATCAATCCACTCTGAAAATCATTAAAGATGCTCTCTGTCCTGCAGTATCAAATATTCTGACACAATTTAATTCCTTATGTAAAAATAAATAAGCACATCCATCTCATTAGTATTCAAATTTGGTAAAAATATATGCATATCAAAGAATTATTTTAAAATCAATTTCTTTTTGATTTATTATTAGTAAATGTTTGATTTGTATACTATCTTATATACCTACATACCCAGGGTCATATAAAATGTCTCAGGTGAAAAGAGGTTGTGAATGGAAAAAGTTTAAGAAGCCCTGATCTAGAGATGGACCCAGATGAGGGAGGAACTTTCAGTTAGGTCTGGGATAGCCATGTTTCCGTTAAGTATTGTATTTGTGTAAACAATCAGTTATTGGTTGTAGTTCATGAGGCTGATTCTAACCCCTACAACTTTTATAACGGGATAATAATCTTTGCTCTGGGAGCTGGGGAAGAATGCAGAATGTCTCTACATTGTAAATTTGACATCTTTTTCTTTTTTTTAAAGTATTTTGGGGCAGCTAGGTGGCGCAGTGGATAGAGCACTGGCCCTGGAGTCAGGAGTACCTGAGTTCAAATCCGGCCTCAGACACTTATCACTTACTAGCTGTGTGACCCTGGGCAAGTCACTTAACCCCAATTGCCTCACTAAAAAAAAACACACAAAAACAACAACAACAACAAAAAAAACAAAAACAACAAAAAGTATTTTATTATTTTACAGTTACATGTTCTTTCCTTCCTTCCTTGTCTCTTTCCTTCTCTTTCTTTCTTTCTTTTTCTGTTGGGCATGGCAATGAGGGTTAAGTGACTTGCCCAGGGTCACACAGCTAGTAAGTGTTAAGTATCTGAGGCTGGATTTGAACTCAGGTCCTCCTGAATCCAGGGCCATTGCTCTATCCACTCCACCACCTAGCTGCCCCCTATACAGTAGCTACTCTTTTATTTATTTATTTTAGTGAGGCAATTGGGGTTAAGTGACTTGCCCAGGGTCACACAGCTAGTAAGTTTTTTTTTAAGTGTCTGAGGAAGTATTTGAACTCAGGTGCTCCTGACTCCAGGGCTAGTGCTCTATCCACTGCGCCACCTAGCTGCCCTACAGTGGCTACTCTTAATGTGTTTTGTAGCAGAATAGTTTGGAATCAGGAATTATTTGTAATGTGCAAAAGTTTCAAAGAAAAAAGTGTTTTTTCTTTTAGTCTCTGACCATTGAACCGCACTGCCTAAGAACAGCCTTTAGCTTTGAATTACTTAATTGTGGTAAAGTAGACCATTCCCTTATCTGCATTAAAGACTTGCAGGCCACAAAGTCTGGGAGACCTGCTGAGAAAGAAAAAAAAAAGGTTGCTAAGCTTTAACTTGACTCCTTTTCTGATAAGTTTCTGAGGTATGGGTGGAAGCCTCAGTTCTTTACATAAATGGAGTAAAGTGTGAGAATTGGAATGGCACCTGCTGCTGGGAAAGAGATTGCAAGGAAGCTCCACCATGAGGAGAAAGTATGTGATTTAGAAACCATGTGACTTTAGTGTCCAGAAGTTACATCTATAGAACCACCTGTGGGACCTGTCAATCAAAGTTACCAGCCAATTAGCTTGGAGGTGGGTGTGTGTGTGTGTGTGTGTGTGTGTGTACAGCCCTTTTCCTGTTTCACCAGAGGTTCTGGGAATAGCCAGGGAAGCGTGGGTCTTTTGGGGTTCCTGACCTTGGCTTAGAGGGGTCAGATGCTGGGGTCTATTTAGATAGTTAGAGAGTTTGCCTTTTACCTCTTTCTCTCTCTCTTCACTGACTTCTGATTGTACCTTCATAAATGCTTAAAAGTCTAAACTCTTGCTAAAGCTTCTAATTTAAGGTGACCACTCATTAGATTTTAGACATTCTAACTAGAATTTTAGTCCCTTACAGATGTTGACCTTGACAGCAGAATGCTGAACCCTGCGATCTTCTGATCTTCCAGTTGGGTAAGGATTCTCCCCTATTTCCCATGTGCTTGTCTCTTTAAGTTTTAAATTGGCCACTAACTATATACTTTAAGTCAAGGACCTTTTTCTAAATTTTAGCCTCCTATTTCCAAGTGTTGCTCCCTTTTACATTTCACAATGGATCAGGGCCTCTGGGGTTTTAGCATTCTAAGTGTCCTTTCCTGGCTATTCACCAAGGGCAAGATGGACTTGTTGCTTAAGTTTGGTCCCTATGAATTCGAATGTTCTATTCCTATTCTTATTTTTATTCTTACTTTTCTTTGTGTTATGGTGAGGAAATTTTTGGATTACAAAACAGGGACTGATAACTGGCAAAAATTGATAGATACAGTTCAGGGACCTGATGAGAGATCTAATAGATTCTATGACAGCTTGTGTAAGCATGCCAGGCAATATGCTAGACTAGACCCATTAGACCCTAGAGATTCCCATATTATCTGCTCTCATTTTCTATACCAGTCCTTACCAGAAATTCATAAATATTTTAAAAGGCAGTGTCCAGACTGGAATAGTTTGAGTCCTGACAGACTTAAAGAAACAGCAACATATATTTATGAAGGAAATGAGAGGGAGGAAAAGAACAGACAAGGCATTTTAGCTCCAGTACAGGAAATAATGAGGCAGCTAGGCTGGGCAGTTGAGAATCACTACCAACCCCAGAATCAATATCAGCCCCCTATATTTTGCCATTACTGCCATAAACAAGGACAACTTATGCGATTTTGTAGAATTATGAAATAAGAACAAAACAGAAATTTATATAATTCCTCTCAGAGGGATACAGAGAGGCAGAACCAAACCAGAGATAGATCTTTCCAGGGGGGTGCAGACAAAACAGACCCTTTCAGAGAGATATAGGTGAGCAGAATGAAAACAATTACAGGCATCCTCAAAGGGGTGCAGAACAGAGAGATAGAGAAGATTGATGGTGTATGGGGGGGGCGGGGAAGGACCATAGAATCTGAAGGTTTCACCTTTCCAGACCCTGAAATTTTTAGCCCTCTTGTGCCAGTCCATTCCCCTCCCCAAAGTAAGGAACCTCATGTAACCCTGAGGGTTGGAGATACTTATTATGATTGTTTATTAGCTACAGGAGCCTCAAGATCAGTCCTAGTGAGCAAACCTGACCCTGAATGTACACCTATTGGATCTCTAAATGTAGTAGGCATTTTAGGAAAAGCTCAATCCCTTGCAAAATTAACCCCTCACAAAGTGAATCTGGGCACATTAACAGTAGAACATTCATTCCTACTTATGCCTGACTCTCCTGCAAACCTATTAGGCTGTGACCTCCTTTGTAAACCTCGAGCAACCATATCTTGTTCTCCACATGGTGGCATTTCCCTGGAAGTGCCAGAGGATACTGTCCACTTACTGCCAATTTTGATCTCAGACAGTCAAGGAACAGTGGAGAATACATTTGAAATCCCTTCTGATATTCCTGAGTCCCTATGGGCTCCCTCCTCTACTGATATAGGTCTCCTTAAATCTGCTGTGCCTGTTACCATTAAAACCAAAGGTGCCCCAGCACCATCCATTCCACAATGTCCCTTATCTAGAGAAGCCATTGAGGGAATTTCTCCTATAATTGAGGCTTTGACAAACCGAGACATAATTGTCCCATGCCCTTATTTCCCATGCAATAGCCCTATTTTTTTGTGGGCCAATGGGGGTTAAGTGACTTGCCCAGGGTCACAGAGCTAGTAAGTGTCAAGTGTCTGAGGCCGGATTTGAACTCAGGTACTCCTGAATCCAGGGCTGGTGCTTTATCCACTGCGCCACCTAGCCACCCACAATAGCCCTATTTTGCCAGTTAAAAAATCCAAGCCTGGGCCAGATGGCAAGCCTGTTTACCATTTTGTCCAAGATCTGTGAGCAATTAATTCTTATGTTATACCTAGACATCCGCTAGTACCGAACCCTACTATTATTATTTCTTCAATCCCATGTGAAGCAACATGTTTCACAGTGGTAGATCTTTGCTCTGCTTTCTTTTCTATACCAGTACATCAGGATTCCCAATATTTGTTTGCCTTTACCTGGAAGAATAGACAATGGTCTTGGACTAGACTCCCACAGGGGTTTGTTGATAGTCCCACACTATTCTCCCAGATTTTGCATCCGGATTTATCCTCAATTACCTTTAAAGGTTCTACCTTAGTCCAATATGTAGATGACTTACTCCTGGCTGCACCTAATGCTGAGATTTGCCAGGAAGACAGCCACCATCTGTTATTAGAGTTGCACAAAGGAGGACATAAGGTCTCTAAGTCTAAAGTACAATGGTGTCTACCTCAGGTGGAATATTTGGGGTTTGTTTTGGCTGCTGGCACTCGATCCATCTCTACTGAGTGTGTCCAGACTATTCAACAACTCTCTGCTCCCTCTACTAAGAAGCAGCTAAGGACCATTCTGGGAGCTGCTGGATATTGCAGACAATGGATACCCTCTTTTGGTGAAATTACTAAACCTCTTACATCTCTAACCAAAAATTCTGTCCCAGAACCTTTACAGCTGGATTCCCAGAATCTTTCAGCTATAACAGAATTAAAATTGGCCTTGTTATCAGCACCTGCACTAGGGCTCCCAGACTACAGTAAGTCTTTTACTCTTTTTGTACATGAACAGAAGGGAGTGGTTTCTGGGGCCCTGACTCAACAATTAGGACCTGTCCAGCACCCAATAGCTTATTATTCCAGCCAACTAGATTCTGTTGCCCCTGGGGCCCCACCTTGCCTCAGGCTAGTGGCAGCTACAGCCCCCTTGGTAGAAAAAGCCTCTGCTCTGGTCTTAGGTAACCCTCTAATTGTGCAATGCCCTCATGAAGTTGAGGCTCTCTTACCGCATCATAGGACACTGGCTTTTTCAGATCAAAGGCTCACTAGATATGAAGTAAGCCTGCTAGGAAATGAGAGAATCACTTAAATGCTCTGTACAGTCCTTGACCCAGCAACACTGCTCCCTGACCTGCCACTCTCAGGGAGCCTTTGCATGACTGCACCTCCCTAGTTGACATAGCTGAGAAGCCTCGTGATGATCTTTTGGACACACCCTTAGAGAACCCTGATTGTATTTTCTATACTGACAGATCCTCGTTTACGCATGAGGGTACCCATTATCCAGGGGCTGCTGTAGTTTCTGATTATGATACTGTCTGGGCAGCTTCTCTGCCTTCACATCTTAGTGCACAGGCTGCTGACCTTACGGCTCTCCCACAAGCCTGTTCTCTAGCCAGGGGAAAATGTTGAATATTTGCCAACTAAAGTTAAAGTAACCTTTAAAGTGGTGTGTGTGTGTGTGTGTGTGTGTGTGTGTGTGTGTGTGTGTGTGTGTGTGAAAAACTGGATATCAATTTGTTGTGGGGAAATAGGACAGGGGCATAGGGATAGGGGTAAGGGTTTGGGGTCTTTAGGAATTCCTCTTTAAAGAATTACACCCCCTTGTACACAAATCCAATAGAATAAGATAATAGTTTATTTAGGGGCTGGGGAAGGGTTAGGCATGTCTGCCCCAAGCCTGAGAAGACGTGTCCTGTGCAGCCACTTCAACTATGAGAGACGCAGTCCCTGGGATAATAAATGAGGATTTGTGCAGCTCTGCCTCACTTAAACCCAGATCACACAGAAGTCAAGAAAGGCCCTGTGATGTCACTGGCCCCACACACCAGGCATGGTGCTAATATTGTCTCATTTGATCATCCGAACAACCATGAGAGAGGGGGCTATTATTTGTCTCATTTTACAGTTGAGAAAACTGAGGCAAACAGAAGTAAAGTGACTTGCCCAGGATCATATAGATAAGTGATGTTTAAAGGCTAAATGTGTTGTCTAAAAAATCTAACATGTGCTTGCCTTAAATTAGGTTTGCTCTTATTTTTATGTGTTTATTGGGGGGGGCAGGGCAATGAGGGTTAAGTGACTTGCCCAGGGTCACACAGCTAGTAACTGTCAAGTGTCTGAAGCTGGATTTGAACTCAGGTCCTCCTGAATGCAGGGTTGGTGCTTTATCCACTGAGCTATCTAGCTTCCTCACTTGCCTTAAATTAGAAGCTTTAGCACCAGTCTTTGGGCATTAAGCATTTATTAAAACATACTAGGTATTAGTAAAAAGGAAAACACGTGGAGTTCAGAAAGTTAAGGCCTATCTATCCCAGAGTTCCAGCCTGGTCTGATTCTTCCTCAAGTCCCCCACCACGAGCCTGCTTCAACCATGAACTCTCCAGCAAACTGAGTGTGGAAGCTTTTTATAGGTCTGGAGCAGAGGCGGGCCTTACACACTGCTTCAAGCTGATTGGTAGGCCTCATCCACATCCATTGGTTCACTGGACTTGAACGTGGTCTGGACTTGAGTTCAAAGTCCTTACCTTCTTAAGGGACAGCCAGGTGTGGTAACAACTAATTACCTGCAGTAGTCTAATCAGTGAAGTCAATCACTCTCACTTAATTCAGTTTAGATTAATCTCCAGGTGAACCTTTGAGTATCAGCCAAATCCCGTTATTTTCTCACAGATGGTAAGTTCTGGAGGCTGGATTTGAACTCAGGTCCTCCTGACTCCAGACCCCCTCACTCTGTTCACTTCAACACCAGCTGCCTCAAGATCATTTAGTAATTTTTACAACTCAAAAAGTGGAGCCTTTGGGCAGTGAGGCTGGAACTGCAAGAAAGTTAACTGTGAGTTCTTAATACTCTGGGCTCTGGGCAAGGGGCTCCCTGACCTGGGGCTGGGCCTGGGCCCAGGAGCCCCACCCAGAGCTTTCAAAGATGGGGAGGTAGCAGAGCTCAAGGAATGAGAGGGGAGCCTGGGGAGGGAGGGAGGGAGCAGGTGAGAGGCTGGGGCTGGGGAGGGAGGCAGGGAGGGAGAGCTCAGAGAGGGGGAAGGGGCCTCCCAGGCAGAAGAGAGGGAGGGAGGAGGGGAGAAGTTTGTGTCTCTGTCCTCAGCAGGCCCCTCTCTGGAGCCCAGGGGGAAGGGCACAGTGGGGGCAGGACTTGGAGGGGTTTTTGTCTCACTTCCCCATCAGTCTGTATCACTGTGAGCCTTAGCACCACTATCCCACACCTGACAGTAATAATCAGCCTCATCCTCAGCCTGGAGCCCAGAGATGCTCAGGGTGGCCATGTTCCCTGAGCTGGAACCATAGAATCTTTCTGGGATTCCCGAGGGCCTCTTGTTATCTTCATAAATGACCAGCACTGGGGCCCTGCCAGGTGTCTGCTGGTACCAGTGTACATATTTACTACTAATCCCATCCCCCGCACAGGAGATGGAGGCCGTCTCTCCCAGGCTCTTGGACACTGAAGGTGGCTGGGTCAGCACATAGGAGGCCCCAGAACCTGCAAGGGAAGGACAGGAGAGCTTGGGCAGAGGCAGGGGCCTCTCTCCCCCAGGGAGATGCTGGCCCCTGAAGCAGCTGCAGGATGAGCCCAGGGCAGGACTGGGCCTGGCCTGAGACCCTGTGGGGTCTGAGCCCAGGGAGGGGGCCCTGGGAGGCCTCACCTGTGTAGAGAGTGAGGAGTGGGAACAGCAGAGGCATCCAGGCCATGGTGAAGGCTCCCCCACAGCTCTGTGTCCTGAGGCTCCAAGCTGGGGCTGGGCTCCCCCAGGCCTCTCTTAAGAGCAGCCCAGGCCCTGCAGGGAGGAGGGGCCCCTCATGCAAATCTGCCCCTGCTCCTGAGACCTGCAGGAGGGGCCTCAGGGGGTGACCCTGTGAGCTCCTGGGTCTGGGGGCAGGGCCGGGCCCTCCTGGCCCCTGGGGTCATCCTTACCTGAGAGTCTGGGATTCTGGGAGTCAGATTCCTTCCTCCCCAGGCTCTGGGTCTGATGCTCCTGGACTCTCACTCTAAGGAAGCTGCTTTCTCATCCTGCCCCTTCCCTATGCCCTGGGGCCTTCTCTTGCTGGGACATTCCTCCACCATCCCAGCTCCCTTCCCATTGGTGACTTCCCCAGGACCTGCTCTGGGGACAACCAGGCTTCATTCCCCTCCAGCTGAGCCTCAGACCCTTCAGGCTGCCCCACTGTGCGCCCCACCCCGGACCTGTGCCTTGACCTTCTCCCCCCATCCCTTAAAGCCCCTTCATGTTCTGTCTTCCCCTATTAGATTGTAAGCTCCCTGAGGTCAGGGACTGTCTTTCTGTTTGTTTGCATTGGAGTCCCCAGCCCTTAGCCCAGGGCCTGGTGCACAGGAAGGGATGGAGAAAAGCTTGTCCTCTTGCCTC
This sequence comes from Dromiciops gliroides, assembly GCF_019393635.1. NCBI lineage: Eukaryota > Metazoa > Chordata > Mammalia > Microbiotheria > Microbiotheriidae > Dromiciops > Dromiciops gliroides. The sequence goes on from NC_057861.1 coordinate 1,484,711, forward strand.
CAGTGCAGAGCTGTGTGTCCTGGGGCTGAATCATGGCCCCTGACCATCCAAAGGGACAATCACAACAGAAAGTGGGCACAGACCCTGCCTCTGGGATCCCCAGAACTCCTGCTGCTCAGGTCTCCCAAGGGGCTGCAGGGGAAGAAAGCCGGGCCCACCCTCACTCTGGGTCTCCCTTGCCCAGGTGTAAAGAGAGGGGATTGGACCAGGGGATCCCTAGGGTCCCTCTCAGCCCTGGCCAAAGGGGGCCTGTTTTCGTCTCTGATTCTGAGCAGACCCACAGACCCCAAACCCTTCAGGAGTCAGACTTAGGAGCAAGGGTCCAGAAAATTATGGAATTTTTGTGTTCTTATCTTTATTTAATATTCAAGAAAACAGGAGATTGGCAGGTGAACATTTCTCCATATTCAAAGTATCCTCTTAGACCCTGTTATCCCTTAGTTTCTGGGAATGATGCTTCAAGCCAGATGGGGAGTAGGAGGTCTCTCTGGGCCCCCAGCATCCCCATCAGAGTTGGAGAGACCACCCAGACCCAGAGCTATGACACAGGCTGAGCCTCCCAGGGCCTGGGGAAGTCCTCCCTGCCTCAGATTATTCTGGAGCTCAGGTTATCCTCACTCTGCTAAGCCTTACTTCTCTACTCATCCTGTGGCTAGGTGGGCAATGGTTAGAGTTTGGGCCTTGGTGTTTGGAAGATCTGCTTTTTTTTTTTTGGTGGGGCAATGAGGGTTAAGTAACTTGCCAGGGTCACATGGCTATTAAATGTCAAGTGTCTTTGGCTGGATTTGAACTCAGGTCCTCCTGAATCCAGGGCTGGTGCTTTATCTACAGCACCACCTAACTGCCCCAAGATCTGCTTTTAATTTTTGTCTCTGAGGCTTATGAGCTGTGTGACCCTGGGCAAGTCACCTAACCTGTCTGGGGCTCATTTCCCTTGTCTGTAAAATGACTGATTTACTCTGTTTCTATTTTTTTTTGGGGGGGAGGGGGAACACAGTTCAGGTTAATAGACCTCATTGCTGGCCTTTCTTTTTTAGAAAACTAAAACTTTATATGTTGTTGACCACCTACAAACACCCTAGCATAAGCACATACTATTTCTGTGGAACTCTTGAGCCAAAGGTGATTTATTTAGAACCTTTCTTTTCAAAATCTTGTTTCCTGAGTCCCAGCTGTTATTGCCATTTGCTGAACAGTCCTGAGTTTGTACCCCCCATATTTGGGGTTTTTAAGGTAAAGGGGCAGGCTCTTTCCTATGAGTCTGCAAAGATGACCAACTTTGCTCTCTCTGGGGCATTTGGGGCTTGTCCAACCAGTCTTCTCTCAATTTACAATCCCACTGCCAACTGCTTCAACAACTTCCCTGCTCTTCAAACACTCCCCTCCCTCTTCCAAAGGAAATGTAACGTAAGTGAAAGTCACTGCAGGGAAGGAGGGGTCAAGACATTGAGTCCACACAGTTGTTTCCCAGAAGCTGTGGTGGCTTCAGACACGAAAACTTTCCAGACTGAAAAATGAAGATTTTCTGTCTGTCGTCAAATGTTAATTTATTGCAATATTCTCCTTTGTAGGTTCCCTTGCTGGGCACTCCACAGCACCACTGTTGATGTCCGCAAGGACATGGCGAGGATGCCTGCCCTCCGTGTTGTAGCCCACAGAATGGACTGTTCCAAGTGTCCCTTTAATGGGCCCAGAGAGGTCTCTTGCCAAGGGTCAGTGCATCTTCTGTGGAGTTGCCTCCTGGGCCATCATAAGTCATCTTGCCTTTTGTCTTGGCACTGAACTCTGAAGACTCAGGGAGACAGAGTGAGGCCAGTGACTTTGTGTCACTCTGTCTCACTTACATCCAGTTTACTCTCAAGTGTGTAATGTCATTGGCCTCCTTGAAAATGAATGAACAACAACAGCTTGGATGCTCTTCCTCTTTTAATGCAGCCTGAGATCACCATCCATTTTTGCACCATTCCTATCATGGTGAATTTCAGGATGCTTCACAGTAACCTCAAACCGTTCTCCAAGAGCCTCTCATCTAACCGTGCCTGTCATATCTTTAACTGGTCTAGTCAACTTCTTGAACCTATGTTCAACCTGTGTCCCAGGTTTGGCTGACCACCAAAGGATTTTTGAGGTGAGATTCTGATATGCCTTGTACTCTCTTAGTAAATGCCTTTTCCTTAGGGAGATGAACAGGTGAAGCTTTTGTTACGTGAGATGGGACCTTTTCTGAGAAATACCAAGTTAAAGTTTTGAGTCTCTCCTCCACCTGGAACTTCTGATTTTGCTCTTCAATTATCTCTGGGTAAGCTTAGATGTGTTTTATGTCTGTTTCTGTCTACGTATTTGGTGAACTTCCTCTCAAACTGCCTGATTCAGCTTTCTCAGCACTGGCATGGGGGTAAGGAGAGGGGCCTTCTGGAAGGATTGGAATTCTGTGGGGTCAGCCTGTGTTACTGCAGACCTCTCTAACAAGGGAGGCTTGAATCTTTCTACAGAACTTCATAAAAAGGGAGCCCTAAGATGAATAGGCTTCTGAAGTCAAAGACCATCAAGAGAATTCTTTGTATGTCTCTGCCTCTATTTTGTTTTTCTGTTTAGGATAGAGTTTGCATTTGTCAGGTAAGAAGGTGAGGATTCCACTGTGTAGAAAAGGTGATTTTAAAATTTCATATACATCTAATGGGGGCCAAACACAGTAAAGAGAATGAGCCTGCAGGACCCCCTGTCCGCTTAAAGGAAGTTCTTATAGAATGGAGTTAAGAAGGCCTTCTCAAGCAAACCAGGGCTGACAAAAAAGCTATTCATTAAGCTCTGTTCTACCTGGTTCAGGAATTTTAAAAATGTATCAAGGGAACCTTCACAGCCCAATTGTGGCTCTTTTGATGATCTGACACTGAGGGATTTCAAATTAGTCAAAGGGAATAGGAATGCCAATGAATTAAATTATTGGCAACATTGGAGTAGACAGATCCAGGCACCATAACCCAGCCACCTGGTGGCAAGTGCTCAGTTCTTTCCCCATCCTTCTAGCCTCTCTCACCAGCCTCTTCATGTACCCCCAGACTCCCCCCACATCTCTGGCTCCGCCTCCACCCTCCCAACCTGCCTTAACCCTTCCCCCTCCAGCTTCCTTATCACCTCCCCTCCCTGTCCCACCAGCTCTCACTTCTTTTGCACCAGCTCCCTTATCTTCCCCATCTTCTCTGCAGCCCCCCCAAATCCCTGACACCCCCGATCCCTTTCCTTCTACTTTTCCTGACCCTACCCCTCTTCCTTCTCCACTTCCTCCTCCCATTTTTCTCTTTCCCTCTTCTCCCTTTTTTCTACCACTCCTCTCTTCTCTTCTCCCCCTGCCTCTTTCCCCTCATTCTCTCTCTCTTCTCTCCTCCCCCCTTCCCCATATCTCCCCTATCCCCTCCTCCCATTTCTCCCCTTTCTCCTGCTCTTCCTGCCTCTTCCCCTATTCCCACTCTCCCTCTACTTCCTACATTTCCCCCTCCTCCCACCTCTCTTCTGCTACCCCCCCACCCCAGCTCTGGTGTCTCCTCCAGCCCCTGCCCACCCTTCTTCCCCAGGTGGGCTTGCTTCATTGGCAGCCCCTAGAAATCAGAATCACCCAACCCTTCTATCCTGGTTTCCATGATCCGATGAGGGTCAGAAGTGGAGGAGCCTGGGAATGGGCCCAGGAAATGGAGGACTCTGAAGCAGAGAGGTGGTGTCTTGGTCTCTGAGAGACCAGCAGGGTTTTCTGCGGTTTTGGCCTCCAACCCCACGTCTTTCCAAGAATTCTCCTGGTTCTCCCAGACCTGCTTCTCTGCTGTGTGTGAAGTGCTTTGAGGGGCTGTCAGGGCCCCACAGGGCTGGACTCCTGCCATACCTTCCTGTCCCATTTCTGCTGTAGTCGCTGGGGGGACTCTCAGCCATGGGGCCTTTCTCAGAGCTGACCTGGCCCAAGGATGGCCTCCTGGCTGTGGCTGAAGCTCTGGCCTGTGCTGACCTTGGTGGTGTCTGGATCAGGCCTCCCTGAGGAAACCTGGGGGTACCAAGAGCGCAAGTGAAAGAGCCCAGGACTGGAGGAACGGGGATGGGGGGTGTTAGACAGGGACTGCACATTGTACCCATAACAGCAATGTTGTTCTGTGGAGAACTGTGAATGACTCAGCTCTTCTCAGCAATGCAATGACCTAAGACAATCCCAAAGGACGAGTGATGAAGCAAACTGTCCACCTCCAGAGAAAGAACTGATAGTGATTGAACAGACTGAAGCTTGTTATTTTTCACTTTCTCTCTTTTTTCTTTTATTCAAGTTTTATGCAAAGTGACAAATATGGAAATGTTACATAGTTACATCTGCGTGACCCCTATCTCACTGCTTACTACCTCAGGGAGGGGGAAGGGAGTGAGGGAAGGAGGGAGGAAGAATTTTAAACTCAAAATTATAAATAAAAATGTTTATTAAAAAACAAACAGCAGGGCAGCTAGATGGTGCAGTGGATAGAGTACAGGCCCTGGAGTCAGGAGGACCCGAGTTCAAATCCGACCTCAGACACTTAACACTTACTAGCCGTGTGATCCTGGGCAAGTCACTGGCCGCTCCTTGTCCTCGTAAATGACTAGCACAGGAATCTGGCTCCCTTTCTGCTGGTACCAATGAGCATATTTTTTATCCAGCTGATCCCCAGCACAGGTGAGGCTGGCTGTCTGCCCCAGGGTCACAGACAAGGAGGGCTGCTGGGTCAGCACATAGGAGGCCAGAGAACCTGGAAGGAATGGAGGAAAGACCTTGTCCTGGGACTCAGCAGCTCGGGATCGGGAGGAGGGGAGAGCTCTGCAGTGCAGTCTCTCCCAGGGTGGGCTCAAGGTCAGCGCCAGGGCCCTGGAGGGCCTGAGTCCCAGGGAAAGGCACTGGGCACCTACCTGTGCAGACAGTGAGGAAGGAGAGGAGGAGAGGAATCTAGGCCATGGTGCAGACACCCCCAAGAACTCTGCCTCCTCAGGCCCCCACAGCTGGGGCTGGGCTGCCCCAAGTCTGTCTTATAGCCTCTCTAGGCACCAGAGGGTGGGACTTTCATAGAAATCCCTTGCCCTGCCCTCCCTTCATGTCCCAATCCCTTCCTCATGCCCAAGTTCAGAACTGTCCCCAGCACTGGGTGGGGCTTCTGCCTGAACAACTCTTAGTCTGCCCCCACGGAAGGGGCTGGGAAGGAAGCACCTGTCAGGGGTTCACACAGACCACAGAGCCCTAGGCAGGGTGCTCAGGACCTGAGGACCCTCTGACTCCCTGCCAGGCAAGCTGGATCACCAAGCTCAGGCCCACAACTCCCTCTGGTGACCCTCAGCTCAATGGCAGCTCCTGGGAGGGGCAGGTGACAGGCTGCTGAACCCCTGCACCAGCACTGAGGGCCCATCCTCTCACCCCCAGAGGCATCTGGGAAGGACTGGAGCCTCTTTGGCTGGTCAGCCATGACACAATGCATGGAGAGCTATAGGAGGGGGGATGAGGAGAGCTGAGCACAATCATGGGATGACTTCAGTGTTCTCAGTGAAGTAGAGTGCAAAGTGGCCTGCTGAGAGAAGGAAGAGAGAGGTGAGGGCTTGAGGAGTGTGAAAAATAAATGTCAAATCCTCTGTGGGGGGTGAGGTGGAGTCCTGGGGAGAGACCAAGAGGGTTTCTGTCTGTAGGGCAGGGAGGCTTCAGGGAGAGGCATCTGGGGGGACCTAAGGCAATTCTAGGACCTGGAGAAGAGGGTGGTGGTTCTGAGGTGAGGGCTGGGGAAGGACCCAGTGTCACCCTCCTCATGAGCATTTCCAGGGGGCAGATGCTGTGTGGGACCCAGGGGGAAAAGGCCTCCTTCCCTGACCTCCTGCCTCAGCCTGGGCTTCTCTCCCTTGGGCAGGGAGGCACCTCCAACTCTCCCTGTAGCACCATTCCCTTCACTCAGAAGGCCTCACTCATTCCTGGTTACTGTCTCATCCAGGCTTGGATCAGATCATGCCAAACTGCTCCATTCCTGGTTGTCACTTTGAAAATCAATCCCTTGCAAACACCAGAAGGTTCCCCCCTCTGTGCCAAGCCCTCTGCTGGCAGCTGGAGGGCTAGAATGTGTCCTGGGTAAGGTGTGGTCCTCAGGGTGGCTGCTGCTTCTTCACATCTCTCTTCCCTGCCCTGTATTTTACATGCCCAGGGGTGTCTTCCCTGAGGCTCCAAGCCTGGGCATGGCCATGATTCCCCGGAGAAGCTTCTGCCACAGCCAGGTGCTCTCCTGTGTGTCTGCTTCTGGCCAAGGGGCCCCTCCCGCCCAGCAGCTCCCAGCGTAGAATAAGGCATAACCTGTTAAAGTGTGGGCACCACACCAAAGGTGCTGGAGGTCAATCCTTTAAGTTGTGGTTGAATCCTGTGGTGAAGGAATCCTTAATGGGAATGAACAGTAGGTGTGGGGAATGAGAGAGGGCACTCATAACACTGTCTTCCACTTCTCCATGCTTTAAGGGATGACTCTGAGAACTTCAAACACTCTAAGAATCTGGAGTTGCCAGATATTACTCGGTGCATTTATAACAGCATCCAGTAAAGTAAGTAGTGAGTGACATCTACAAAACAGCAATAGTCAGTGTCCTGAGGGGATCCAGCCTGTGAATGTGAGTGGCATTTGACAATGAAGCCAGAAGGATGCCACTCATTTGAGTTCAAACACCAACAAACCCAATAAATATGGCTAGGCCAAGTCAATGTGGGCTATTCTTCAGACCTGCTGTTCCCAGAGCGGGAAGTGTAAGGCTGTGCTTTAGAAGACATCTTGCCTCTAGAATCCCATTTATTCTTGATCTCTTCCTGGGTGTTTCTATCTGGCTTCAGGAGGATCACATAACATTTGGGAACAAAAATGCAGCCCAGCAGGCCAGCACTGGAGGCCAAGATGGAGAAGACCTCCACCACCACCATGGCCTTCCCTTTGGTGCTCTGGTATGTGGGCAGAAATGAGGCCCAGACACTGCAAAACACCAGCATGCTGAAAGTGATGAACTTGGCTTCATTGAAGGAGTCAGGCAGGTTCCTGGCCAGGAAAGCTACAGTAAAGCTTGCCAGGGCCAGAATGCCCATGTAGCCCAGGACACAGTAAAAGGCAAAGACAGAGCCCTCATTACACCTCAGGACGATGTGGCCAGATTCTGAGTGTGTGTCTGCCTCTGGAAAGGGAGGATAGGTTCCCAGCCAGATGCCACAGAACATCACTTGGATCCCTGAGCAGATGAGGACAACATAGTTGGACACTCGAGGATATATCAGCTTCCAGATCCTATCCCCTGGTCTTGTGACCCTGAAAGCCAGAACCACAATGATGGTTTTGGCCAAAATGGAGGAAACTGCCACTGTGAACACAACTGCAAATACTGTTTGTTGGAGGAGACAGGTGACAGTGGTAGGATGGCCCATGAAGAGCAAGGAGCAGAGGAAACAGCAGGTAAGGGAGATGAGGAGGGAATAGCTAAGGGGCCGGTTATTGGCTTTGACAATGGGAGTGTCTTGGAACTTCACAAAGACCCACAGGACTAGAGCTGTCAGTAAGGAGAAGGAAACAGCCACAGAAACCAAAGTCATCCCCAGAGGTTCTTTCATGGTTAGGAAGCTCACAACCTTGGGGATGCAGCCATCTCTCCATTTATTTGGATATTCATCTTCTGGGCACTTCATACACTGCTCTGCATCTGTAGGAGACAAACAAGGCCCAGGGTTTAGACTCAAAGAATTATGCCCATGCCCAGATAGAGCAAATAATCATGAGAGCTGCAACAACTGCTTCTGCCTCCACAGGACACAAAATCCTCTTTCCTCTTTGCTGAGAGACAGTGTCAGTGGTATGTTACATTAGGCCAACTGTGTCCATGTGCTTTATCATTGATTGGTCTTGGATCACATTGATTCTCTGTATTCCTTTTATTGAACTAATGATACATGTCCTTCCTAATCTATTCACTTAGAACAATAAACTTAGAAACATGAGACCTTTGCTATCATATGTAAAGATGGCTTCTGTGTGTATGTCATGTTGTTCAACAACAGCTCTAGTTGTACATTGTCTGCACTAATCTCCCCTTTTTCTTACCAGATCCCAGGTAACCCCTTCCCACAACCAATTTTGTAGGTGAATCATCTGAATATGTTCATGTTGTATCCTTCAATCTACTGGAATTTTCCAGAAGGAAGGAATCATTTCCTTTGTATCTTTGTATTCCTACCATTTATTAACAAGACTGCCACAGACAATAGTTGACTGATTAATGATTTATTGAATACCTGGAGATTAATTATGGAGAAATCTTATTTTTATTTTCTAAGTGGACTTCCTGTTGATCCTCATGAAACTGATTCTACTGCATGATTTATTCAATAGCATATTCCATAACCTTTAATGCCTTAGTTTAATCAAATACCTTAAAGTGAAATTCTCCTCGGATCAAAGAATGACTTGTTTTTTTCACTTATTCTTTGAATATTACTTGGACCATATTTTAACCCTCTCCTTCATATTCACTTGAAATTTACCTTGGAAATGGCTTTCCAAAGGCCCCAACTAGGAGCTTAGTCTCATCGTTGCTATCATCAATCTGTCTCTTTTCCAGACATTCCTTTAACTGTAACGATTGGAATGATGCCACCTGCTGGAGACTTACTGTAGAAGAGTTCCACCCATGAAGTGAAGGTCTTTGAGGGCAAGACCAGGAGTCTTTTCTTTGGGAAAAGGAAGTGACGCGGGCTAGTGGGAGGAGGAAGGAAGAGACTGGCGCTGGCTGTCAGGTTTTTTTCCTTTGGACTCTGGTGGAGAGCGGAGCTAGAAATGTGCTCTCCCTTTAATAGATAGGAATCTAGGCCTTTCTCTCTCTCTTTACCAAATTCTTATTCTCCTTAATAAATGCTTAAAAGTCTAACTCTTGCTAAAGCTTATAATTTATTGGCGACCACTCATTAGATATTTTAGACAGTTTAGCTAGAATTTTAGCCCGTAACAGATGGTGACCACGAAGAGGAAAGCTGAACCTCACTTCTGATCTTCTGGTTGGGTAAGAAATTTCCCCTACCCTAACCCTTTAAATCCGAAGTACTGCTGAATTGCCAGGTGTTTTCCCTTTAAATTTTGTCAAATGGACCTTTTAAACTCCCTAATTACCCTATTTTTGATTTTAGTCTGTTTAACCAGACAAATGGGAGATAAGAGCATGTTAATGCTTTGTTTTTCTGGATTTTCTATTTTTCTTTTTATTTTTGTTAGAAGAGCCAGCAATGTACTCACTCAAGGAAATATCTCCCCCTCTCCCAACCATGCTTTTTCAGAGAAACCTGAAGAAATTCCTGCAGCTTTTCCCAGTTCTAACACTAATTGTTGCTCTAATTTTGCATGCCTGGAGACAATGACCCACCCTCTAGAAGCCTTTAGTCCCCTAGTGCCTGGAGGCAAAGTGGGGGAAGAGGAATCCAGGCCTGAGTTCAAAATCAAGTCTGATTGAAATTGTGCTGGTCTCTCCCCTCCTCTCCAGACCCCACCCTCTACTCCTCCTATGGCCAAGCCCATAGCTTTCCCTGCCTGGGAAGTCCAGAGATCTAATGCTCATGTGCAACTTTCTCTAACTACATTTGCAGCTTCAGGCTTAGCCCTTCCCCAGCCTGGCTGTGCTTCTTAGACAACCTTAGAAAACCCTTTAAATTCCAGATATGCTTGTTTTGTTCATAATTTTGCTAACCTGCTTTTGTCTTTAATTAGTAATCTTATAAAGCATTTGTATGGTGAAAAGACTGACAGACAATATAGAGGGGTTAAAGAAGAAAAACTTAAGCTGAATAAGAATGACAATCATCAACATAGTCCAAGACTCCGCTTCTTTTGCAATGGAAGGGTATATATTGTACAGAAATGTAGAAGTAAGCAGCAAGGTATTGATATGAGTATTGGGGATTTTAGATACCAGAATCAAAAGTGTTCTGAATTCACTCAGAGTGATAGTATCAGTTCAGAGGTTACATAGGATTTCTATGCTATTACATATACATTTTGAAATTAATGATATGGGTTTATTTTCATAGAGATTTTCATGCTTTTGAGATTGTGTCTTATACTTAGTTTTTAAAACAAGGAGAATATTTGTAAAAGCTTTTTAGTCATGTGATCAAGTTTATATTTTATAATACTCTTATTAATATTAAGTTCATGCTCATTTAGATTTCCTTAGTTTGAATTTCATTGTCTTTTATTGTTCCATGTGTATTTTCTTCTATTCATTTGTCTATCTAATTTTGAAATATTGCAAGATGGTTTTGATTTCATAATACAGTGTTAATTCTAGGAGTATTGTGCTCCCATATTCTGAGTTGTTTGTTTCTGTTATTTTTTCTCAACTGATTATTTGATCAAACTCTTTAAAGCATTTCCTTGGCAAATTGGTTGCCATGGCAAGTGTAAATTGATTCTAGAAGTATTATTTTTGATAAGCATATTCAAAAAAAAAAAGAAGGGAACCTTTGTAAAAGTTTTCTTTTTTTCAAAAAAAAGTTTTCTTTGAGATTCTGTTGTGCTTTAACTTGTATTTAAATATGTTCTGATTTTTCACAAAAGTAATTGTATACTAAGTAAAAAAAAAGATATTATTTGAAATTGTTGCATAATTATATATTGTGTTCTGAGTCAAGATGTATTCACATTTTTTGCAATCATTTATTATCCTCAATTTTTAAATCCATATGAGACTTGGATTATGGGAACTTATCATTTAAGACATTAATTGCCATTATTCTGAGTTATCAGATGCCAGTTGGCCAAGATGCCATCCAATCACAAGAGGAATACATGCAAGAGCAGACACTTAACTGTCACATGAGGGGAGACATGCATGAAGTCAAGGTATGGCTGAGGGAACGGCTTTTGACAAATATTGAGGTTGGATTCTCTTGGTTTAATATTTTATTTTCTTTTTCCCCACAATATTGTACAGATGGCTGGAAGTATTCATCCCATCCATCTCACTTCTACACCTGGCTTCTATGCTCCCTCCTATATGCCTGATGCCATGGACATCTCAATCCCATGCATCTGATTAAGTCTAACTCAGTTTCCTCCAATATGTTCGGTGGCATGGACATATATTCCATCCACCTATTTTAAGCCTGGCATACTGCATGGGCAGTACATATTGCTCAAGTGTGGGAATGCTCATATCCCATCAATTCTCTGTTCTTTTATGGTAACCCCCATAATTATCTCAGGTGTCATGATAAATACAGTGTTGAATTTGGCCTTGACACCTGTTACCAATTATATTAGATTTTCTAATTTCTCATAATGGCATGAGGATAATTAGGCAGATGATGCAAAAAGTGATGAAACAAAGATAAAAATTATTTTTAAAAATTAATATCACAGCAATTATCTTCTCAATTACTCTCCATAAGGGGGGACTATAGTAATATTATAATTTTAAAGAATGTTTCAATTTTGTTTTATTATATGTTTCATGTGTAACAACTAAGATTCTGAATTCCCTTAGACATGTTTTTGAGAACTTTCATTGTTTGATTTGATTATTGATAAAGCTATTTTAAAGTTGTGTTAAGCTCAATTTTGTAGGAAATTTTCCTGGCTGATTACAAGCATCCACACATCAACCCCTGAAAAGACTTCCATTCCATGATTACACCTAGAGGACATCTGAGAAAAGACTTTCAGAGACTTTAAATGAACAGTTTTGATTTGTTGTTTTTGTTGTTTTTTTTCTCTTTCTGTTATAATATACACCATCTGTAACATGTATTCTCTGCAGAGGCCCTCCCTTTGCAAGACTAATGTCAAAGCGTCAGTTCATGAGGAAAAAAAAAATCGCCCCTCTGGACAAAACTTTCCTCTCTTCCTTTTCTATATTGTTGTTCACATATTATTAGTTAGCAATAGTTATTATGTTCTTTTTACTGTTCCTTCAAGGAAACATTTTGTTTCTTGAGGAACAAAAGGGGGGACTGTAATGATTGGAATGATGTCACCTACTGGAGACTTGCTGTGGAAAGCTCCACCATGAGGAAAATGCCTCAGAGGCATTGTGGCTTTTCCTTGGCATCAGGAAATGACGTTTGCTCATGGGTGCTGTCTATCAAGGCTACCAGCCAATCAACTTGAGGAGCCTCCTATGGTCTGGGAGGAGACAGGAAGGAGGAAAGGGAGCCTGCGCAGAGAGCGCTGGCCTTTTGGCTTCCGGACTTGATGGTGGTGGCGGCAGATGACTTCACAGGAAATTTGAGGAAAGATAGGAATGCCAGGCTGTTAGAATTCTGTTCTCAATCTTTTTCTTTCTCTTTTCCAATAAACCCTTAAAAACCTAAACTCATTTTATCAGTGATTTTTAGTCAGTTTCCCCCAAACTGGGGGAACAGATTAGAATCCACATTTAGAATCTTAAATTACACATTACTCCTTCTTTTTTCTCTTTCTTTCAGGTACCAAACAAACACTTGAATTGCTTCTGTGACATCAGAGGTGAAAATTCAAATGGATTTTTCTACAGGTGATGTCATGAGTCCCTATAGAAACTCTTTAATTTTACTAAAAAAAAGTATTGAGTAAGCAAATGGCAAATTGAAAAGCAGAGCTTACACATTTTGCTTTAGGGTGTCAGTTAAGAAACAATCAGTAACTTGGTATTCTAAAGCACAATTTATTTATTTTTTTTTATTTTTTTTAGTGAGGCAGTTGGGGTTAAGTGACTTGCCCAGGGTCACACAGCCAGTAAGTGTTAAGTGTCTGAGGCCAGATTTGAACTCAGGTTCTCCTGACTCCAGGGCCGGTGCTCTATCCACTACGCCACCAAGCTGCCCCACAATTTATTTTTAAAACAATTGCAAAGCAGGATCAATGTATTCCATTCTTAAATACCCCTTACCAAAGCCTCCTTGTTCCCTCATATAACTGGATATTCTGACTGATTTCTCTTTGGGCCAAAGTTCAGAAATTGCAAAACCTAATTATCGATATTCTTGGAATGTTTGTTGTTGTTCATCCTTCGTTTATAAACATGATCAATGACATTGTTATGGCAATACAGTAAGACCTCAAGAAACTTATATATCACAACCTCCAAGGCCAAGGGAAAAAATGCTCTATGTCTCCCACTTCAGGTATGAAGTGTGCAAGCACATGAGTCCAATATGCTGACAAGCAATACTAAGGTCTGCAAGAGGATATGCAGGATATAGGTGGATGCTGCTATGCAGCATTCCAGCCAACACATATTCTTCTGATACCCCATTATCAAAGATCCTCTCTTAGTTATCTGGCCCTAATCTTTGCATTTCCCCTGCCTTGTAATTTCCTTCCCTTTCTTTTGTAAAGATACAGAAGGCCAGATCTTCTCTTACTCCAGTGGGACAGTCATCATGGCAATCTGCACCCTGGCCATATTCCTCTTTCCTAATAAATGTCTTTTTATTTTACAAGATTCATGATGAACCTCCAATTCTTTGGGTGAGCTAGCCCTCTGAACCAGGTCACAAGTCCCCCCAAACAACATCATTAACCTGACTTCCTGACGTCCACATGAACTGGATTTGAGTGAGGTATATCTGAACAATGCCATCAGCCTCACCCTCTTATAGTAGCAGCCGGATGGGCCTGGGTCCATTTAGGGGTGTTCTGGCCCTGAGGGGGCACTATGACCATGGAGAAATGCAGTTGATCAGCTTGCTGGGGTCAGTTAGAGATTACTCTTTCTTTTGAGAAAAAAAGTCATTCAGTAACCAGATTGTTGTTGTTCAAACAGATAAAACAGCCACCCAGAAAGCTGGGTTCTTTAAATTTACAACATGAGCTTATTTGGGAGCCATTCATGTTTGCTATGTGATTAGAACCAGGTAGTGACAATAATCTCAAGTTAGAAATGTGTTATTTTCATTAATCATTTATCCAAATAAATAACATCATTTTCAAACCCCCACCCCCTTCTCGCCTCTATAAAATTGTCATCTTCTCTTTTGTTTGGGGTGTTGAAGTTGATCTTCTTCTCCCAGCCATACCTCTATGGCTGTCTTAGGAACATACCATAAACCTGTATCTCCAAGTGAGTTGAAGCCTAGGCTTCTTCTCCCAGCTATGCCTCTGTGTGCCAAATAAAAAGTAAAAAAAACCCAACCCTTTTACTTAAATTTTGATTAGATTGTCTAGGTAAATAATTCTTTGAAAGAGGCATGTTTTCAAGAATCAATCTAGTGGTAACACTCTCTTCCAGATTATTTGGAGTCCAGTGGCCTCTCTCCATGGTATTTGAACAGGAAAGCAATTTGCTCCAATGGCTTTTGCTGATTCATGCTGGAACAAAGATCTCCCCTTAAATCACACACTCTAAACATCACTCTACACCCTCAGACCCCCAGACTTCCTTATCTCAATCTCCCCCTTTGTTTTACTACTTGACTCAAACGTTTTTTCCTGGTATTACCTCCACAGTCATACCTTGGACTCAGTTCCCCATGTAATCTAGCATCTGACAACCTTACACCTGGACAACTTTCATTCTGCCCTAGTACACTATTTATATCTGGATCTTTATCTTTAACTTTATCTATATCTATAAGTATATCTATCTCTCTATCTCTATCTTTATCTCTATCTCTATCCCTATATACCCTCTAGACACCAACCATTGTATCTGGTACAAGACTAAATGACTTTGGTTCATGCAAGAAATGAAACAGCAGATTTTTTTCCTGTTGACTAAACTTCTTCTTGTGTAGTGGGATTAACATGATCATGCCATAGGTAGTTATTTTAGGATATTTAAACCTATATCAGATTACCTGCTGTCTAGGGGAAGGGGGAGGGAGGGGAGGGAGGGAGAAAAATCTGAAATTGGAAAGCTTGTATAAACAAAAGTTGAGAACTAACTTTACATGTAATGGGAAAAAAATAAAATACTTTATTAATTAAAAATAATAATAAAAGGAAAAAACCCAGTATTTTACGATATTTAACTGGTTTTCCTTTGTCTCATATGATCCTTTACTCAGACAATAATATTCCTGGGAGTTGTAGATAACTGCATAAGAATAACCTGTTGGTTACTTTTTAAATCAGTGACTCTGATAAGAGCATTGCCTACAGAAACTCACTCATCTGACTAGAAATCTCCCCTTCTGGACATGGGGAGCAGTCAAAGCAGCAGGCAGCCTTCCCCTCCAAAGGGGTCTTCCTGAATCCAGGAGTACAACTGTCACTGCAGACCCCAGAGGGAACCTAAGAGAGTAAGAGGAGAGTAGAATAAACATCTTTAACAGAGAACTACTGAGGTTTTGTGTAGAAAAAGGAAGATTATTTTCTATGTAACCCATGCTTCTACAGCTACTCCCACTGAAAGTGATGGTGTAGATAGAATTCTAAACTTGGAGTCAGGAAGACCTCAATTCAAACCCAGAACCTCATATTTTTTATTTGACCCTGTACAAATCACTTCATCTCTGTCTGCCTCAGTTTAATAAACATTAAAATAAGAATAGTAGTAGTACTTACCTGAAAGGGTTTTGGAGAGAGGAAAATGAGACATTTTTAAACCACCTGGCACACATGAGGTCCTCAATAAATGCTTCTTCCATTGATTCTTCCTTTTATAAATCCTCAAGAGAGAATAGAATCCTCACAAAAATGGAAGTTTTACCTTTATTTTGGAGTAGCTCTCAATTCCTATACATGGAGGAACACTAAGCATATAGATAAAACACTGAAATAATTTTTTTTTTCTGAAAGATTAAGGAAGTTGGGTTTTTTTGGCAAAGAAACCTCTTGAGAAGAGAATTTAAGATTTCCAGTGTGACGTTTAAAATCTAATGTGTGGTTACTTTCATTCTGCCCCCAGTGTAGGAGAAAACTAGCTTGGGTTTACTTATAAGTTAGAAGCGTCAGCACAAGTTTTTGGCATTATGCATTTATTAAAGAGTAAAGAGAGAACATGTGGAGTTCAGAAAATTAAAAATAAACCTGTCTACCCTAGGGTTCAGCCTGACCTCTTCTTTTCCTTCCCTTCTCTGCCACCCACACAAGGTTTGAGAATGAAAAGGGAGCAAGATAGGGAGAGGGAGGGAGGGAAGGAGACAGAGAGAGAGAGAGAGAGAGTGCCACACCTCCTTCCCTGTGGGACAGGAAGAGGTGGGGTCCCCACACAAAGCTCCAAGTTAATTGGCTGGTAGCATTCAATTCCATTGATTAACATAAATTAAAGGTGGTCCATGAATGGTGTGGTAACTTCCAGTTGCTTATTTGACCACAGAAAGGTCACCTCATGGTTTCTCAACCCAGGAAATAATATTCTCACACTCCCCCCTGTGCTTCATGAACAGATTAGTAACTGAGGGAAACAGGGTTGAGTGACTTGCTTGGGGTCACACAGCTGCTAAGTGTCTGAGACCCAGTTAGAAGTCATAAAGATAAGTCTTCCTGACTCCAGACATGGCATTCTATCCAACAAATCAACTAGCTGCACATATAAGCAATGTAAAGGAAGAAAAAGGTAGATCAAGAATTGTTCCTGTCATTAGAAGCATGAAGTTCATATTTGAAATCTATCTGACCTTTGAATCTGACATACTCCACACTATGGCATCCTCACAGACTGTGAAATCTTGACCAACTGGAGCCTGAGGGACAAACTGCCCTACTTTCAGCAGAACATCAGACCAATTGGGAAACATCACATAGTTCATAATGGCATATTGAGCCTCTGATCTTCTATTTTCGTCCACAAACACCTGGTCACCAGCGCTGTTGTTAAATTGGGTGCTCTTCAGGAAGGAGTGCAGCTGAAAAAGAAGAGAAATCTTCATCACTGGGTGCTACCCGAGGGAAGGTTTCCCTTATATGAGGGATGCTGGGCCTGTGAGAGACTTTCGGTGTATTACTATTGACCTTCATCTTCTTCAATTATGCATTTCAAAGCTCTGACCCATTAAAGAATTTCTAGATCATTCCTCTGTATCACTTTGAAAATATTCTTCTATATAAAGAATTCCAATTCTATGGAAAGAAGGAAAACCTTCTACATACATGAGAAGGAAAAGGGTAAGAATTAGACGTGAATTTCTGTTTTTAAATGACCAAAGAGTTCAGAAGGACCATATCTGAGATGAGGCTGTGTGGATGACATTATCTTGGATTCTTGTAAGTGTAATTGATTAGGAAGCTCCCTGGTGATGAAACTCCTACAAATGCAGAATAGCAGCTGCCATATGCATTGGCAAGTTATGCCCCTTCAGGATAACCCTGGCCATGGAAAGGATGAGTCAGTTGCACAGCATCACCTGAAAACCATGACCAAAATAAGAACTTAGACATCCTCCTCCAAGAGATTGTCAGGGGAAATTGACCTGATATTCTAGAAGTAGAAGCTAAAATAGAGATTGAAAGAATCCATCAATCACCTTCTGAAAGAGATCCCAAAAGGAAAACCTCCAGGAATATTACAGCCAAATTCCAGAACTCCCAGCTCAAAGAGAAAATATTGCAAGCAGCTAGAAAAAAGGAATCCAAATACTATGAAGCTCTAATAAGGATAAAATAAGATCTAGCAGCATCTACATTAAAGCACTGGAGGTCATGGAATATAACATTCCAGAGGGCAAAGGAACTGGGACTAGAGCCAAGAATCATGTACCCAGCAAAATTTTGTATAATATTTCAGAGGAAAAAATGGGACTTTAATGAAAAAGAGGACTTTCACCACTTGTGATAAAAAGACCTGAACTGAATAGAAAATTTGACTTTCAAATACAAGATCCTGGAGAATCATAAAAAGGTAAACAGGAAAAAGAAATCACAAGGGTCATAAAAAGGTTAAATTGTTTACATTCATATATGAGAAAATAATACTTCCAACTTATTATAACTTTTTCACTAAGGAATACACAGAGGATACAGGTCTGAACTGAATATGAAGGAAGGGTATTTATAAAGCATTTATTTTTTGTGTATCTTCTTTCTTTGTGGAGCAAACCAGGTGGGATGTCTTATGTCTGGGGCAGATTTGGGCTTTGGGTCTCCTGGGCCCAGGGCTGGTGCTTTGTCCACTGTACCACTTAGCTAACCCATGATGACATCTTTAAAATAGGGTTGAGGGGTAGGAGGAATAGACTGGGGGAGGGGAAATGGGAGAGGTATACTGGGGAGAGGTAGCTCACATGAAGGAAACAAGATAAAAGCTTATGGAGGGGAGGGGAAGAGGGGGAAAGAGTGGGGGAATGAGTGAACTTTATTATCATCAGAATTGGGTCAAAGAGGAAGTAACTTATATACTCAAGCAGGTATAGTCATATGTTTTTGCCCTGAGTAAAAAATGGGAGGGGAAGGAGATGGGGGGGTGGAGAAGAGGGGAAGGAAAGAGGGGAAGGAGAGAAGGGAAGTTTGGGGGAGGGAGCTGCAAAAAGTAAAACACTTTCAACGAAGGTGATGTTATGCATAACAGTGCATGTATGGCATATATTGAATTGCCTGATTTCATAGAGAGATTTGAGGATGAGGGGGGAAGAAAAATTTGGAAAACAGAATTAGCTCAAAGACCTTACTTAAGCTCATCAGAGTGGACTCAATGAGAGAATAATGCACACACCCAATTGGGAGGAGTAATCTATTTAACCCTACAGAAAGGTAAGAGGGGAAGAGGATAAGGAGGAAAGGGTGAATGAAGGGAGGGTAGAGCAAGGGAGTAGGCAGTAAGTAGCAAAACATTTTGAGGAGGAATAGGGCAAAATAAGATAGAAAATAGAGTAAATATCATTGGAAGGGAATAGGATGGAAGGAAATATAATGATTGACAACAATGGCAAAACCTATAGTACCTACTCTGCTGGGCTATTGTGAAGAAAATTCTTTGTCAAGTTTAAGGTACTATATAAAAGTTGGGATGAATAGGATGCTATCAGAAAAACCTGGAAAGACCCACATGAACTGAGGCAGAGAGAAATGTACTGTATACGAAATAACAGCATTAGTGTAAGATGATCTGCTGGGAAGCACGTGGTTATTTTCAGCAAGGCAATGATCCATTATAACTCTGAAGAACTTAGGAAAATTGCAATACACCTACAGAGAAAGGACTGATGGTATCTGAAAACAGACTGAAACACATTTTTTTTGGACAATTCCTTTATATGAAGTTTTGTTTTTATCTGTATTCTTTCAAAATCTAGCTAATGTAGAGTTGTTTTCTATGACTACTATTTGGAAAATTAAAAAAAAGTAGAGACAAAGTACTGCTACACATCATGGCATATGCTTATAACACCTACTTTTGAGAATACTAAGGCCATTGAATCATTAAGTTCAGAATTTCTGAGCTATAAGGACAAAAGCCGATTGGCTGCCTCATCAAATTCTGTCAAAAATATAATGACCCTTTTAGTAAAAAAAAATAATAAAATCTAGGTTTGTTTTTCTAGATACAAACTTCTACTTTTAGAGTCTCTCCAATCCACAATAAAGTTATAAGTCCTATATTTTAAAAGGAAATAGGATCACAGAGAGAGTCAGCAGCCATATAGAAACAGTCAAGGAAAGAGCAAGGTGTGAGGCACAGAAAGGACTAAGAGAATTTTCCTGAAAAACTGAGTAACAACTATCACAACAAAATCTGAAGAATATTTTGAGAGAACTGAGTTTACATCAGCCTGTGAAGTTATCCCGAGGAGAATTTTGTAGAGAGTTGACTGCCGTGAATGCTTGTTTATGTAAATGTCAAAAAAATTCAACAACTCCCATTAGTGGCTAAAGGTGATTGTATCCTGAATCTTTACCAATATAGATAACTTATTGAAACATTTTTGTCTAATTTGTTTAACTCAAAATGTATGATCAATAGAATTTGTGTTTCTCCAAGGCCATGATTACACTGTATTAATGAAACAGATCATCAAAGATCAATGGGAAAAGACATATTTCTAGTACATTTATCATGTGGGATTAGGGGTCAGATTCAATTAACTGAATAATGAGAAACTGTGCATCAATAATAGTTTGTGAGGAATATCACAACATGAACTTCATTGCTTAAGAACCCAGAATCACAATTAATGAGAAAATAACATATAAGCAGGTAGATAGGCAATGAAGACTGCTCACTGTCTTGTTTATCAACCAGTGTAGGACATTTTATAGGGGACATTTTACTATCCCAACTTAGAGTAATGATGAATAGCTTTTCAACAGTTACAACTGGCACAACCCAGAATAAAATTACTTTGGAGGTGATAGGTTATTCCATGAATGGAAGTCAACTAGCAAAATTTTAGCAAAAGGGGAGACTGTCCAGATACATCAATAATGAATAGATGGTACCTGACATCCTTTCCAACTCCAAGACTGTATAAAAAGAAAAACTGTAATTATTAACTTTATAAGCACAGCAAAAAGCATTACAAATAAACAATATATTCTTTTTTTTTTTGGTGGGGCAATGAGGGTTAAGTGACTTGCCCAGGGTCCCACAGCTAGTAACTGTCAAATGTCTGAGGCTGGATTTGAACTCAGATCCTCCTGATTCCAGGGCTGGTACTTTATCCACTGCACCACCTAGTTGCCCCAATAAACAATATATTCTTAAGGATCATATAATCAGAAAATGTTGGAAAAGACATTATTATCCATCTTGTCACACCTATATCCAAAATAAATTCTTGCAACATCATAGCTTAAAAGTGGCCACTAATTCAATATTACCTGCCATGAATGAGCCATTGCATGTTTTTCATCTCCCATTGATCTTTGTCTCATAAACATTTCATGGAGAGCCCAAGCCACAGCATAGATACTATTATAGATTGCATAACTAAAGCTAGACATAGCCATATCAAAAGAGCACAGAGGCAAGGCCTCTAAGGAAGCATTTGGTGAACATATCTCTTGCTCTGGGTTTTCTGGTTGATCTGGGCACAGAAAGGCTGAGAGCCAGAATCCCCTAAGTAAAATGTCATCTGGGTATTTAGAAGGTGTAACTGTCTTAAGAAAAGTCTTGAACCCAGGAATTTCATTTGTTAAGTATGAAAATGTGAGAGCGCCATGGAACTGATCACCTTGATGCTGAAAGGGTCTCATGGTAATGTCCCAGTGAGATGTGCCAATCCACACCTTTGCTATTGGGAGAATAGGGAGTTGTGAGTATCTCAGAATCATTAATGAATCTGTGTCACCATGGATGACAATCACCTTGGCTGATGATGTTAAGATCCTGGGCACAAACATCTCATGAGATTCCATATGTCTTCTCTCACTGACAGGGATCTTCTCTGTGAAGGACACACAAACACCATTCTTTACCATTTCCCCCCTTATTTCCCAGAGGAATTCTTCCCCTCTTATATCATCAGAGGCAACCAGACCTATCCAGTTCCATTTAAAATACACCAGTAACCGGACAACACCTTGGTGAAGAGAAGAGTCTTTGGGGGCCATCTGATAGAGTGAAGGAAACTGGACCTTGTCACTAAGAACAGAATCAAATGGACCATAGCTGATCTGGATGGGAGAGAAACATGCATCAGTTTTATCATGGCAACTCTGAGAGAATTGAAGCAAAGTAGAAATTCACAAATGAACCTTTTTGTCAATAGAAAAAAATATGTATAAATCAGTGCATAGCTTGTAAGTGGTGTTTTAGTCCCTGAAAGTGTCTATATTTATCTCTCATTGAGTCCTCAAAAAGATAATGATTGAGTGAAGAAAGACAGTTCTGAGATTCTAATGTTACTTGTACTCCAGGCATTGTGTCCTCTCTTTGCTTTCCAAATGGACAAGCATATATAATTACTCCTATGAATGATTTATGACCCACAGTAGATTTCCAGATTAAACCTATTACACATTATTGATTTGGGGGGGCAATAGTTTTCTTTCTAAAATTTAAAAAAATCATATGAAGAGTGTTTTGTGTTTTGATTTTGGAAACCTATAATTTACCTATCCATGTCTTCATTAGTTTTAAATGGTGGTGTGTTTTGTTTTTTGCTTTGTTTTGGTTTGGTTTTGGAGTATGGAGTTTTAGTTGTATAAAAACAGGCATGTAATAGTGAGAAAGGAGCTAGAAAAATCTAAAATAATATAAAAAGGGATTCCTACTATAATGTAGCTGAGTAATAGGCATCTAAACTATGATTGAAAACCTTGAATGAAAATGACCTTACTGTAAAAACAACTCATTCTTCTTCATGCATAATTAATATCATGATAATTTTTAGGAAACAAGTCTTCCTTTCATCTCCTCTAAATCTCCTTTTATATAATATATGGATGAACAAAATAAAATACTGAGTGCTTATCATGATCCAAATACTGTCCTAAGCTTGGAGATATTAATACATAAATCAGTTTAGTCTTTCTTCCAATATTTTATATTTATATTGGAGAAGACAAGATATATAGTAGTGTATTACTGAGGAAGGAATATTTTGTTTTAATAATTCATTGCGCTGCTGAGTGGAGACATGGAGCAAGCTATTCTCATGTCCTTTCCATGAATGGTAGTGTTGATTTCATTTCTGTGTCCTGATGTGGAGGTGGAAAACAATAAGTATTAGTAAGAAATTAGTAGAGTGGAGTAGGGAAATTTAGGATCTAGATTGGACTAGATATGAAGAACTATCACCTATGAGAAGTCTCTGTTTTGAAATTTCTGGTTGGAGGCAGAAGCTGGTTATGCCAAATTTAATAATCTAGATTCAAGTGAGATGGTTAATGAATATTTGAATCACCTAGATTTGATGGAACTGCCTTACTATCCAAAGGAGTTTTATGAAACCCTGGATTGATAGGATTCATAAGAACAAAATGCCCTTCAAGTGAACTCCAAACTGAACTCAGATGGAGAGTAGATTAGTCTCTACCTAGTGACTTCTTTTCCCTCAGGATAGTAAGTCCCTATCTTATGGTAACATCTGGGAGGCCTCATCCTTGCCAAACCCTTTTTTAGAATCCTGTAATCTTATCATGATGCTGGGGTATTTCCTCCATACTTGCTATAACTGGAATTGTTCCTATATCATATTATTGAAGCTAACAACACTCTGTACCCAATAGACAAAAAAACCTTATATAGCCTCAGAAAAAATTAAGATATTTGAGAACTTTCCTTTTGTACAGTTCTCAGCATGTCATGCTTGTTTGTTATTGGGGTGAAATAAATCTGTGCTTAGTTTTCCTATCCATTCTCTGATCTGATTTTCTGTGAGGTACCTACTTCTGTTAGGATAGGCAAAAATAACCTTCTCTGAGCTGTCCATGTGAATTCTGGTTCTGTTTATCTTGTAGGAGGATTGGTATGAAAATCATATTTAATTTTCAACAAGCTATAACAAAAAGACATGGGATTCATGTACCTTGAGTACAGTGTAATTGATTATGAAGGGGTGACATCTGCAAAGTATTTATTTTTTTGTTTTTCTCTTTTTCTGGGTTTGGTGCAGTTGAGTGGACATGCCTGGGGTCATACAGTGGGTGAGTGTCTTGTGCCTGAGGCCAAGTTTGGGCTGGGGTCTTCCTGGGTCCCAAGTGGATTCCTTGTCCCCTGTGTCACCTTGCTGCCCCATGATGATATCTTTAGGGTAAAATTGATGTGTGAGAGGAATGCACTGGGTGAGGGGTAAAGGGAGAGGTAGAATGGGGTGAAATTCCACATGAAAGAAACAACAAAGGGCTTCTAGAGTGGGGGGAGAGATGAGAGAGTACAGTAAATGAACTTTACACTCATCAGAATAGGCTCAAAGGCCTTAATCTTTTCAGAGTTGGCTCAAGGAGGGATTAATATATACAACTCCAACTGGATGGAGTAATCTATTTAAGCTGGGCAGTAAATGAACCTAACACTCATCAGAATTGGCTCAAGGAGGGAATAACATACATACTCATTTGGGTGGAGTTATCTATCTAACCCTGCAGGAATATAGGACAGGAAGGGCATAAGGAGGGTGGGTCAAAAGAAGGGAGGGCAGTTCAGAGGAGGGGACAGTCAGAAGCAAATCCCTTTTGAGGAGGGATAGGGTAAAAGAAGATAGATAATAGAGTAAATGTCATGGGGAAGGGAATGGAATGGAGGGAAACAGTCAACAATAGTTATTGTGAAAAAGAGGAAAAGGAAAAAATTGTGCAAAAAATCTTTATAGCAACTTTTTGTGATGGCTAAGAATTGGAAACCAAGGCATATCCATCAATTGGGTAATGACTGAACAAGTAGTGGTATATGATTTTAATGGAATATGATTGTTCTATAAGTAATGACAAGCAGGATGATTTCAGAAAAACCTGGAAAGACTCATACGAAATGATGTAAAGTGAAGTAAGCAGAAACAGGAGGACATTATGCACAGCAACAACAGTAATGTTCTATGAGCAATTGTGAATGACTTAACTACTCTCAGCAATACAATGATCCAAGACAATACCAAAGGGCAAATGATGAAGCATACTAGACAATTTCAGAGAAAGAACTGACATTGATTGAACACAGACTAAAAACATTTTTTTTAAAGAGTCCTTGTGGATTATACATATATAACCTATATCAGATTCATTGCTGTTTTGTGGAGGGGGGAGGAAAGGGAGGGAGGAAGAAAAATTCGGAACTCTAAATCTTATGAAAATAAGTGTTGAAAACTAGCTTTACATGTAACTGGGGAAAATAAAATAAAGGTTTGTTATGAAAAAAACAGAAAATGCTCAGTCAGACAATAAGTTCTCATGAATAGGAGATAGCAAAGAGACTAATGTCACTTGATCACAGAGCATATCAAGGGGAAAAGGAAGCAAGAAGACTGAAAAGGTAAAAAGTAGCAAGTTTCTGAAGGGCTTTAAAAGGTAGGTCAAGGCTAACATGCTGCTGCCCTGATAGGATGTCTCACTTTAGGCTAATTCCTTGCACTAGTCATACTATTTGACTCTTACTTCATGCTTCCCCTTCTTCAGGTGCCTTTTTAACCCTTCTCCATGCCAATCTGTCTAAACTTTTGACGTTTTACTTTTAGGATTTGTAGTGGCAACCTAGTAGGCCTGGGTCCAGTTAGGGGACACTATGACCATGAGCAGGACACTCTGACTATGAGAAATAATACAGCTGATCAGCTTGCTGGGGTCACTTATAGAGTACTCTTCCCTTGGAAAAGCAAAACAGTTAACCAGATAGGGGTCAGTCAAACAGATAATGAAGTGGACTTGTCATGGGTACCCAAAAAGTTAAACACCTTGAAATTTATAACAGGAGTCTAAGTGGAACACAGATGCTCTTGTTATGTGACTAGGACAAGGTAGTGATGATAACCTTGAGGCTGCTGAATGTGTCAAGCACCCCCCTCCCCAACAGCTGTAACTTTTCAGCTTCAAGCCTCCCCCAATTCCCCTATAAAAGCATTGTCTTTACTTTGGCTGATTGAGGAATGTGCCATAAATCTGCTCTTCCCCCGGTGTTGAAGTTTAGACTTCTTCTCTGGGTCATATCCCCTTGTGCCAAATAATGAAAACTTTTACATAAATTTTGAAACAAAGGGAAAGAAAGTGAAAGGAGAAGGAGAAAAAAAGATATACCTCCAACCCAATGCAGAATGCCAGAAAATAGCAAGGAGAGATAAGGTTTTCTTAAATAAGCAATGTAAATAAATAGAAAAAGAACCCAATAGAATGAGAAGAAAAAGATCTCTTCAGAAAATTTGGAATATCAAGATAACATTTCATACAAAAATGGGCATGATAAAAGACAAAAATGGTAGGGAGTTAACACAAGTAGAGAGATTAAGATAGCCAAATGTGAAGAGGAATTAAGGAGTCTCTTGATGACAGAAAAAAAGGAGACTAAAAAAGCTGGCTTGAAAATTAAAATAAAAAACTGAACATCATGGCAACAGGTCCCATACCTTCCTGACAAAGAGAGTGAGAAGAAATGGAAGATGTGTTAGATTTTATACTTTTGGCTCAAAGGTCACTGCAAATGGAAACTGTAGCCATGAGAATAAAAGATGCTTGCTCCTTGGAAGGAAAGCTAATGCAATTATGGACAGCATACTAAAAACCGGTGACATCACCTTGCTAACAAAGGTTTGTATAGTAAAAGTTATGTTTCGTTTTCCAGTATCAATGAATGACTGTGAGAGCTGGAGCATAAGGCAAGGTAGATGATGCAGAATTGAAGTTATCAAACTTTGATGCTGGAGAAGACTTGAGAAACCCTTGCACAGCAAGATGATCAAGTCAGTTTATACTCAAAGAAATTAATTCATGCTACTTACTGTAAGGTCACAAAGTGAAAAGAGAAGACTCTGATGTTAGGATGGAAAAGGAAAAGAGGATGAGAGAAGATGAGATAGCATTATGGGAACAAAAATTATGAACTTAGATAGACTTTGAGAGATAGGGGAGCATACAAGGGCCTGGCAAGCTATGGCCAATGGATCCATAAACTGTAGGATATGACTGAATGGCAGAGGAACAACAAAACTTGTATGCTTATGTTTGAGATGATTTGAAGATTTCCCTTAGAAATAGCAGATACTATGTTTGTATGTTGGGATTTTTCATTTTGTTTTGTTTTTTGTAGGACAATGATGGTTAATTGACTTTCCCAGGGTCACACAGCTAGTAAGTTTCAAGGGTCTGATACTGGATTTTAACTCAGATCTTTCTGAGTCCACGGCCAGTGCTTTATCCACTGCACCACCTAGCTGCCACCACTGCAGATACTGTTACACTTACTAAAAAAAAACTTAAAGGAATATCTCAGATTTCAATCCTTTTATCTACTGGTTCAATGAATGTTCCCATTTTATGGTATTAAGTGTAAGAAGAATTATAAGATTGAGTTTTAAGAACATTCTCATGACTTACATCACCTTTAATTTGTAAGGGAATTCAAAGGACAAAGTGGATGTTTTCAGAATTGAAGACAGCTGATTCCAGGTAACCAGCTTAAAAAGAATAGCTCAAATCAAATTCTGGAGAAAGAGAAGCAAATAAATGTCAGGATGAGAAATTCCACAAGCCCAAGACAACCAAAGAACTCAGAAGAAGAAGTCTGTGACACAGGGCTTGTGTCTGGCTTGGTTGTCTTGTGGATACAACACCAGTGGTGGTTTTGGTGGTAAAAATAGTAGCAGCAGGATCTATGACAGCTTTCAAGCTAGAGATAGTAAGTGCATCAGGCAACTGGTCAGGAGGAGAATATAGGGGAAAGATGCCAGCACTCAATACAATAGTAGACAGTATTTGGGAATTCTACTGCCTATACTCAATTCTGGGTCAAAGTTTAAAGTTGGAAGGAACTGCTTCTGTTCTTAAGGAAGCAGAGTCCCTGAGGAGTAGTAGTAATTGTAATTCAGTGGGAGCCATTGCCCAGAGGAACAGTATAATTTTCTCCACCAAGAGAACAGAGACCTAGTTATCACTCTATCTGGGATGCACTCAAACTTTCAAATTCCCTTGAACTACAAAGCTTGTTACAGTGTTGCAACCCCACTCCATAAAAATATCCTAAGTTTAACATAAAAATCAAAGTCAAGAAACAGGCTTGAAAAGCCACAAAAATCTATTATGGTAACAAGGAAGGTTAAGGCACAAAGTCAGAAGATGAAAATGAAGTGAAATTGGCTACAAGAAAGGGCAACCAGGTGGTCCCATGCATAAAGCATCAGCAGAGGATCCAGGAGTACCTGATTTCGAATCTGGCCTCAGACACTTGACACTTACTGGATGTGTGACCCTGGGCAAGTCACTTAACCCTCATTGCCCTGCAAAAAAAAAATCAGCTACAAGAAAAATCTAAAAGAATGAAAATCCTTCAATTGAATAGAAGTCAAACAAGAATTCCTGGAAATCCAAGAAATTATGTTCAGTCTCAAATAAAAGTAATAGAGGAGGGTGCAGCCAAGATGGCAGAGTGAAGGCAGCAAGTTGCCTGAGCTCTCCTTCAGTTCCCTCAAAAAAAACCATTAAATAAAATCTCTAAACGTATTCTGAAACTACAGAACCTATAAAAAGACAGAGAGACACAGTCTTCCAACATGAGTTAATTTAGAAAACTTCAGGAAAGGTTGGTCTCACTCAGGCAAAAGGGAGATGCAGCACATTGCAGTGTCAAGGGAGTTGGGCCAAGTCAGCAGGAAGCTCTAGGCCATAGCTGAGCAACTGAGGCCACTTGATCCTGACTCAGCAAGCTGGTGGTGCAGCAGATCACTAGTAAGACCCAACAGCACCAGTTGAGAAGGCAACAGCACCAGATGAGAAGGCAGGCTGCCAAATAGAGGACCACCCATAGGACAGGCACGACCAAGCCTAGCTGTCAAAGCACACCAGAGAAAGTGCAGGGAGAAAGTCCAGGGTGGTGAAAAATCCACAAGCCTCAGAGGCCGCAGAGTAAAAAGCCAGTGACACAGCCCCTATCCCCCAGCACAAGAAGCTTGAAACAGTGACCCTTGAGCCCCAGGAGCAGACCTCAACTTTAAAAAAAATAAGCTGCAATATGAGTAAGAAACAGAAAAGAGCTCTTATCATCGAGACCTAGTGTGTCAACAGGGAAGAGCTAAACACAAACTCAGATGAGGACAATACTTTCAAATTGCTTACATGTGAAGCTTCAAGAGGGAAGATGAATTGGTCTGAAGACCAAAAAGCCTTCTTGGAAGAACTCAAAAAGGATTTTAAAAATCAATTGAGAGAGGTTGAAGAAAAAAGGGGGAGAGAAATGAAAGCAACACAAGAAAATTATGAAAAAAGAATCAGTAGCTTGGAAAAGGAAGCACAAAGATTGACTGAAGAAAACAATTCCTTAAGAAATTCATTTGGCCAAATGGGAAAAAAGCACATAATCTCACTGAAGAAAACAATGCCTTAAAAATTTGAATCGGACAGTTGGAATCTAATGATTCCATGAGATACTAGGAATCAGTCAAACAGAATCAAAAGAATGAAAAAAATGGAAGAAAATCTGAAATACCTAATTGAAAAGACAACTGACCTGGAAAACAGATCCAGGAGAGACAATCTGAGAATCATTAGACTGCCTAAAAGCCATGATCAGAAAAAGAGTCTAGACACCATATTCCAGAAAAATATCGAGGAGAATTGCCCTGATATTATAGAATCAGAGGATAAAAATCATCATTGAAAGAATCCACGGTTCACCTCCTGAAAGAGACCCCAAAAGGAAAACTCCAAGGAATATTGTACCCCAATTCTAGACTTATCAGTTGAAGAAGAAAATACTCCAAGCAGCCAGAAAGAAGCAATTTAAATATCATGGATCCACAGTCAGGCTTTCACAATACCTGGCAGCTTCAAAATTAAAGGATTGCAAGGCTTGGAATATGATATTCTGGAATGCAAAGGAGCTTGGATTGCATCCAAGAATCTACTACCCAGCAAAACTGATCATTCACTTTCAGGGGGAAAGATGGATATTCAATGAAATTGGGGACTTTCAAGGTTTCCTGATGAAAAGACCAGAAATTAATAGAAAATTCAATCTTAACATACAAGACTCAAGAGAAATTTAAAAAGGTAAATGGGGAAAAAGTTACTCAATAAGGTTAAACTGTTTACATCCCTACATGGGAAAATAATACTTATAACTCTTGAGAACTGTATATGTATTTGGGCAGACAGAAGGATTATACACAGAGGGTATAAATATAAATTTTTGTCGATGTGATGATATAAAGAAAATTAAGGGGTTAAAATGTTTATGGGGAGGAGAGGAAAGGAGAGGTGGAATGGAATTAATTCCATCATATGAAGAGGTGCAAAAACCCCATTACAATAGAGAGAAAGAAGGGAGGGGTGAACATGGTTTCAACCTTATTCTCATTAGATTCAATTCAAAGAGGGAATAACATATACATTCATTTGGATAAAGAAATTTAGCTTATTCTTTTTTGTTTTGGTTTGGTTTTGTGGGGTAATGAGGGTTAAGTGACTTGCCCAGGGTCACACAGCTAGAAAATGTGTAGTGTTTAAGGTTGGATTTGAACTCAGGTCCTTGTGAATCCAGGGCCAGTGCTTTATCCACTGTGCCACCTAGCATCCCTAGCTTATTCTTTAGGGAAGTAGAAGGGTAAGGGGCAAAGGGGGGTGATAGGAGGGCAGAAGCAGGAGAGAAAAGGGTAAAGAAAAGGGAGAAGGGCTGATAAAAGTGTGGGCAGATTGGGGGAGGCAGGGGTAAGAAGCAAAACATTGGTGAGAAGGAACAGGGTGAAAAGAAAGGTGAAAAAGTAAAAGGGGGAAAATAGGATAGAGGGAAATAGACATTTAGTAATAATAATTGTGATTGTGAATCAGATGAACTCTGCCATAAAATGGAAGTGAATAGCACAGTGGATTAAAAAAAAAGAATCCTATGATATGTTGTTTATAAGAAACACATTTGAAGCAGAGAGATATACACAGAGTAAAGGTAAAAGGTTGGAGCAGAATATATTATGCTTCAGCTGAAGTAAAAAGGCAGGGGTAGCAATCCTTATCTCAGACAAAGAAAAGGCAAAAAAAGATCTAATTAAAAGAGATAAGGAAGGAAACTACATCTTGCTAAAAAGTACATAGATATTGAAGTAGTATCAATACTAAATATGTGTGTGCCAAGTGGTATAGCATCCAAATTCTTAGAGGACAAGTTAAATGAGCTAAAAGAGGAAATAGACAGCACAACTATGCTAGTGGGGGATCTGAATCTTCCCCTCTCAGAATTAGATAACTCTGGACACAAAATAAATAAGAAAGAAGTTAAAGAGGTGAATAGAATGTAAGAAAAGTTAAATATGATAGATGTCTGTAGAAAACTGAATGTGGATAGAAAGGAATATACCTTTTTCTGTGGTACATGGTACATATTCAAAAATTGACCATGTATTAGGGCACAAAAACCTCATGGTCAAATGTAGAAAGGTAGATCATGATGCAATAAAAATTACATGTAATAAAGAGCCATGGAAAGGTAGTCTGAAAATTAATGGAAGCTAAATAATTTCATTCTAATGAATGAGTAGGTCAAACAACAAATCATAGAAACAATCAATAACTTCATCCATGAGAATGACAATAATGAGATAACATACCAGAATTCTATGGGAGGCAGCCAAAGCAGTGCTTAGGGGAAATTTTATATCTCTAAATGCTTACATGAAAAAAAAGAGAGAAAGTGATCAATGAATTGGGCATTATACTTAAAAACCTAGAAAAAGAACAAATTAAAAATACCCAATTAAATACTAAATTGGAAATCCTGAAAATCAAAGGACAAATTAATAAAATTGAAAGCAAGAAAACTATAGAATTAATCAATAAATCTAAGAGTTGGTTTTATGAAAAAAACAATAAAATAGGTAAACCTTAGGTTAATTTGATTTAAAAAAAGAAAGAAGAAAACCAAATTACCAGTATCAAAAATGAAAGGGGTGATTTCACCACTAATGAAGTGGAAATTAAAGCAATAATGAGGAACTATTTTGCCCAACTGTATGCCAATAAATTTGGCAATCTAAATGAAATGGATGAATATTTACAACAATACAAATTACCCAGGTTAACTGAAGAGGAAATAAAATCCTTAAATAAGCCTATATTAGAAAAAGAAATTGAATGAGCCATTAATGAACTCTCTAAGAAAAATCTCCAGGGACAGATGGGTTTACAAGTGAATTCTTTTTTTTTTTTTTTTGGCGGGGCAATTGGGGTTAAGTGACTTGCCCAGGGTCACACAGCTAGTTAGTGTTAATTGTCTGGGGCCGGATTTGAACTCAAGTATTCCTGAATCCAGGGCCAGTGCTCTATCCACTGCGCCATCTAGCTGCCCCACAAGTGAATTCTACTAAACATTTAAAGAACAATTAATTCCAATTCTATACAAATTCTTTGGGAAAATAGTTGAAGTAGTTCTAACAAATCCCTTTCATGAGACAAATATGGTGTCGATACCTAAACCAGGCAGAGCCAAAAAAGAGAAAGAAAATTACAGACCAATTTCCCTAATGAATATTGATGCTAAAATTTTAAATAAGATATTAGCAAGGAGATTACAGCAAGTGATCACCAGCAAAATACATTATGAACAGGTGGGATTTATACCAGGAATGCAGGGCTGATTCAACTTTAGGAAAACTATCAACATAATCAACCACACCAATAAGAAAATTAACCAAAATCATATGATTATCTAAATACATGCAGAGAAACCTTTTGATAAAATATAGCACCCATTCCTGATAAAAACACGAGAGAGCATAGAAATAGGTGGAGCTTTCCTTAAAATAATAAGCAGCATCTACCTCAAACCATCAGCAAACATTATATGTAATGGAAATAAGTTAAAGGCCTTCCCAATAAGATCAGGGGTGAAACAGGGATGTCCATTATCACCTCTATTATCTAATATTGTACTAGAAATGTTAGCTTTAGCAATCAGAGAAGAAAAAGGAATTAAAGGAATTAGAATAGGCAAGGAGGAAACAAAACTATGACTCTTTGCAGATGATATGATGGTATTCTTAGAGAATCCTAAAGAATCAACTAAAAAACTGCTAGAAACAATTAGCAAATTTAGCAAAGTAGCAGGATATAAAATAAATCCACACAAATCATCAGCATTTCTATACATGACCAACAAAGTCCAGCAGCAAGAAATAGAAAGAGAAATTCCATTTAAAGTAATGATAGACAATATAAAATACTTGGGAGTCTACTTGCTAAGACACACCCAGGAACTCTATGAACACAATTAAAAAACACTTTTCACACAAATCAAATCAGACCTAAATAATTGGAAGGATATCAAGTGCTCATGGATAGGCTAAGCTAATATAGTAAAAATGACAATTCTACCAAAAATAATTTGCTTATTCAGTGCCATACCAATCAGACTATCTAAAAATTATTTTGTAGAGTTAAAAAAATAATAATATTCATCTGGAAAAAAGTCAAGAATATAAAGGGAACTTATTTTTAAAATTCACAGGAAGGTGGGGTAGCTGTACCAAATGTGAAGCTTTACTATAAAGTGGCAGTCATCAAAAATATTTGGTATTGTCTAAGAAATAGAGTGGTGGATCAATGAAATAGGTTAGGCACAGGAGACACAGTAATAAATGGCTTTAGTAATGTACTGTTTGATAAACCCAAAGACTCCAGCTTCTGGGATAAGAACTCAGTATTTGAAAAAAAAACTTCTGGGAAAACTGAAGGATAGTATGGCAATACTGAAGGATACTATGGCAATTAGACATAGACCAACATCTTATACCTTATACAAAGATAAGGTCAAAATTGGTACATGATTTAGACATAAAAGGTGATGCCATAGTTAAATTAGGAGAGGAAGGAATAGTCTACCTTTCAGATCTTTGGAAAGGAGAACAGTTTATGACCAAACAAGAGATAGAGAATATTATGAAATGCAAAATGGATGATTTTGATTACATTAAATTAAAAAGGTTTTTTACAAACAGAAGCAATGCATCCAAAATTAGAATGGAGACAGAAAACTGGGAAACAATTTTTATAGCCAGTGTCTCTGACAAAGACCTCATTTCTAAAATATATCAGGAACTAAATCAAATTTATAAGAATTCACATCATTCACCAATTGAGAAATAGTCAAAGGATATGAACAGGCAGTTTTCTAATGAAGAAACCAAAGCTATCTATTCCCATATGAAAAAATGCTCTAAATCACTATTGATTAGAGAAATGCAAATTAAAACAACTCTGAGGTACCACCTGACACCTATCAGATTGGCTAAAATGACAAAAAAGGAAAATAATAAATGTTGAAGAAGCTGTTGAAAAATTGGAACAGTAATGCACTGTTGGTGGAACTGTGAACTGATCCAACCATTCTGGAGGGCAATTTGGAATTATGCCCAAAGGGCTATAAAGCTGTGCATAACCTTTGAACCAGCAATACCACTACTAGGTCTTTTCCCAAAGAGATAATAAAAATGGGAAAAGGACCCACATGTACAAAAATATTTATAGCTACTCTTTATGTGGTGGCAAGGAATTGGAAATTGAGGGGATGCCCTTCAATTGAGGAATGGCTGAATGAGTTGTGGTATATGAATGTAATGGGATTCTATTGTGCTGTAAGAAACAATGAGCAGGAGGAGTTCAGAGAAAGCTGGAAGGACTTGCATGAACTGATGATGAGTGAGATGAGCAGAACCAGAAGAACATTGTACACAGTATCAACAACATTGTGTGCTGATCAAGTTTGATGGACTTGACTCCTCTTGGAAATATAATGGTTGAAGATAGTTTCAAAGGACTCGTGATGGAAAATGCTCTCCAAATCCAGGGGAAAAAAAGAACTATGGAATCTAGATGCAGTTTGAACCATACTATCTCTTTTTTTGTTTTTTGTTTTTCCTTTTTGTTCTGATTCTTCATGCACAGCATGACTAATGCAGGAATGTTTAATGAGATTGTACATATATAACTTATATCAGATTCCTAGCTGTCTTGGGGAGGAGGGAGGAAGGAAGGCAGGGAGAAAAAATTGAAACTAGAAATCTTATAAAAACAAATGTTGCAAATTTTTCTACATGTAACTGGAAAATAATAAAATACTTTTAAGGAAAAAAGTGGTAGAGGAAAATTTGAGATAGTGAGAGTGAGGGAAGATTAGAAAAAGACAATAATTTGATAAAATATCCCCTAAAAACACAATTGGCCAAACATAAATAAATGTTAAAAAATTACTGAAGAAAATAATTCCTTAAAAATTGAATTGGGCAAGTTCAAGTAAATGACTCCTTGAGCCATCAAGATAAAAGATAACAAGGTCAAATAAATGAAAAAAAAATAATAGAAAATGTGAACTATCTCATCAGGAAAAAAAAAACTACTGATTTATAAAATAAATTAAGAAGGGATACCTTAAGAACTATCAGACTGCCTGAAAGCTATGATCAAGGAAAGAGTTTAGACTTAAAATTTCAAGAAATCATAAAGGAAAAATTTCCCCAAATCCTAGAACAAGAGGGGAAAATAGGGATTGAAAGAATCCACTGCTCACCCCGAGAGACCCTAAAGTAAAATGTCCCAGAAATATTATAGCCAAATTCCACATTGCAAAGGTCAAAGAGAAAATACTTCAAGCACCTAGTGAGAAACCATACAAATATCCTTGAACCACATTAAGGATAACATAAGATTTAGCAGCTACTACATTAGAATGGAATGGAATATGGTATTGCAGAAGGCAAAGAACACAAGGATTACAACCAAGAATAACCTAAGCAACAAAATTTTGCCTAATCCTACATGAAGAAAAAAGTTGTTATTTAATGATAAAAGATTTTTTAGAATTCCTGCTGAAAAGATCAGAGATGAATAGAAAATTTGACTTTCCAATACAAGCATTAAATAAATAAGAAAAAGGCAAAATAAAAGAGAAATGTGACTGAATAAACTTATGAATGTAGACATTTCTATATGGGAATATGGTACATATAACTTATCATACTTATGGTGCTCTCACCATACCTTACCATAACTCATCATAATTTTTCTCTCCAAAACGTGCACCTTCCACGCAAATCTCGTACTTTTGAAAAATAACATACTATTCAAAAAACAAATCAAAACACGGAGGACTAACATAAATTGACTGATTTTAAAAGGTAATACACATAGAGTGAGATATAATGGACTGGATGATCATCTGGAAGTCTGGGTATGTAAGTTCTAGTCCCAAATCTTGAAGCAGTGAATTGAGTACCATTGAGTAAACATTTTAACTTCTATAATATTTGATGACCTGGTCTTGGTAATGGACAAGTATATCCAGGTTTCCTGAACATCCTTTCCAGGAGAGCCTTTCATGGGTTGGAAGCTCAATGACTCTAATTCCACTCTTGCCTTACAACCTGGGTGATGTTCCAGCATCATCTTCTCTGATGATTGAGTCAGCTGCATGATGCAGTGGTTAGAGAGTTCAAGTATGGTCAAGGAGACCTGAGCCCAAATCTTGCCACAGACACTTATTAGCTTCATAATCTGAGAAAAGCAATTTAACTTTTTCCAGTCTTAGTATCCTTCCATTTAATATAGGCATAACAATTATACCTCCCTTATCATTTTGTTTTGATCATCAAAAGAAATA